>NC_073384.1:15315969-15633826 GCF_028641065.1 Leucoraja erinaceus | reverse complement strand
TTGTGTAATTAACTGGGTTTGATAAGGGAACTCGAGGTAAAGATAGATATAGATAGATATGCCATTTATTGTCACTATACATGTACAGTGAAACTGAAAGCTGCTCGTACTCAGTGCATACATACAATTTTACACAAAAAACAAGAAACAGAAAAACAAAACAGAAGGGAGATGGGGGGGGGGGGGAATAGGTGCACAAATTCTACGGCGCTACATACATATATACATATATACAGATGGAAGTCCGTGTTGGGCGGTGTAGTCGGTGCATGTGTGGATTTGAATTTATGGTAGATATAATTCTCGGGAAGCAGCTATTCCTGAGTCTGGAACTGGATGGAGCACCTATAGCGCCTTCCAGAGGGCAGCAGGTCGCCAAAAGTGGGAGCTGTCTGGAAAGTGATCTTCTTTGCCCTGCTAAGGCAGCGGGAGGTGTAGATGTCCATCTGGGAAGGCAACCAGTAGGGGCAGGCTGTCCAGTTACCCTTCCCTCTCCCTGTCTGCCATGGTGGCTGCCATACCATGCTGTAATGCAGTATGTCAGCAGGCTCTCGGTGGACGAGCCATTATGGAGCCATTATGAGGTAGTGACCATAATATGATAAGTTTTAATTTGAGAGGGAGAAGGAAAAATTGGAAGTGTCAGTATTACAGTTAAGCAAAGGGAACTATGGAGCCATGAGGGAGGAGCTGGCCAAAGTTGACTGGAAAGAAACCCTAGCAGGGCTGACAATGGCAGGTATTTCTGGGAATACAGTAGGGGCAGGATCAGTTCATTCCAAAGAGGAAGTCTGATGGGACTGATAGACTGGGGATAAATCCCCAGGACCTGATGATCTGCATCCCAGGGTACTTGAGGAAGTGGCTCTAGAAATCGTGGACGCATTGGGGATCATTTTCCAATGTTCTATAGATTTAGGATCAGATTCTGTGGATTGGAGGGCAGCTAATGTTATCCCACATTTTAAGAAAGGCGGGAGAGAGAAAACAAGGAATTATAGACCAGTTAGCCTGACATCGGTGGTTGGGAAGATGTTGGAGTCATATAAAAGATGAAATAGCGTCACATTTGGATAGCAGTAACAGGATCGGTCTGTGTCAGCATGGATTTACGAAGGGAAAATCATGCTTGTCTAATCTTCTGGAATTTTTTGAGGATGTAACTAGGAAAATGGACAAGGGAGAGCCAGTGGATGTAGTGTACCTGGACTTTCAGAAAGCCTTTGATAAGGTCCCACATAGGAGATTAGTGGGCAAAATTAGAGCACATAGTGTTGGGGGTAGAGTGCTGACATGAATAGAAAATTTGTTGGCAGACAGGAAACAAAGAGTAGGGATTAACAGGTCCCTTTGAGAATGGCAGGCAATGACTAGTGGGGTACTGCAAGGCTTGGTGCAGGGACTGCAGCTATTTACAATATACATTAATGATGTAGATGAAGGGATTAAAAGTAAATTTGCAGATTACACAAAGCTAGGTGGCAGTGTGATGCTATGAGGATTCAGGGTGACTTGGACAGGTTGGGTGAGTGGGCAGATGTAGTTTAATATGGATAAATGTGAGGTTATCCATTCAGAATCAGAATGCTTTATTGTCATTGCATGTGTCACATACAACGAGATTACTGTGTCTCTCCATTTAAAAGAACTTCAAACATTCACATACTCATACTTTTTACACTCCCTCCCTCCCCAAACCCACCCATGGATTCACATTTACATAAATTAACACTCTCTCTCCCCCCCCCCCCCCCCCCCTCCTTCCCAATAACCTGCTCCCGAGACAGAGTTCAGTTCCAAGATTGCTGATGGGTAAAAGCTGTTCTTGTGTCTGGCAGTGCGTGACTTTAGCGACCTGTACCTTTTTCCTGAGGGCAGCAGTGTGAAAAGGTGGTGACAAGGATGTGTAATGTCTTTCACGATATTACAGGTCCTGCTGCGACATCTGGAGTGGTAAATGTCCTCCATAGGGGGCAGGGGAAGTCCAATGATACCCTGGGCAGTTTTTATCACCCTCTGGAGAGCTGCTCTGTCAGCTGCTGAACAGTTCCCAAACCAGGCAGTTATGCAGTAAGTCAGTATGCTTTCTACCGAACAGTGGTAGAAAGACTCCAGCAGTTTAGCAGACAGATGGGCCTTCCTCAGTGTTCTGAGGAAGTAAAGTCTATGTTGCGCCTTTTTTACAACTACAGCAGAGTTCACAGACCATTTAAGATCCTCACTGATGTTGATCCCCAGAAATTTAAAACTAGGCACCCTCTCCACCTCCTCGCCCCCTATCTCCAGTGGCCTGAGCTCCGCTCTATGTCGCCTGAAATCAGTGATGATCTCCTTTTAGTGTTCAGAGAGAGATTGTTGTGAGCACACCACTCAGAAAGTCTGTGCACCTCCTCTCTATAGGCGACCTCGTTCCCATTTGAGATGAGCCCCACCACCGTTGTATCGTCCGCAAATTTTATGATCTTATTTGCGGGGTGATGGGGCAAGCAGTCATGTGTGTATAGGGCGTAGAGGAGTGGACTGAGCACACAGCCCTGCGGTGCTCCTGTGTTGAGGGTCAGGGATGTCGAGGTGTACGGTCCAAGTCTCACCGTCTGGGCGTTCGCTGAGAAAATCCAATATCCACCGACACAGTTGACTGCTGAGGCCAACGTCTAGCATTTTTGTGATCAGCTTGCTGGGTATGATTGTATTAAAAGCTGAGCTGTAAACAACAAAAAGCATCCTGACATATGACCCCTTCTCCTCTAGGTATTGTAGTGCAGCATGGAGGACAGTGTTTATGGCATCCTCTGTAGATCTATTAGCCCTATAT
The DNA here is from genome assembly GCF_028641065.1 of Leucoraja erinaceus. Taxonomy (NCBI): domain Eukaryota; kingdom Metazoa; phylum Chordata; class Chondrichthyes; order Rajiformes; family Rajidae; genus Leucoraja; species Leucoraja erinaceus. The sequence continues at coordinate 15,631,011 of NC_073384.1, read as the reverse complement.
GCATACTGGTGTGGGTCGAGTGAGGGGGGGAGAGATAATTTAAGGTGACCTAGGACCAGCCTTTCAAAGCACTTGGAGACTACAGATGTAAGAGCAACGGGCCTGTAGTCATTGAGGGAGTTGATGTTTGTCTGCTTGGGCACCGGGATGATAGTGGTGGTTTTCAGGCACGTTGGCACGGAGGAGTGTGCTAGGGAAAGGTTAAAAATGTCAGAATACCCCAGCGAGCTGGTGAGCACAGTCCCGGAGCACCCTGCCTGGGATCTCATCCGAGCCAGCAGCCTTACTAGCATTAACAGTTCTCAGGGCCCGCTTTACCTCCTCTAACTGGAGGGTAAGTGGCTGGTCAGCAGGGTCCAGTTGGAGAGAGGTTCTTTCATTCGGACCTCTCTCGAAACGGGCAAAAAAGTGGTTCAGCTCCTCTGCCAGCGATGTATTTGCAGTTGTCGGTGGGTCCCTGCTGCCCCTGAGGTTTGTTAGGTGATGTATTCCCTGCCACATGCGTGCTGTATCCCTGGAGGTGAAATGGTCCTCGATCTTCTCCTTGTAGGACATTTTAGCTGATTTAATGCCCCGCTTAAGGTTGTGTCTGGCAGCGCTGTACAGTTCTTTGTTGCCAGATTTGTGGGCCAAGTCCCGCTCCTTCAGAAGACGCTGGACCTCCGTAGTCATCCATGGTTTCCTGTTCGGAAAGACACGGATGCACTTGTTGATGGTGACACATTCCACACAACATCTGATGTAGAAGAGTACTGCTGCAGCGTACTCTTCTAGGTCCTGGTTATAAAATAGACTCCAGTCTGTGCTCTGAAAGCAGTCCTGCAGTAGTAAGGTTGCATCCTCTGGCTAAGTTTTAATGATCCTGGTAGTGGGTTTCTGCTTTCTACTGATGGGGATGTAGGCTGGGATTAACAACAATGACTGGTGGTCTGACTGTCCAGGGGGGGGGAGGGGAGGGGTAAGGCTCTGTAACCTTTAGGAATGTTAGAATAAACACAGTCTAGTGTGTGTTCCCCTCGAGTTGGGCATTTAAAATGTTGCACAAACCGTGGCAGTACTTTCTTTAAGTTGGTGTGATTAAAGTCACCAGCCACGATAAAAACCCCACCAGGATGTGGGTTCTGTTGTTTGTTGATCGCATTTAGCAGGTAGCCCAGTGCTACATTAGCTTTAGCCTCTGGAGCTAAGTATACGGCTGTAATAAAAACCATAGAAAACTCTCTTGGGAGATGGTAGGGTCTGCATTTAACTACCATCATTTCTAGGTCTGGTGAGCAATGTCTCTCAGTAACAGTAGTATCCGTAGTCCAGTTATTGTTCGTAAAAACAACCAGCCCCCCCCCCCGCATTGTTTACCTGAGGCTTCGGTTCTGTCGCTGTGGTGAGTAGCCCGGCCCGCTAGCTCAATAGCAGCATCAGGTATTCCAGGATGGAGCCAGGTCTCACTGATTATCAGAACACAACTATCCTGGATAGCTGATTGTGATGATAAACAGAGTCTTAGTTCAGCCATCTTGTTAAGAGACCTGGCGTTGGAGACAAAGAGGCTGGGGAGTGGTGGTCTGTACGGATTCCTCTTTAGCCAAGTTAGCACGCCGGCTCTATGCCCTCGCTTCCGTTTGCGGTCTCTCCGTCTCCTGTGGTGACTGTTGGGGGAGGTTATCCATGGGGACCCCGGTGCTCTGTGCTCTGCTGGATCTCTGCTGGAATCTCGTGTGTATGTTGGAAAGTACACAAAACCCCCAGTTGTTGCGTCGTTCCAATAAAAATGAGCGATTCTCGGGTGAAGTGAATCGTGTTTGGTCTACCCTGGCACAATTCCCACCAAACAAACAGAGATAAGACGAAAAAACAGTTCAATCTAGGAGAGGTCACAGCCGCAGCGTCCTGGCGCGCAACCATCTTGGATCACTTGGTGGTAAGAACAGGAAGGCAGATTATTATCTAAATGGTGTCCAGTCGGGAAAAGGGGAAGTACAACAAGATCTGGGTGTCCTTGTTCATCAGTCACTGAAAATAAGCATGCAGGTAATAGCAGGCAGTGAATAAAGCTAATGGCATGTTGGCCTTATTAACAAGAGGAGTTGAGTATAAGAGCAAAGAAGTCCTTCTGCAGTTGTACAGGGCCCTAATGAGACCACACCTGGAGTATTGTGTGCAGTTTTAATCTCCAAATTTGAGGAAGGACATTCTTGCTATTGAGGGAGTGCAGCGTAGGTTCACGAGGCTAATTCCTGGGAAGGCGGGACTGTCATTTGTTGAAAGAATGGAGCGACTGGGCTTGTATACACTGGAATTTAGAAGGATGAGAGGGAATCTTATTGAAACATATACGTCTATTAAGGGATTGGACATGCTAGAGGCAGGATACGCGTTCCTGATTTTGGGGGAGTCCAGAACCAGGGGCCACAGTTTAATAATAAGGGTTTGGCCATTTAGAACGGAGATGGGGAAATACTTTTTCACCCAGAGAGTTGTGAATCTGTGGAATTCTCTGCCTCAGAAGGCAGTGGAGGCCAATTCTCTGGATGCATTCAAGAGAGAGTTAGATAGAGCTCTTAAAGATAGCGGAGTCAAGGGATATGGGGAGAAGGCAGGAACGGGGTACTGATTGTGTTTAATCAGCCATGATCACAGTGAATGGCGGTGCTGGGTCGAAGGACCGAATGGTCTACTCCTGCACACATTTGTATATTGAATAGAATATAGAATAGTTATAGAATATAGAATAGAATAGTTTCTTTATTGTCATTGTAACATGAACCATGTACAACGAAATTTAAAAATGTCAGCCAGTCAGTGCACCATTCAAACATTTCTAAAAGCTAACGATACATACAAGGTAAAATATTAAAAGATAAACAACTAAAATAAATATCACGAAAATATCACGCATAAACACCCAACCCTCCATCCTTCTGTCGATTTCACAGTGTACCACAGTCCCTTAGTATGTCTCGCCCCTGCGTTCCTTGGCAGCTACATTTAGTGCTTTTATAGCAGTGGGGTAAAAACTGTTTTTTAGTCTGTTCGTCCTTGTCCTTGTAGATCTGTACCGTCTGCCTGACGGCAACAGTTCAAACAGGGAGTGTCCGGGGTGGGAAATGTCCTTTATGATACTCTGGGATTTTTTGGTGCAGCGGGAACTGTGTAAGTCCTCCAAGGTAAGCAGAAGGCAGCCGACAAATATTGTCTATTTAAAATGTGTGACCCCCCCCCACAATGAAACTAGGACAGCATAGAATGCAGCATGGAGTCAGCCTGCCAAACCCATGAGTGGCAGGTGGGCAGTGATTTGACCAATCTGCATCACTAAACTGAAGTCCATTGCTTTCCTTTTGAAAGATCATATGGTACATTATTCCAAAGTGCACGCCTTTTCCCTGGTGCTCTGCCCAATATCCTTCAACCACAAAATCTGATTGTCTGATCATTATCACACCATTGTTTGTGGGAGTTTAGAAAATTGGCTGCATGTTTTCAATCTTATGATTGGAACTGCACTTTAAAGGAAAAGTAGTTAATTGACTGCAAAGCACTTTGGGGGAAACTGGGCTTGTGAAAGGTGCTGTTGCATCTACTGAAATGGGCAGATAATACCTGTTTATTTTCTCATCCTAAAGCTGACACTTCTAACAATGCAGTGTGCCCTCAATACAACTTTGAAATGCTAGCGTGAGATTGTCTGCTCAAGGTCTGCAGTGAAGCTTGAACTTACGACTGTCTAAGTGCATGTTTGCTACCCATTGCGACAAGCTGCTGTTATACAAGGGATAATTTGTGGAATTTTAGGGAGGTAGAGTTGCCAGCAATTTAACAATCTTTTTAACATTGATAATTTTACAGATATCTGTATAAAATAATCTGTCAGATACAGATTAAACCTATCATTTACAGGATTCTGTATGTTCCTTAAATATGTACAGCCAATGGCAAACCAGTTAATACACAGCAATATCTATGGTAAATATCATAAATTGAACTCTAGATTCAAAGCTCTCGCAATAATGTTTTTTACAATAAATAATTGTTAGTTTCGTTGCTTCCAGCTGCAGTATTCTGAGCTGCTATATCAGGGTCTGGAAATTGTGAGACATTTTATTTGTTTATAAACAGAAGAACATACTTGAGATGCTCAGGATATGCGAAAGAAATAAATAAAAGGTCTAAATTTGAATGGATCAGTAGATCTTTAGTGCACTTGAAGTTTAAAAAGCAAAAGCACAGAAACTAAAAATAGAGGAACATTGATTTTCATTTTGTCTACGTTAAAACTAATGCCATTGAAGTCGGTCCTTGAAGAACCGTGTAACATTGGCCTTTTGTGAAAGGTATGTCAACTTAATCATATGTACTAACATAGCTGTTCCTAAGTTTGGGAGAATAGTGAGAAAATGTGCTCTTGCTTTACCTGATAACTTGAAAATGTTATCTGGATTTGGCACTGTTGAAAAACACACATATTCCTTAACAGTATGAATCTTCAGCTTCGGAAGACCAGGGGTGGAGTGTTACTGCCAGCATGACAGTTTTGCAGGAGTAATCCAACTGCAGTTCTTGATCAATGAAGTAAGTATATTCTGGGATTCAATGTGGTTTAAATTGCATGCACAAATTTGCGTTCACTTCTTAAGTGTGTATGTTTGTGAGATGGATTTCACAAGGTTAATTTTTAATTTGAATTTATTTTGCAATCTTGAAAAATATATTTAAATTGAACAGAGATTTTTTTAAATCATAAATCTAACCAAAATAACTACATTGGTCTTTTGCCAGTTAACTGTGGTGGATGTTTATGTTAACCTTTATGTGGTTGTGTGTCTTGTTGCTTTTCACTTAGTATGGCTGAATGGTAACTCAAATTCCACTGTACCTTAGTTGGTACATCTGACAATAAACTGACCTTGAAACCTGGAAGTGTTTAATCCAGCAATTGAAGATGTGAATGAAAGTAATTATTTTTGCAATTGCTTGCAGTTTTTCGGATAATTTATGAGGATTGTATGTGAACAAAGTTATATTCACTCCAATTTTCATTTGATTTTTTAAGGGCATGTTGCACTTGACACATATCATGCTCTTTCACAGCTGGCCTCCTAAAATTTTGTTTCAATTTTAGTCTGTGTGTATGTTTTGTGAGATTGATGCACAAATTTTCACTTAAGTGTTATGTTTGTGAGATGGATTTCACAAGGTTAATTTTTAATTTGAATTTATTTTGCAATCTTGAAAAATATATTTAAATTGAACAGATTTTTTTTAATCATAAATCTAACCAAAATAACTACATTGGTCTTTTGCCAGTTAACTGTGGTGGATGTTTATGTTAACCTTTATGTGGTTGTGTGTCTTGTTGCTTTTCACTTAGTATGGCTGAATGGTAACTCAAATTCCACTGTACCTTAGTTGGTACATCTGACAATAAACTGACCTTGAAACCTGGAAGTGTTTAATCCAGCAATTGAAGATGTGAATGAAAGTAATTATTTTTGCAATTGCTTGCAGTTTTTCGGATAATTTATGAGGATTGTATGTTCATGGAACAAAGTTATATTCACTCCAACAGTGAATTGGACTTTAACTTTTACATTTTCATTTGATTTTTAAGGGCATGTTGCACTTGACACAAGATCATGCTCTTTAGAATTTTATAACAGCTTTCCTCCTAACTTGGTTTCCTCACAATCCCATTTTGTGTATCTGATCCCATCAATTTCTTGTTTCTTTTTTATCTCTCTCCCTTCTTCGATTTCCATTACTCCCTTCCATGTCTTGCATCTTGGATGACTCCAATCTTCCATGCTGGCCCACTTTGTCTGAGAACTATCATTTTCGCTTTAAAAAATGGCAATTATTAATCCTCAAAAAGCTCAGATTTATTGCATGATCATCCCATATCTAACCTTTTATTGGTGTGAGATTGTATTACTTGACTATTCCAGATGTAACCCGCCTTTATTGGAGTGAGATTGCATTAATTGACTGTGCAAGGCTCAAAGGACGTTTGCAGAAGCGACATGAGCTCGTTTGCTACATGAAGAGTTCTGGTGATCCAATTGATTTTCTCACAGAATTCGTAGAAGTTGTGATTTTAAAATTCTGAGGCACAACTTGCCTTTGGGTATTATTATATGTGTAAAGAACCATGTATGTAGGAAACAGTGTTGTATGTCGGTTCTTGTATGCTGAACTATTAATTGAATCTCCTGCATAACTACAATAACCACATTTCAAAAGTACTTTGGGTTGCAAGTTTTATTTTCCGTTTTAACAAATAAACTACTACCAGAAACTGCCTTGAACAAAGTGCAATACATACATGACATGGATCTGCTGGGTGACAGTCCTTTCACTGCAGGATTTTAGAACAAATAAGTGCATTCATTTAAATTGTGTTGGACAAGCAGTAAGGATATTAGCGAGGACACTCTTCCAAGTAATTTTGTGAGCATATTTGCATCTATCTGTAAGGATAAATGTTTGCTCAATATAATGGCTAGAAGAACTAGCAAGGGTAGCCAATTCCTCCATTTACTATACAAAAAGTGGCATTTCCATCAGTCAGGCTAGATTTTATGCTTGATATTTGGAATAATTTTATTTTTGGAATAATTTTATTTATGGAATAATATTTGCAATATTTTCATGAGTGGCAACTGAGCCATGGATGATGCTTTCAAATATGCTAAGCCAGTAAAGCAACAGCAGTTTTCCCATCTTTTCGGGAAGACAACCTAAGAATGCTGATGTGAAAATTGCAACGACATATCAACAGACACCAATGATTCGTGTTAATGGCTACATATTCTCACTCTAGTCCTAAACTAAATTGACTCATCAGCTTTTTTTGAGCAAAGGAGTGTGTCTGAAGAGGCATCCCACCTCGAAAGTCACCAATCCTTTTTTCTAGAAACGCTGTTACTCCAGCACATTGTGTCTATCTTATGTATTTAGCAAACTGGTTATTCAAATCTAAGATACCAACGTGGATGCAAGTACTGAAAGTGAGGGCGTCCCACCGTTAAGTGCGCCCAATCCCATTAAACTGACCAAAAGGTTTTTTTTGAGAATATATAAAGCAGAGGTAAACGGCTTCATTACTGGATATTTTTTTAGTGCTTGTTGACAAACCATGTCAGTTTAATCCATATAATATAATAACCGTATAACAATTACAGCACGGAAACAGGCCATCTCAATCCTTCTAGTCCGTGCCGAACACATATTTTCCCCCAGTCCCATATACTTGCGCTCAGACCATAACCCTCCATTCCTTTCCCGTCCATATAACTATCCAATTTATTTTTAAATGATAAAAATGAACCTGCCTTCACCACCTTCACTGGAAGCTCATTCCACACAGCCACCAAGTTCCAAGATGGCGGCGCTGGCTTAACAGCTGCGGCCCACCTGCAGTCCGTCTGTTTTTTTTCTTTCGTTTTGTTCCTTGTCATGTTTTAGTTAATTTTGTTTTATTAAGTTGTGTATGTGTGTGGGTGGGGTGGGAGAAACATGCTTTGGCTTCTTCCTTCGGGGGATGCGACTTTTTCTTCGGTCGTATCCCCCGTCTCCGTCTGCGCCGAGGCCTAATGGCGGAGCTGGCGGCAACGGAGCTGTAGCGGCGGCAGCGGCAGCAGCAGCGGAGACCTGACTCGGCCCTGGAGCTGTGGCGGCGGCAGCAGCAGCGGAGACCTGACTCGGCACCGAAGTTGTAGCAGCGGCAGCAGCAGCGGAGACCTGACTCGGCCCTGGAGCTGTGGCGGCAGCAGCAGCAGCAGCAGCGGAGACCCCACTCGGCACCGAAGTTGTAGCGGCAGCAGCAGCAGCGGAGACCTGACTCGGCCCTGGAGCTGTGGCGGCAGCAGCAGCGGTAGCGGAGACCCGACTCGGCCTCGAAGCTGTGGCGGAGGCGGCGGAGACCTGACTCGGCACCCGAAGCTGTGGCAGCGGCAGCAGCAGCGGAGACCTGACTCGGCCCTGGAGCTGTGGCGGCGGCAGCGGCAGCAGCAGCGGTAGCGGAGACCCGACTCGGCCTCGAAGCTGTGGCGGAGGCAGCGGAGACCTGACTCGGCACCGAAGCTGTAGCGGCAGCAGCAGCGGAGACCTGACTCGGCCCTGGAGCTGTGGCGGAGGCAGCAGCAGCGGAGACCCGACTCGGCCTCTGAGCTGTGGCGAGGCAGTGACCACCCACGGAGTTTGAATCGGCGCAGAGGGAGAACAAAGAGGGAAGAGCCAGAGACTTTAAGATTTTGCCTTCCACCACAGTGAGGAGGTGTTTGGTGAACTCACTGTGGTGGATGTTAAATTTGTGTTGACTATGTCTTTTTGTCATTTTTTAAAATTATATGTATGACTGCAGGGAAACAAAATTTTGTTCAGACCGAAAGGTCTGAATGACAATAAACGAATCTAATCTAATCTAATCACCACTCTCTGAGTAAAGAAGTTCCCCCTCGTGTTACCCCTAAACTTCTGTCCCTTAATTCTCAAGTCTTGTCCCCTTGTTTGAATCTTCCCTACTCTCAGTGGGAAAAGCATATCCACGTCAACTCTGTCTATCCCTCTCATCATTTTAAAGACCTCTATCAAGTCCCCCCTTAACCTTCTGCGCTCCAAAGAATAAAGCCCTAACTTGTTCAACCTTTCTCTGTAACTTAGTTGCTGAAACCCAGGCAACATTCTAGTAAATCTCCTCTGTACTCTCTCTATTTTGTTGACATCCTTCCTCTAATTAGGCGACCAAAATTGTACACCATACTCCAGAATTGGCCTCACCAATGCCTTGTACAATTTTAACATTAGATCCCAACTTCTATACTCAATGCTCTGATTTATAAAGGCCAGCACACCAAAGGCTTTCTTTACCACCCTATCTACATGAGATGCCACTGTCAAGGAACTGTGCACAGTTATTCCCAGATCCCTCTGATCACCTGCATTCTTCAATTCCCTACCATTTACCATGTACGTCCTATTTTGATTTGTCCTGCCAAGATGTAGCACCTCACATTTATCAGCATTAAACTCCATCTTTCAGCCCACTCTTCCAACTGGCATAAATCTCTCTGTAGACTTTGAAAATCTACTTCATTATCCACAACCCCACCTATCTTAGTATCATCTGCATACTTACTAATCCAATTTACCACACCATTATCTAGATCATTGATGTACATGACAAACAACAGTGGACCCAACTCAAATCCCTGTGGCACCCCACTAGTCACTGGCTTCCAACCTGACAAACAAACATCCACCATTACTCTCTGGCATCTCCCATTCAGCCACTGTTGAATCCATCTTGCTACTCCACCATTAATACCCAACCATTGAACCTTCTTAACCAACCTTCCGTGAGGAACCTTGTCAAAGGCCTTACTGAAGTCCATATATACAACATCCACTGCTTTACCCTCATCAATTTCCCGAGTAACCTCTTCAAAAAATTCAAGAAGATTAGTCAAACATGACCTTCCAGGCACAAATCCATGTTGACTGTTCCTAATCAGACCCTGTTTATCCAGATGCTTATATATATTATCTCTAATTATCCTTTCCATTAATTTGCCCACCACTGACGTCAAACTAACAGGTCTATAATTGCTAGGTTTATTCTTAGACCCCTTTTTAAACAATGGAACAACATGCGCAGTACGCCAATCCTCCGGTACTATTCCCCTTTCTAATGACATTTGAAATATTTCTGTCATAGCCCCTGCTATTCCTACACTAACTTCCCTCAATGACCTAGGGAATATCCAGTCCGGACCTGGAGACTTATCCACTTTTATATTTCTCACAAGTGCCAGTACTTCCTCTTCTTTGAATCTCATATTTTCCATAGCTACTCTACTTGTTTCCCTTACCTCACATAATTCAATATCCTTCTCCTTGGTGAATACCGAAGAAAAGAAATTGTTCAATATCTCCCTCTTCTTTTTTGGCTCTGCAGATAGCTGTCTACTCTGACTCTCTAATGGACCAATTTTATCTCTCGTTATCCTTTTGCTATTAATATAGCTGTAGAAACCCTTTGGATTTACTTTCACCTTACTTGCCAACGCAACTTCATATCTTTTAGCTTTTCTAATTTCTTTCTTAAGATTCTTTTTACATTCTTTATACTCCTCAAGCACCTCATTTACTCCATGCTGCCTATAATTATTGTAGATCTCTCTCTTTTTCCAAACCAAGTGTCCAATTTCCCTTGAAAACCATGGCTTTTCCCAATTTTTACTATTTTCTTTCAACCGAACAGGGACATAAAGATTCTGTACTCTTAAAATTTCACCTTTAAAGGTCCTCCATTTCTCTTCCACATCTTTCTCATAAAACAAACTGTCCCAATTTACTCCTTTTAAATCCTTTCGCATCTCCTCAAAGTTAGCCTCCCCCCAACCATACTAACTGACTAACCGCCATCATCAACAGAAGAAAAAAATAATTTGTATTTACCTGAAAGCTTTAACCCACTTCACAGTTAATGTTTATTAATTGTTATTAATAAATATTATAATAATTGCACAGTCTGCCTTAATGGGAGTTAGAGTTCATTTTCTGCATTCCGTTGCCTTGTATTCTGTAAATCATGAAAAATAGAGAATTCATTGGAAAAACTGACTAACCGCCATCATCAACAGAAGAAAAAAATAATTTGTATTTACCTGAAAGCTTTAACCCACTTCACAGTTAATGTTTATTAATTGTTATTAATAAATATTATAATTATTAAATTCTTCAAATGGCACACACATTTCTGGGTTCAGGGGAAAATACTGGGCTAGCATTATGGATAACTTCCCTGCTGTTTCTCGGAATAATGTTAAGAGACTGTTTGCATCCAGCTGAGAAAGGAAATTGATTGATTGAAAGATAGAGCATGAATGTACATTGAAAGATGTTATCTTTGATAGCAGCACTTCCTCATTATAACATTAGAGTGGCAGCTGAGCGAGATTACGTGCACAAATATACAGAGTGGGTCATAAATCCAAAATTCCCGATTCCAGGAATATGTGCTCTACCAACAGATCCACAGCTGACATCCAGGGTTGTTTTCTACATTTAGAAACCAGATACATTTCCTAGGTACTGAATCATAAAAGGTGCCAGTTTCTATCTTTTTCCGTCCTGTGAGGCACCCCAGTTCACTATATGAGGAATGGTGACAAATAATATCAAATTCGCATGGTCACCTTTTTCCAGGAAATGGTTCGAGTGACAGCTTCAAACGTTAGCTTCAGTATATGTTACCCATGATATTTTTATCTTGGGCTGATCTTTACTGTCTGGGAAAAATAAATATAACAGAATTATATATAGGCTGTTATGTTAGATGCCAGCAGCCATCTGGGACATGCTGCTGAGACTTGAGAATGCCGTGTTACTACAACGTTTAAAAAAAAAAAAGAATGTTATCTCCACTAAAAGGTGGACATTTTTGATCCTAGGGTAAATTTTCTGCTTTGTTATGATTGATGACGTCTGAGCAACTGGAGCTTCATTCAATTACATTGTAAGTGGATTTTCCTATGGTAGTTTCCAAATGGGCGATGCTTTCTACAATGTTTTGCCTTTTTCCTGGGAGACTGAGATGTTGCACAGCAATCAAGAAAGGACAATCTTTATGGTCTTGTTGCCTTTTTGTATAATGCATTGCTGTAAAATTTAACATATTTCTGCTTTCTTGCAGGGAGCCCTTGTGAGTGCCTTGGCAGATGATACCTTACATCTCTGGAATCTGCGTCAGAAAAGGCCTGCCATACTCCATTCTCTTAAATTCAACAAAGAAAGGTAGAGAAATTAACAAAATATTCATTAGTGTACTGGTATTTACTATGTATATTGGATAAATATTGAAATGTAGTTTGAGCATTTACAACAATATTTAGTATTTGACATTTTGTGATTTATTCCATGATTAAACTTTTTTTACTCATCAAAATGTCAGTAAGCAGAGAACATAAAGTTAAGGTAAATGATAAAGGTGACAGAGAAGATGTTTTTGCAGCCGATTGTTAAGATTTTGATTGTTTGATTGAAAGCGTGTTCGAAAAAGATTAAATGATGACTTCGTGAAGGGAATGAGATGTACAGGATTCTGTAGAAAGTGCATCTCAAAGAGTGCACAAACCCCATTAATGGTTTTAAGTTTTTGAATATCTGAACATTTAATGCCTAGTTTAAAATAATCTATTCAATTAATCTAAAATGTATTGCTAGAGCTATGGAATCTTGTCCTCTCCCAAACATTTACTGGCTGCACATCAAAGGAGTTCATTTGTTAAAAAGTGCTTTGGGGTGCTCCGAGCCTCAACAAAAAAAATCACTAGAAATGTTTGTCCGTGTTACTTGCTTGACATAATTGGACTCATACAGATGTGTCTCAATGGCAGTAGAGACAGAAGTGGGACGGAAAAACTAACCAGATCACATTCGCGTGCTGGGGGTGGGGGAGGGGGGGGGGTGCACCTGGAAGCAGCTGGCTCCCTTGGCTGCAGGAGATGTCGATTTCCATTGGGACTGAGGGGCATGGAATAACAATGCAAAGCTTGTCCTCTCCCTCTCCCTCTCCCTCTCTCTCTCTCCCCCTCTCCCACTCCCTCTCCCTCTCCCACTCTCCCACCCCCATTCTGGAAGATTGGTTGTTTGCAATTTCATTAATTTGAATTATCGAGAAGCAGGAGGTTGCAGACCTGAAGCTGTGTTTGAATCAGATGGCTTTCTGTTCTCTTGAATAAATACATTCAACAATAGTAAGGCTCAGATAAGTGTTTGGCTGCAAATAATTTTGAATCTCTTTATCTGGAACAGAAACATCCTCTTCTCAAATGTTTCATTTTTCTATTTCTTTGGTTTTACACAAGAGATTTACAGTTAAAACACCCAAACTAATCACTTCTGTCTGACGTTGTTATTTATATACAAAAATTGTGTATGGAATTAAAATTCAGATTATATTTCTATGTTCACCCCATCAGTGTGGACCTCACCCTCATAAAGTTATGGTTAAATTGCCCAGTTGCACTTACCCCCATCAACACCAAGTGCTTCGAGAGGCTGGTCCTGGCACACCTCAAAAGCTGCCTACCCCCCACACTGGATCCCTATCAGTTTGCCTACCGCAAGAACAGGAGTACAGAGGATGCCATCTCAACGGCACTTCACTCCGCCCTCTCCCACCTCGACAACAGAGACACTTACGTAAGAATGCTGTTCATCGATTACAGCTCAGTATTCAACACCATTATACCATCAAAACTGATCACCAAACTCGGTAACCTGGGCATCGACCCCTCCCTCTGCAACTGGATACTGGACTTTCTAACCAACAGACCCCAGTCTGTTAGGTTAGGCAAGCACACCTCTTCAACCCTCACCCTGAACACCGGCGTTCCACAGGGCTGTGTGCTGAGCCCCCTCCTCTACTCCCTCTTCACCTATGACTGCACACCTGTACATGGTACTAACACCATCATCAAGTATGCAGATGATACAACGGTGATTGGCCTCATCAGCAACAACGATGAGTTGGCCTACAGGGAGGAGGTCCAGCACTTAGCAGCATGGTGCGCTGACAACAACCTGGCCCTTAACTCCAAGAAGACCAAGGAGCTCATTGTAGACTTCAGGAAGTCCAGAGGTGGCACGCACACCCCCATCCACATTAACGGGACGGAGGTGGAACGTGTTTCTAGCTTCAGGTTCCTGGGAGTCAACATCTCCGATGACCTCTCTTGGACCCACAATACCTCAACTCTGGTCAAGAAGGCTCACCAGCGTCTCTTCTTCCTGAGGAGACTGAAGAAGGTCCATCTGTCTCCTCAGATCCTGGTGAACTTCTACCGCTGCACCATCGAGAGCATCCTTACCAACTGCATCACAGTATGATATGGCAACTGCTCTGTCTCCGACCGGAAGGCATTGCAGAGGGTGGTGAAAATTGCCCAACGCATCACCGGTTCCTCGCTCCCCTCCATTGAGTCTGTCCAAAGCAAGCGTTGTCTGCAGAGGGTGCTCAGCATCGCCAAGGACTGCTCTCACCCCAACCATGGACTGTTTACCCTCCTACCATCCGGGAGGCGCTACAGGTCTCTCCGTTGCCGAACCAGCAGGTCGAGGAACAGCTTCTTCCCGGCGGCTGTCACTCTACTCAACAACGTACCTCGGTGACTGCCAATCATCACCCCCCCCCCCCCCGGACACTTATTATTATTTATTCAAATCATTTGCTATGTCGCTCTTCCAGGGAGATGCTGAATGCATTTCGTTGTCTCTGTACTGCACACTGATCATGACAATTAAAATTGAATCTGAATCTGAATCTAAATTCATCGTGACGTCAGGAAGCCTTAAGAATTTATTCCCTCGAACTGGAAGAAGAGAAAATCTGTTAGTTGTGGAGGAGGAGGAAAGCTGAAAGTGGCATCTAATGAGAGTACATTTATGTTGGGTAAGAGCAACCTTCATGATTAAATGTTTTACCTTCAACATTTATTTGCCTTGTCTAACTACAAATTTGCTGTTGCTTGAGCCTGCTTTTGAAGTTTGTTAACTTCACTGACCAAGCAGGATGGATTTCCCCAGGGCACATTTGCAGTTTGTCAATCTCAGAGTGAACTACGATTACATTTGCTTTATGCAGCAAATGTCACATTTTTTTATTTTATTTTCAACCATACTTTTTGGATTTGTTTTTCGCAGTTGTGAAATTATAATCTTGGTGTAGGAAGGAACTGCAGATGCTGGTTTAAACCGAAGATAGATCCAAAATGCTGGAGTAACTCAGCGGAACAGGCAGCATCTCTGAAGAGAAAGAATGGGTGGAAGGAACTGCAGATGCTGGTTTAAACTGAAGATAGACATATAATGTTGGAATAACTCAGCGGGACATGCAGCATCTCTGGAGAGAAGGAATGGGTTTGCAGAGATGCTGCCTGTCCTGCTGAGTTACTCCAGCATTTTGTCTAATTTAAATTATAATCTTGGATTATCTATGAGGTTATAGATTTTACTTTGGAGGATCGATGATATTTGTTGCAGATAGCAAGTTCCTCTGGTCACTTGGTGCCTAGAGGTTTACCACAATACCCTTTAGTTCCCTTTGTTGCCTGGCACTATTTCATGTATTCCTCTTTAATATTTGAATGACTTCCATCTTGTTTGTCACTGTTTTTATTCCTTTGGCTAACCCTTAAGCAATTTGGAGAATACAGGGAAAAAACTGGAAATAGAATTAAGGAACCTTGAGAGGAACAAAGAAGATTGTAATTTATTTTTGTAAAGGGGTTGCTGATATTTTACCATTGCATTTTTGCTCGGCGAAAAGTGCTGTACAAACATAAATTATTGTTAAAGCATAATGTGTTAAAACTGGTTCAAAAGAAAATTACTGCATTTCGGAATCCTGTAATATGTGCCTTCTCCGTTTTACTGATACCAAACTAGTTATCATGGGTACCAAATACAAAGCTGTTTCCCAATTCAGGTACAAAGTACCTGATTGTATTTGAGCAATTGTCCCTTTATACTTGTCTGCAGGCAGAGCATTGGACCTTTATTCTGGACCCTGGGTTATAATCCTGCTATCAGCTGAAGTGCCGAACTTTGCCCTACATAACCAACTATATCCCTTGTGATGCTGTTACAATGCAGCTACAGCAAGAGTCTGAACTGTTGCATCTTGAACTCTTACGCTAAGTAAGTGTAGTCTGCACATTATTGGAAACCTGAACTGAATGCTGCCTTGTGTTCAGAATAACCTTGCTGCCTTGTGTTCAGTGGATCAGGCAGCATATTTGGAGAACATGGATAGGTTACAGGTTGGGTCGGGTCAGGACCCTGACTCAGCTTGAACCGTCACCAATCCATGTGCTGCAGAGATGCTGCCTTACCTGTAAACCAGCATCTGCAGTTTCTTGCTTCTACTTTCATATAATGTACACAGTTTCCAATACAAGCTGAGATGACCAAATCAGTCAACTAAATCTTTTGGAAAACATGTATACCAGCTCGCTAAATGGGAGGCTAGCACAAAGAAGGGTAGGTTCAGGCAGCAATTGAGCAATTTGTGCAGGAGCCACTTTTTTTCTTTAGAGCATTGCATCTATTCTTGATTTTACTTCCAATCATTGTTTGGCTTGGATTTTGACCCTTTGCTTCTGGATTCTGTTTGTGGTATTACTGACCCAATTACCAATCCTTAGTGTGGCAGAGTTAGCTTTTGCAACCTTTCAAGCTGAAATCTGTTCCTTCTTAATATGATTAGCTAACAACTGTCATAAAAAGTTGAAGAGAGTTTCCTGATTTTGAAAGTTTAAAAGGTGAATCCACAAAATAAATAAAACATGATTTCAATCATTCTGAATTTAGACATGTACCTTTGCTTGAACAATGTTTATGAAACTTTTATCACATGATTTTTTTACCATCCAACTTCCAAAGAAACACTTTCATTCCCTTCTCCAGTTTATATACAGCCAATGTACGAAACAAACTTGAATTTCATGAGAAAACCTCACCGGAACCTCATTTACTGTATCCAGTTTTCTCGATGTGGCCTCCTGCACATCTGCGAGACTAAATGTAGATGCGGCGACCGTTTCCACTTGCGCTCGATCTGCCAAGGTCTGCTGGATCTAACCATTTTAACTCTAATCCATTCCCATGTGGACCTTTCTGTCCTGGGACGACTCCATTGCCAGAGTGAGGCCACATGGAAACTGGAGGAACAGCACCTCACATTCCACTTGGGTAGCTTACAACCCAATGGTATGAACATTGAATTCCCTAATTTTGGGTAACCTCTAACAACCCTCCTTCCTCTTTCTCCCCCCCCCCCACATCACCCCTTCTGCCTTCCCCTGTGCCCCACCTGGACTGGCTTCACAATTTCCAGCTCTTTAATTGTTTTCTCTTTCGGTTTTTTTCAATTGCCTTTAACCATCTGTTTATTAAAACCCTGCTTGCCTGTATTCAGCTATTACCTGCCATATTTTGTCCTGCCCCTTTTCTTTTCCTGCTTTCTTACTTCCCCCTACATCCCCACCCTCAGTCTGAAGAAGAGTCCCAACCTGAAACATCACAGATCCATGTTCTTCAGGGATGCTTCCTGAACTGCTAAGTTACTCCAGTCGTCCCATGTTTCTCTATAATGAGAAAACACGTTAGTTTAATGACATTCCTCCAATTTGTTCAGAGCAATGCCTGGCAGATTAACTTTATTCTTTATTACTCCAGGTATGTGAACTAGCATTAAACTGCTGGTTTTAGCTAGGAAAGTGTCACAAATGGTAGAGCAGCATCCATGGAGCTAATTCCAGTGATCTCTGATTCAAACTGGTAGTTAGCCAGGTCGACACTGGTAGAAGCCAGGTCAAATGCTGGAGTAACTCAACGGGAGAAGCAGCATCTCTGGAGAGAAGGAATGGATGATGTTTTGAGTCGAGACCCTTCTTCAGACCCAGATAGTTAGCCAGGCTTCCTCAGGCCAAGTAGTGCCAGGTATTATATTAAATATGATTTATTTGGATGTTCTTTTAACATGAATTGAATTGCACCTCACTAATGTTTGGGACAAAGACCCATCATTTTATTATTTGCCTCTGTACTCCACAATTTGAGATTTGTAATTAAAGAAATCACATGTGGTTAAAGTACACATTGTCAGATTTTATTAAAGTGTATTTGTATACATTTTGGTTTCACCAGGTACAAATTACAGCTGTGTTTATATGTAGTCCCCCCCCCATCCCCCAATTTCAGGGCACCATAATGTTTGCGACACATGGCTTCACAGGTGTTTGTAATTGCTCAGGTGTGTTTAATTGCATCTTTTTTTAAAAATATTTTTTATTATTTTATACAATTTTTTAACAAATCAGAACAAAACAAACAAAAAATAAATAAATAAAAACTGAAAAAGACAACAGGAAAAAAAAGGAAGGAAAAAAAAATAATTAAAAAAAATAAATAATAAACCAAAGCCACCAGACATAACATAGGTATGTTACGAAACCTACTTGAATCGTGGCTGAGTATCTGCCCCACCCCATGTGCGCGATTTTGGCGCTGTTTAGAGGGGGCGGGTTTAAAACACGATTTTTACTAGGCTATTGCAATCGAAAATGTTCAGCCTAGTAAATCATTAACGGAAAATCGCTGAAAGACCCCGTCGCAAAAGGTATTATTAGTTTTTATGGCCTCGTATAATAGTTATAGTAGTTTAAAAATCACTCTCTAAACCCGCGACCTCTCGCAGCCCCAGGGTTTTATAAAGCAAACAATTAAAGGTATGTACCTTATTTTTACATTAAAAGGGGCTTCTTAAGAACCCTGTATATAAAGTTTACTATAGCGAGTAGCTCATTTTGGGCTTTTTATATCCCGCAGTGTTTTTCTGGGCGTTTGAGGGCAGAAATCCACTGCAATGTGAACGTTCTAAACCAGCGCGTTCACAGGATCCCACTGGAAAGCTGATTTAAATGGACTTTAATTTACAGCAATTGAACACTAAATTCCTTCCATTTGGCCTATAAATTGATGTAAATGAGATTTAAAAATCATGTTTTATTGTGAATTATTTGTGAATATTATTTGGACACTTAGGCTATTTAAAAATGTTAATCATTTATTAAGAAATGGATAGAAGTTTAGATCTAGTAATTGAAGTTTGAAATTAGCTACAATTGGGTAACTAACTAATTATATGCTTTAATTTCAGGTCATCCAAGTAAGATTATGTTATATTTGTTTCAGAATGGTTCAATCTATGATAACTGAAAATTTCATTCAGTTCTCTTAATTTTTAAGAAGGTTATGGGCTTTTGACTGTCCATGATCACAGCTTTTTTGTTATGTCCATAGAAAATCAATAGGGAACAAGATGCTAATTTCCGAGTATGAAAATGGCCATAGCTTTTTTATTACTTGAGATATGAAAGTGAATTAGGTGTCAAATTGTAATTGTAAATCTTTATTGTCATTTCCTGAGTATTCGCATACCCAGAGGAAACAAAAAAACGTTGCTCAACCAGTGTCCATTCAGTTTCCATTACAAAATAAATAGGAATTAAAATTAAAAAATACATGTCATGAACAAATTTAACCCTCTAATAAACATTCAACAGCCGTTCCGACCGGCAGCGGCACAACAGTGGCTCTGCTGCAGTGTGGGGGGTTTGTGCGCGATACTTGGCAGGGGGGAAAGTTCATTTAACAGTCTTATAGCCTGTGGGAAGAAGCTGAGGAGCATCCTGCTGGTTTTGCAGCTAATGCTCCTGTACCTCTTCCCAGATGGGAGGATGGAGAAAAAGTCATGCGATGGGTGGTAAGGGTCTTTGATGATGGAGATGGCTCTGTTGATACATCTCTTCTTGTATATGTCCAGCAGGAAGGGGAGTGGAGCACCAATAATCCTGCTTGCGGTCTTCACTATCCTGTCCAGTTGGTGCCGTTCGTACGCCTTGCAGCTCCCGAACCAGGAAGTGATGCTGTATGTCAGTGTGCTCTCGACAGTCCCCCTATAAAAAGTCCGTAGATGTGTGGTGGGGAGGCCTGCTTTCCGTAGTCTTCGGAGAGGGTGAAGTCGCTGCTGGGCTCTCTTGACCAGAGCTGTGGCGTTGGCCGTGGCCGTCAGGTCATCAGACAGATGTAGTCCTAAGAACTTCATGCTGCTGACCCTTTCCACATCAGCTCCGTCGATGTGCAGAGGTGCATGGTGATGTTTCCCCGCCCTCCTGAAGTCAACCACCATCTCCTTAGTTTTTCCCACGTTAAGAATGAGGTTGTGGGATTTGCACCAACCTGTGAGCAGCTCCACCTCCATCCTGTACGCCGATTCATCGTTGTCACTGATGAGACCCACTACTGTTGTGTCATCAGCGAACTTGCTGATGAAGTTGTTATTGAGTCTGGCAGTACAGTCGTGTGTCAGCAGACTAAACAGAAGGGGGCTTAGGACACAGCCTTGGGGTGAGCCAGTGCTCACGGCTATGGTTTTTGATGTCCTACTGCCCACCCTGACTGTCTGCTGCCGCTGCGACAGGAAGTTCAGGACCCAGCTACATGTGCCAGCATCAACCCCCAACAGCTCCAACTTCTCCACCAGCTGCTGCGGGATGATTGTATTGAAAGCGGAGCTGAAGTCTATGAAGAGGATCCTGGCATAGGTGTTTTTCCGATCGAGATGTGACAACACGAGGTTCAGTGTTGTTGAGACTGCGTCCTCTGTGGATCGGTTGGCTCTGTAGGCGAACTGCAGTGGGTCTAGGTCGGCAGGTAGACTATTTTTGATGTGCTGCATAACTAGTCGCTCAAAACACTTCATTACAATGGGTGTTAGGGCCACTGGTCGAAAGTCGTTATGGCAGGCTGGGTTTGGTTTCTTCGGTACAGGGACGATGGTGGCACTCTTAAGACAATTCGGCACTACTGCCTGGCTGAGTGAGATGTTAAAAATGTCTGTGAAGACATCCTTCAGTTGCTCGGCACAGTCTCTTAGAACGCATCCAGGAATGTTGTCCGGCCCTGCAGCTTTGCGTGGATTGACGCTGGCAAAGGCCTTTTTAACTCTGGCTGCGGACAGCCTGAGCGACTGGTCACTGGGAGATGGCAGTAGTGCACGTGTCTGGGTGCTGTTTTTAACCTCAAACCGTGCATAGAACTCATTCAGTTCATCTGGTAGGGAGGGGTTGCTTTGGCATATCCGCATCGGGGGGGGCTTGTAGTCAGTGATGGTCTGAAATCCCTGCCACAAGCGGCGTGTGTCTTTTTGTTATGCTTTATCTGATGGGATAAATTGCAGACTTGATTTTTTAAATCTCAAAATTTTGTAACATTGCTACATAACAGTATTGGTACAATCCACATGGTGCTACACAGTCATGCATTGCAAAAGCAGAAGTAAAGGTCACAGGACTACATCACTGCAGATAATATGAAATTATGAAATTATTGGACTTTGAGATGGTTGATAAATGGTCCACAAACACTTAAAAAGTTGTTTGGTACCTTGGAGTTGTAGAAGCGTATCCTTTCCATCTGTATGATTATTATCATTTCATTGAGCCATTTTTCGAAGCAGGGGGGTGTAGATGATTTCCAGTCTGTTAGGATCATTTTCTTGGCTGCCACCATACCAAGCATCAGTGCTTGTTGTTCTTCAGACGTGAAGTACAAAGCAGTCTCTGAGCATCCAAAAAGTGCCAGTTCTGGATCAGGGAGAATATCTTTTCCATAGACCCCAGAAAACCACTTAAATATTTTAGACCAGTATCTTTGTATATGAGGACAGAGCCAGAAAATATGTGTTAAAGAACCATCTGCACTTTTGCATCTGTCACATAATGGAGAAATAGCAGGGTAGATTCGATGTAATTTGGTCTTTGAGTAATGGAGTCTGTGGATGACTTTAAACTGAATCAGTTTATACCTGACATTGATCGAACAAGTTTGGATTCTGGTCAGACCTTCATTCCAAGTGTCGTCAGACACCTCGAAATTCAGCTCAGTAGACCAGGCTTCTTTCAGATGGGTAGTGGATACAGAGGTGGTGAATAGACTCACAAAGCGAGATATTAGATGTTTGGAGTCTGGAGGAAGCTGCAGGAGCTCATAGAGTGGGCAACTGTCAGGCATGGTTTGAAAATTTGCAATTTGATCTTTAACGTAGTGCCTAATTTGGAGATAGCAAAAAAAAAATGAGAGTTGGAAAGGTTAAATTTTGATTTCAGCTGATTAAACGAAGCAAACTTTTTGTCAATATATAGATCTCTGAGGGTCGCAAGGCCCTTGTCCCTCCAGACAGCAAACACCCCATCCGTCTGTGATGGCAAAAGGGAGTGGTTGTGACATATGGGGGTGTAAATAGAGACGTTTGACAATGTACTGAAACTTCTTATCTGATTTAAAATTTGAATAGAATTTCTTAAAATGAAGTTTTCACCAACCAACTTATGTGGGCATTCTGTTTTGGAAAAAAGCAAAGTACCGAGGGAGGAATTTTTCACTGCTGTGTTTTCAATGTTTAGCCACGAAGGGGTATTATTATTATTATCCAAAGGTTCATCTGGGAATCCCCATTGCCAGTAAATCAGAGCTCTAGCATTGGCTGCCCAATAGTAGTGCCTAAATATAGGAAGGCCCATGCCTCCCTCATTTTTTGGCTTTTGAAGATGTGCCTTTGATATACGGTGGGCTTTATAACCCCAAATGAATGGAAGGATAATGGAGTCCAATTTTTTTTTTTAAATGATGAAGTAAGAAAAATTGGAAGATTTTGGAATAAATATATGAATCTAGGAAGAGACACCATCTTGATAGCGTTAATCTGAATCTATATTGTCTGATAAAGGCATGAACTCACTTTTACTCCAGTTGACTGTGTATCCAGAAAGCTTGCCAAATGATTTAATAAAATCTAACAAGGGAAGGACAGAGGCTTCTGGATCGGAGAGATATAGTAAAGTGTCATCGGCGTAAAGCCCCACACGACTTTCCTCATTCCCCACCTTTATACCCCTGATGTTTGGGTGACTCCTGATACCTATTGCGAGGGGCTCCAGAGCAATATCCAAGAGTAAGGGGGACAGAGGATCTCCCTGTCTGACCCCACGTTGTAAGTCAAAAGGTCCAGATTTATCATTATTAGTGAGGATGGATGATGTCGGACAAAGATACACCATTTTGACCCACGCAATAAAGGAATCCCCAAATTGTTTGCGACACATGGCTTCACAGGTGTTTGTAATTGCTCAGGTATGTTTAATTGCATCCTTAATGCAGGTATAAGAGAGCTCTCAGCACCTAGTCTTTCCTCCAGTCTTTCCATCACCGTTGTAAACTTTTATTGCTGTTTACCAACATGATTACCAAAGTTGTGTCAATGAAAGTCAAAGAAGCCATTATGAGACTGAGAAACAAGAATAAAACTGTTAGAGACATCAGCCAAACCTTAGGGTTACCAAAATCAACTCTTTGGAACATCATTAAGAAGAGAGAGAGCAATGGTGCCAGTCGCTTTGCAATGCTTATTAATTGCAAAGCGACTGGCAGGCCAAGGAAGACCTCCACAGCTGATGACAGAAGAATTCTCTCTATAATAAAGAAACAACTCCAAACACCTGTCCGACAGATCAGAAACAATCTTCAGGAGTCAGGTGTGGTTTTATGAATGACCACTGTCCGCAGAAGATTTCATGAACAGAAATTCAGAGGCTACACTGCAAGATGCAAACCACTGGTTAGCTGCAAAAATAGGATGGCCAGGTTACAGTTTGCCAAGAAGTACTTAAAAAAAAGATCTTGTGGACATATGAGACGAAGATTAACTTGTATCAGAGTGATGGCAAGAGCAAAGTATGGAGAAGAGAAGGAACTGCCCAAGATCCAAAGCATACCACCTCATTTGTGAAACATGGTGGTGAGGGTGTTATGGCCTGGGCATGTATGGCTGCTGAAGGTACTGACTTATGTTAATTGATGATACAACCGCTAATGGTAGCAGCATAATGAATTCTTTGGGGCCCATCCTATCTGCCCAAGTTCAAACATGCCTCAAAACTCATTGGCTGGCGGTTCATTCTACAGCAAGACCATGATCATATCGAATGGTGGTGCAGGCTCGAAGGGCCGAATGTTTTTCTTTGTTTCTATGTTTCTAAGACAATGATTCCAAATATACTGCTAAAGCAACAAATTAGTTTTTCAAAGCTAAAAATGGCCAATTCTTGAGTGACCAATTCAATCGCCCGATCTGTACCCAATTGAGAATGCCCTTTATATGCTGAAGAAAAAACTGAAGGGGACTAGCCTCCAAAACAAGCATAAGCTAAAGATAGCTGCAATACAGGCCTGGAAGACCATCATCAGTGAAGACACCCAGCAACTGGTGATATCCATGAATTGCAGACTGCGATTAATGGCATTGCTGTGTCCCAAACATTGTGGTGCCCTGAAATGGGGGGACTATGTATAAACACTGCTGTAATTTCTACATGGTGAAACCAAAATGTATTAAAATGGCTTTTATTAAAATCTGACAATGTGCACTTTAATCACATGCGATTTTTTTTTTTTTTTTTTTTCTATTACAAATCTCAAATTGTGGAGTAAGTTCAAGTTAAAGTTCAAGTTTGCGTTTATTGTCACTTAACCAACTAAGGTACAGTGAAATTTGAGTTACCATACAGCCATAGTAAGTGAAAAGAACACAATACACACATAAAATAACATTTTACATAAACATCCACCACAGTGGAATCAACATTCCTCACTGTGTTGGAAGGCTATAAAGTTCAGTCACCTTCCTCTTTGTTCACCATGGTCGGGGCCTTGAAACCTCCGCAGTTCGCCACTGCCGATGGTCTGATGTCCAGGCCCTCTCGTCAGGATGATCGAAACCCGGCGTCGGGACAGATTGCAACACATGGAGTTCAAGAATCGGCCACTTCTTACCAGAGACCACGGGCTTCACGGTGTTAAAGTCCACAGGCCCCACGGTTGGAACTCGTCTTCTGGCGATCCTCGGCTCCGCAATGGTAGTCCGCGCCGCACTAGTGGCTTGAAGCTCCAAGCCGGTCTCCAGGAAAGGCCGCACCATCCAAGTTGTTAGGCCGCAGGGGGAAGGCGGACATGCGAAACTGAGAAAATTGCATCTCCGTCCAGGTAAGTGACTGGAAAAAAAGTTTCTCCTATTTTTTCCCCCCTCCCCCCACATAAACTAGCCAAGAAACATTGAAACATACATTATAGACATACTTAAAATAATAAAAACAGAGAAGGAACGTGACAGGCTGCTGGCGAGGCGGCCAATAGCTTCCCAAGAGGCCCTGTATTTTACCTTATTTAAGGTGGGAGAAATATCTTCTTGCGCTTGGGTCCAGCACTGTCCTGTATTTGTCTCTGGGACCTAAAGAGAAGATTGAACTGAAAGGCACATCCAAAGTATTATCCATAAAATGAAAATGTGAAACAGGATGTAAGATTTTACTCCTGGCAAAGCCATTTAGCTTTAAAGAGGGAATGGTCTTTAGAGGGCACTTTAGATAATGGGGGAGATAAGAAAGGTCTTCTTGGTGTTAGCAACATATAGGCCATGCAACACGTACATTCCCGCTGGGATAATTGTAAAGGCACGGCTTCTATTTCGCTCCCCCTCTCTGTCCTACGGGCATTTTGTGGGGCTGCTCTGCCCTTCACCATGGTGTTCACTACACTGAATATTGAGGCTGCTCCCTACTGTTTTTCTTGGAAAATAGTGCTGCGCCCACTTCTTAGGTTTATGTGGTAATCAATTACTCATCCTGAAATGTCTTAATTACCTGAACTGATGGAACTGCACAACCGGCTTTTCCACTTGAATCATTTCATTTTCTTAAGTAAAGAAAGTTCAAAGGACTAGAGATGAACACAGCATTTTATAATTTCCCATGCAACAACATCGTTGCTTCACCAGTTTTGAAGTGCAGTACGTATCTATTAGGCAAGCATGGCAGAACACAATGGAATCCCACAATGACAAATAATTGCTTAATTTGTCTAGGTATTTTACATTGAGAGTGGAGTCATGGTATGAGCATGGAAGGTAGACAAAAGTGCTGGAGAAACTCAGCGGGTGCAGCAGCATCTATGGAGCGAAGGAAATAGGCAACGTTTCGGGCCGAAACCCTTCTTCAGACTGATGTTGGGTGGGAAGGGGGGCAGGGAGAAGAAAGGAGAAAGAAAGAGGAGGAGCCCGAGGACTGAGGGAGAGCTGAGAAGGGGAGGAGACAGCAAGCGCTACCGGAAATTGGAGAAGTCAATGTTTATGCCACTAGGGTGCCAACTGCCCAAGCGAAATATGAGGTGCTGCTCCTCCAATTTCCGGTGATGCTCACTCTGGTCATGGAGGAGGCCCAGGACAGAAAGGTCGGATTCGGAATGGGAGGGGGAGTTGAATGGCTGAGCCACCGGGTGATCAGGTTGGTTAATGCGGACCGAGCGGAGGTGTTTGGCGAAACGATCTCACCGATGTAGATCAGCTGACATCTAGAGCAGCGGATGCAATAGATGAGGTTGGAGGAAATGCAGGTGAACCTCTGTCGCACCTGGAACGACTGCTTGGGTCCTTAAATGGAGTCGAGGTAAAGCGACTAGTGTAGCATCTCTTGCGGTTGCAAGGGAAACTGCCCGGGGAGGGGGTGGTGCAGGAGGGATGGGAAGAATTGACCAGGGAGTTACGGAGGGAGCGGTCTTTGCGGAAAGCAGACGGAGGAGGAGATGGGAAGATTTGGCGAGTGGTAAGGTCACGTTGGAGGTGACGAAAATGATGGAGGACTATTTGTTGTATGTGACAGCTAGTGGGGTGAAAGGTGAGGACTAGGGCGACTCTGCCCTTGTTACGAGTGGGGGGATGGGGAGTGAGAGCAGTGTTACGGGGTATTGAAGAGACCCTCGAGAGAGCCTCATCTATAGTAGGGGAAGGGAACCCCTGTTGCCTGAATGAGGGCATTTCCGATGACCTGGTGTGGAACGCCTTATCCTGGAAGCAGATGCGGCGTAGACGGAGGAATTGGGAGTAGGGGATGTAGTCCTTACAGGAAGCAGGGTGGGAAAAAGTGTAGCTTAGATAGCCATGGGAGTCAGTCGGTTTAGAGTGGATGTCAGTCAAAAGTCTATCACCTGAGATGGAGATAGTGAGATCAAGAAATGGTAGGGAAGTGTCGTAAATGGTCCAGGTATATTTGAGGGCTGGATGGTAGTTAGTGGTGAAGCGGATGAAGTCAGTCAGTTGTGTGTGGGTGCAGGAGGTAGCACCAAAGTTATCGTCGATGTAGCGGAGGTAGAGGCCAGAGATGGGGCCCTGGTACGCCTTGAACAAGAATTGTTCGACGACCCTACAAAGAGGCAGGCATAGGGGGCCCATGCGCGTGCCCATAGCTTGACTTGTATTTGGAGGAAATGGGAGGAGTCAAACAGGAAGTTATTGAGGGTAAGAACCAACTCCGCTAGATGGAGGAGAGTATCAGTGGACGGGTATTGGTTGGTTCTCCGATCGAGGAAAAACCGAAGGGCTTTGAGACCCTCCTGGTTGGGGATGGAGGTGTAGAGTGACTGGATGTCCACGGTGAAGATGAGGGGATGGGGGCCTAGAGAATGGAATGCCCGGAGACGACGGAGAGTGTCTGGGGTGTCTTGAGCATAGGTAGGGAGGGATTTAACCAGGGGGGGATAGGATGGACTCGAGGTATGTGGAAATAAGTTTGGTAGGGCACGGACAGGCAGATATAATGGGTCTACCAGTACTGTCAGGTTTGTGGATTTTGGGGAGAAGGTAAAATCGGGCTGTGCGGGGCTGGGGGAACGATGAGGTTGGAGGCTCGGGGGGGGGGCAGGGAGCCGGAGTGGATGAAGTCAGTGATGGTGCTAGAGACAGTGGCCTGGTGCCCATCTGTGGGGTCATGGTCAAGGGGCAAGTAGGAGGAGGTGTCCGAGAGTTGGCACATGGCCTCAGTCTTGTAGAGATCAACGCGCCAGACTACCACGGCACCTCCCTTGTCGGCGGGTTTGATAACCCAATCTGGGTGGTTGCGGAGTGAGTCGATGGCTGTACATTTAGGGGGGGAGAGATTGGAGTGAGACGGGAGTGGAGAAGTTGAGGCGGTTGATGTCCAGCCGGCAGTTTCTAATAAAAAGGTCTAAAGCCGGAAAGCCATGAGGGGGGGGGGGGGGGGGGGTCCATGAAGAGGGGGTCCGTTGGAGATGGGAAAAGGGATCATCAATAGGGGGCGAGGACTCCTTCCCATGGAAGAACGCTGGTAGAAGAGCTCCGTCGTGGTGGGCACGTAACTCATTGAGGTGGGGACGGAGGGGGACAAAGGTAAGGCCCCTGGTGAGGACTGACCGTTCGGTGTCGAAGAGGGGGAGGTCAGGGGGGATGGTGAACACATGACAGGGATGAGGGTTGGGGCCAGAGGAAGGCAGGTGAGTGGATTGAGGCCAAGGTGATGTCTGGTGGGGGGGGGGGGGGGGGGGGGGGGGGGGGGGGTGTTGGGTGGTCAGGGCATGAAGACTGTAGTGTGGGTGGGGAAGAGTTGGGGTCACATTGTTTGAGGGGGATGGGGAAGACCCAGAGGAACAGCCACTGAGGTTACCAGCATTAGGGGGGCCGGCACTAGGACACAGCGCAGTCAAACCCGGGGTAGTGGGAATCTGCAGCGTGGAAACTTCAAGCCCGGTGCTGAGTCCAGGCTGCAGGTAAGGCGACGGCTGCGGGCAGCTGGAGGGCAGTGGACTGGAGAGGGTCGGTGGAATTGATGGTAGGAGTCTGCGGGTAGTGGAGTCCGGGTCGGCAGGCGATGCGTGGGAGGTCCCGTTGAGCATGCTGTCTTATTTTTCAAAAAGACTTGCTCACCTTTTTCATTTACAAGACCAAGTAAGCTTGAATTGATATCTGGAAGGTTGCTCTCCTACAGCACTGTGTCCCTTCAGTATTGCACTCTGATAGCCCAGCTCGATCTTGTGCTCAAATCTTGGGAGTGTAGCATTAAACCAACAGTATTTTGATGATCAATTTTAAGTTGTGTAGAGTGAAATAGGTTTCTGAGGGATGTACTTGATTGAGATTGTTTTGATGGTGATTTTTTTTAAGACTAAAAGAAATAGATGTTCAGTGCACTTTGTATGTTTTCATCCAAATTCCATAATATTAAAAATTAGCATATGATATCCGCTCCTTTACAAAGTTTTCTTGCTTTCACTTTATAGTTGTCAAGGTACGCTCTGGTTCTCTATCCCCTCAGAGTAGTTTCAGTCAACTGTGACATGACCATTTTTATTTTGCTGTAGATACAGGATATACAGTGTCCTCCATAATGTTTGGGTCAAAGACCCATTATTTATTTATTTGCCTTTGTACTCCATAATTTGAGATTTGTAATTAAAATAATCACATGTGGTTAAAGAGCACATTATTAGATGTTAATCTATATTACTAAAACTAAGATCTTGACCACTTTCTGACTTTTTGTTTCGTGATTTCTGAAAGAAATTACCACTTATGGTCGTCATTTTTGGCCACCTCGCTCAGAGTACCCCACAGCTGAGCTGGACCAGAGGATTTTCCCCATCGATGAAACATAAAAGAGTTATTAATGTTTTAAAAATTTTGACATTCTCTCTGCTGCCCCTGCTGGTGGGAGGGGGGGAGTGACTATAAAACCCAGAAGTGTTGTGTCTCAGTCAGTCTCTCAGTCTGAGCTGTGAATAACACTGAACCCATGTCTACTGTGAGTGTGGTTTTACTGACCTTGAGTGCCCTTAACATGGTTTGAAAATGTAAATATGGTTGGTTTGAAGTAAAGGCGCTGCAAATGGTTGATGGGGGTTTGGGTTGAAGTTAAAAGCACTGCAAATGTTTTTTGGGGGATTTTGGGTTGCAAATGGTTGTTTGGGGGTTTTGGGTTGAAAAAAAAGACAATGCAAATGGCTGTTTGGGGGTTTGGGGTTGAAGAAAAAGGCACTGCAAATGGTTGTTTGGAGGTTTTGGGTTGAAGAAAAAGGCACTGCAAATGGTTGTTTGGGGGTTTTGGGTTGAAGAAAAAAGCACTGCAAATGGTTGTTTGGGGGTTTTGGGTTGAAGTAAAAGGCACTGGAATTGGTTGTTTGGGGGGTTTGGGTTGAAGTAAAAGGCAATGCAAATGGTTGTTTAGGGGTTTTGGGTTGAAGTAAAAGGCACTGCAAATGGTTGTTTGGAGGTTTTGGATTGAAGCGAAAAACGCACTGCAAATGGTTGTTTGGGGGTTTGGGGTTAAAGTGAATAAAGCACTGCAAATGATTGTTTGTCTAAACTTGACAACTTCCTGTTTGCACTATATATTGATTTTAGATAAAACGCTACCACTTACGGCTGTGATTTTTGGCCATCTTACTCAGTCCCCCTCTGCTCATCAGGTGCAGAGGATTCTTCCCATCAATGAAAAATAAAAGAGTTATTAGTGTTTAAACAATGTTGAGAATCTCTCTCCTGTCAATCACGCCATGAAGGCGACACCTTTTCGGGTGGGGGGGGAGGGATTATAAAACCTGGAAATGTGGGTGTGGCTCATTCTCTGCAAGATGGGGGAGGGAGAGGTCATGACTCAATCTGAGCTGTGAATCAACTGAACACACTGAATGTCTACTGAACTGTGAGTGTGGTGTTTTGTGTGGTTTTATGGTGCTTGAAATGGTATGAAAATGCATTTGAATGTGGTGGCCTTGCACCCTGCATGAAATGGTATGAGACTGCATTTGAATTTGGCGGCCTTGCACCCTGCTTGAAATGGTATGTAACTGCACTTGAATTTGGTGGCCTTGCACCCTGCTTGAAGTGGTTGGAAACTGCACTTGAATTTGGTGGCCTTGCACCCTGCTTGAAGTGGTAGGAAACTGCACTTGGATTCTGTGGCCTTGTACCCTGCTTGAAGTGGTAGGAAACTGAACCTGAATTTGTTGACCTTGCACCCTGCTCGAAGTGGTAAGAAACTGCACTTGAATTTCGTGGCTTTGCACCCTGCTTGAAATGGTAGGAAAATGGATTTGAATTTGATGGCCTTGCACCCTGCTTGAAATGGAATTTCAAGAAATAGCCGTGAGTCAACTGCTAGCCCACCAGCCGTGAGTGAGCTGCCAGCACATCAGGCTTGAGGGACTGAGCTGCCACCCCAATAATCCATTTGGCGCACAATGTCCATACTAGCCCTCTGGAGACCAGTCCCTTCAGCCCACAACACCCATACCAGCGCTCCAGAAAGTTGTGTCCCCCTCCCCTCCCCCTCACTGGCCACCAATATTGGAATTGGTGGAGAGGTGGAATATTGCGTCGGGGGACCAGCCCTCCCATGTGAACATGGGACCCAACGGGTCCCACTTAGTCTAGTAAAAGCTATTTTTATACATTTTGGTTTCACCATGTAGACATTACAGCAGTGTTTACACAGTCCCCCCCATTTCAGGGCACCACAATCATTGGGACCCAGCAATGTCATGCAAATGAAAGTAATCATGTTCAATATTTTGTTGCATATCCTTTGCATGCAATGACTGCTTGAAGTCTGTGATTCATGGACATCACCAGTTGCTGGGTGTCGTCTCTGGTGATGCTCTGCCAGGCCTGTATTGCAGCCATCTTTAGCTTATGCTTAGTTTGGAGGCTAGTTCCTGTGGTATTATGCAATAATAGTGTACGGCTGGGCAGACGGGCACTAGGACCCTGTGTGACAGAAGCCAGGCTCCAGTAACCGGATGTGACTGGAACCCTGGGGTGTGGGCAGTTAGGGAGTTGCCTGGGCTGGCACATGAGGCTGTTGCTGTTGCTGCTGTTGTACAGAGTTGTTAAATAAAGAGATACTCCGTTTACGTCGTCGTACGAGCCTTATTACAAGCATAACTCGACAGTTCCCTTCAGTTTTCTCTTCAGCATATAAAAGGCATGCTCAGCTCCAACGATGGTAGGCCGCAGAGCGACCAGAGATGCGATCCGGAAAATAATTGTATCTCCGGCAAGGTAAGAAACGGAAACAAAAGTTTGCCCCTCCCCCACCAACTCCCCGCACATAAACAAACCGGAGAACATTTACATGAACTTTTAACACACACTAAAACATTTTTAAAAGGCCAAAAAAACAGACAGACTGATGGCGGGGCTGCCAATTGTGCGGCGCCCTGGTGGTAGCAGTTTTATTCTTGTTTCTCAGTCTCATCATGGCTTCTTTGATTTTCATTGGCACAACTTTGGTCCTCGTTGATAAACAGCAATAAAAGTTTCCAAAGGTGATGGAAAGACTAGGTGCTGTGAGCTCTCTTATACCTGCATTAAGGAGACAATTACACACACCTGAATAATTACAAACACCTGTGAAGCCATGTGTCCCAAACATTATGGTGCCCTGAAATGGGGGGGGGGGATTGTAAACACTGCTGTAATTTCTACATGGTAAATGTATAAA
This sequence comes from Leucoraja erinaceus, assembly GCF_028641065.1. Lineage (NCBI taxonomy): Eukaryota > Metazoa > Chordata > Chondrichthyes > Rajiformes > Rajidae > Leucoraja > Leucoraja erinaceus. The sequence goes on along the minus strand of NC_073384.1, from coordinate 15,599,047 downwards.
AATACCCTTTAATAAAATCTGACAATGTGCACCTTAACCGCATGTGATTATTTTAATTACAAATCTCAAATTGTGGAGTACAAAGGCAAATAAATAAATGATGTGTCTTTGTCCCAAACATTATGGAGGGCACTGTATCCATTGGCGATTTCCAGTGACTGCAATCTGTAGACCAAACACCATCAACTGAGATTATTGGAAATATGGATGGAAATGTTGGAATTATATTTCTGTGTGTAATTTAAGAATGTATTTTTATCACTGCTGCGAGTATTTTCTGACAATTAATTATCACTTTGCATTTGATATGTTAACTTTCTGCAGACATTGGATGAGTGAATCATTTCTCTCTCGCTACAACTTAATAATGTGTATCCTAGAGACTCGGGTACTGATGCAGGGTCTTGTCCCGAAGTCTCAACCAAAAATGATGATGGTCCTTTCGCTTCCATAGATGTCCTTGAGCCGCTGAGTACTTCCAGCGGCTTGTTTTTTTACTTAATGTCCATTCTAATCCCTAAAAGGTGCAGTTTTTAAAATGTACTGTATAGCCAGATGTGTTACAGATTTAAGTGGCCAAATAAGTTATGCATACAATTGTTATTGAACCCTTGTAAATACTTTTAACGCAAGAACTGACTACAAGATGTTTTATGTTTCAATATCTGATGCTTTCTTATTGAAGGCTGTGATATATAACAGCACAATCATTTATTTCATTAACTCCTGTGAAGAAAAACAAAAGTGCAGTCCAACACTACAATGCAGAACTGCGGAGTGATGCATTGTTGATATCATCTTATGAATAAGATGTTAAAGTGAGCCACTGTTAAAGTGGGTGTTTAAAAAGAAATCCCATGACACTTGCAAAGGAGGCTGCTCATCCATGGTAATTATCTTGGTCAGAATTTTTTTTTTTAGTCCTTATTACTGAAACAGATTATCCAGGTGTTGCCAATTTACTATTTCTGGGAGTTCATTCTGTAAAGACTCTGTTTTCTGTCCGGTGTTTCGATAATATCTATGCTGCTATCTATATAGCCAGTTTTAAAGTACTTTAAGATCATATGAAAGGGCCAAGATCTGGCAATTGGAGAATAATTGCCAGCATATAAAATTATTAAGGGATTGGACACGCTAGATGCAGGAAATATGTTCCCGATGTTGAGGGAGTCCAGAACCAGGGGCCACAGTTTAAGTATACAGGGTAAACCATTTAGAACTTGGATGAGGAAGCACGTTTTCACCCAGAGAGTTGTGAATTTGTGGAATTCACTGCCTCAGAGGGCAGTGGAGGCCGATTAACTGGATGCATTCAAAAGAGAGTTAGATGGAGCTCTTAGTGCTAGCGGAATCAAGGGGTATGGGGAGAAGGCAGGAATGGGGTGTGGATGATCAGCCATGATCACATTGAATGGCCTACTCCTGCACTTATTGTGGTGGAGTAGGGCTGGCTCAAAGGGCTGAATGGCCTTATCCAACACCTATTGTCTATGCATATATGTAACAATGTTGGAAAGTGTGAAATTGTCCTCTTTGGCAGGACAATGTAAAAAGTATATTATTTAAATTGTAAGACATTGTAGAGCTCTGAAGAGCACAGACATGTAGGGTATGACTGCTTTATTTGTAACATGCAAATGTGGAGTGAATACTTCTCCTTGTAGGAGAATCTGGAACACGGGTCACTGTTTCCAAACAAAAATAGGTGGTTGGCCATTTCAGGTAAATTAGTCCTTTTTCCACATTAGGTTGCAAGTTTTTGGAGTTTTCTTGAAACAGTCTCCCCCCCCTCTCTCTCCCCCCCCCCCCCCCCCCCCCCCTCTCCCCCCCCCTCTCCCCCCCCCCCCCCTCTCCCCCCCCCCTCCCCCCCCTCTCCTCCCCCCCTCTCTCCCCCCCCCTCCCCCTCCCCCTTCCCCCCCCCCCCCTATCTCTCTCTCTCTCCCTCTCTCTCTCTCTCTCTCTCTCTCTCCCCCCTCTCCCCCCCCCCTCTCTCTCCCCCCCCTCTCCCCCCCCCTCTCTCTCTCTCCCCCCCCCCTTCCCCCCCCCCTCCCTCTCCCCCCCTCTCTCTCCCCCCCCCCCTCCTTCCCCCCCCCCCTCCCCCCCCCCCCCCCCCTCTTCCCCCCCCCTCTCTCCTTCTCCCCCTCCCTCTCCCTCCCCCTCCCTCCCCTCCCTCCCCCCCCCCCCCTCCCCCCCCCCCCCCCCCCTTCTCTCCCCTCCCCCCCCCCCTCTCTCCCACCCCCCTCTCAGAAATTCACTGTTGCCCTCACTGCATCATCATACTATATGGCCATCAGAAAAAAGAACCATTAGAACATGAATATGTTGGACCTGCCATGGTCTGCTGGGGGCTACTGATCCCTGTCCAACCAATTTTTTAGCTTCTTCTCGGCCAATGACCCCAGCATTGGCACCCTGAATAGATTCAGTTAGTTTAGATGGGCAGACCATTTTGTGTGCATGCTTGACACCAGAATCTCTAAATGAAGATTGCCAAGTGGGTAGAGGAAAAGATTCAAGATTTTTTTCAAAGCCACCTTGGAAAAAGTGTACTATCTCAATCAACCTGAGGGAATCCCTGGCTCATGACTCTTCAGAATGGAGAAGAACCATTTACAGTAGCATTGAGAGCATTGCACATTTTTTGGCTTTGCGTAGAACTCTAGTATAACTGGTCGATGGAGTACATTATTTCACAAGCACCCATGCACTCTGCAACCTTGTGAAACATCTTTGGCAGATAAACATATTCTTTCTCATTCCATCTCCCCAGCTGAAGGAGAATAAGATATCACGGCCCAGAGCCAATAAGTTACCATTAAGAAGATGTACATTGAAACTTGCTGAATTGCTGTTTCCCAGACCTGCATTGAGTTTCTTGAAGAGTGCCAGAAACTATCTGGAAATGGAAAGTGGGAGGTTGGATTGGTAAGTGTAGTCACTGCAGTCATTCACGAAGGTCTAGCTTTGCAATGCCTTCCTTAAGCATCTTATGGGAATAAATGTGTGTGAATCTTTTTAAAAATTTATTAAAGCGAAAGCCAACAGTTCCCAGAAAAACAAACAAGTTTGATCCAAAATTGGCACTTCAAATGTTTCAAAGGTCTTTTATTGTCACGTGTACCAATTATGGGTGGTGGGCGGTGAACGAACAAGGGCTGGGCTCCGTCTGCCACCCATCAGGGCATACATGGACGACATGACAACACTAACCACTACTGCAGCATGCACCAAGCGGCTACTTGGAAAGCTGCAGGAGAACATCAAGTGGGCCCGAATGAAAATCAAACCAAGTAAATCTCGAAGCATCTCCATAGTCAAGGGGGTGCTTAGAGACACAAGGTTCTGCATCGGTGACGACCCAATAGCAACAGTGTCTGAGCAGCCAGTTAAAAGCCTGGGCAGATGGTACAAAGCAAGTCTCAAGGACAAAGAACCGGTGCAACAACTAAGGCAAGAAATTGTCAACGGCCTGGAGAACATCAATCAGACCCTACTGCCTGGGAAACTGAAGCTCTGGTGCCTACAGTTTGGACTCCTTCCTCGGACAATGTGGCCACTGACCGTTTATGAAGCCCCAGTAACAACTGTGGAGAAGATGGAGCGAACCATAACTTCATACGCGAAGAAATGGCTCGGGGTCCCACGATGTCTAACTAACATCGGCCTATATGGCAAAGGGATCCTGGAACTACCTCTCACTAGTCTAACAGAAGAATACAAGTGTTCTAAAGTAAGACTCCAGAAGACACTGAGGGACTCCAGAGACAAGACCTTCAGTGCTGTTGCGCCGCGCCTAGTAACTGGCCGGAAGTGGACACCATCTGATGCAGTACAGCAAGCTTCATCAGCCCTGAGGCACAAAGACATTGTGGGGCAAGTCCAGCAGGGAAGAGGAGGCTTTGGCCTTACGACAAGTAAACCAACTTGGCGAAAGGCCACAACATCAGAGCGGAGGACATTGGTGGTCGAGGAGGTGCGGCGACAGGAGGAGGCCGCAAGAAGTGCAAAGGCGGTCTGGTCTCTCTTGCCAAACGGGCAATGGATGCAGTGGGAAGGTGTGGAGCGGAGGAAGATCAGCTGGAAAGAACTATGGGAAATGGAAACAAGCAAGATCAGTTTCATCATCAGAGCGACTTATGACGTGCATCCATCACCAAAGAACCTCCATCAGTGGTACGACGAGGTTCCAACCTGTGCCCTCTGCCCAACTCCAGCGACCCTCAAACACATCATGGTAGGCTGCAAGACCAGCCTCACGCAAGGGAGATGCACGTGGCAGCATAATCAGGTACTAAAAAGCCTGGCATCAGCCCTTGAGAACAGGCGGTGTGCGACCAACTCCTTGCCTCCGAGAGCAAGCAACCCCCCCCCCCCCAAGGGCAACAACCTTTGTCCGAGAAGGACAGAAAACATCTAAACATCCTTCCACCAGATCAGAAGAAGGAAACCTATGCAGGGCCCGTGACTGGAGGATGCTGGCGGACATCGGCCGACAACTAATTTTTCCACCTGAAATTGCTTCCACCAACCTCAGGTCAGACTTGGTGTTCTGGTCCCCTTCACAGAAGACTGCTTACATCATAGAGCTCACAGTTCCATGGGAGAACTCTGTTGAGGAGGCCTATGAGCGTAAGAAGCTGCGCTACGCAGAGCTTGCAGCAGAGGCAACGCAGCGTGGATGGAACACCAATGTCTATCCAGTTGAAGTGGAATGCAGAGGATTTGTTGCGTCATCTACCATCAGACTGCTGAAGGAGCTTGGAATGCACGGTCAGGCTCTGTGGAAGACCATAAGATCACTCTCAGAGGCGGCTGAAAGAAGCAGCCGGTGGATTTGGCTCAAACGGAAAGAGCCATGCTGGCCCCAAGTACGTCAGGGTGAATCTTTGGGACGGTTTGACACGGGACACCCGCTGAGGGCTGATCATCCTGCAGCGGGCCGCCCTTGTGGAGGGTGTATAGTGTTAAAAGGCCGAAACACCCAGCGATGCAAGGGTACACTACTGATGATGTGTCCTGTGCCCAACTGTCCTGAAGGTTACCCAGGCCAAGATATACGTATCTCCCCCCCCCCCCCCCCCCCCCCACCGATGTTGAGCGTCTACCACTCTCAACAATCAACGAATGTCGTGAAATTCTCCCCACCTATTGGCACAAGGGACTTCTTAATATCTTGTCCTGTGTATTTGATTCTATGGTGCAGTGATATTCGAATTACCATACAGACATACTGAAAAAAAAGCAAGACACACAACTACAGAATTCTCTCTACACCAATGACTGCACCTCCACTGACTCCTCTGTCAAGCTTCTCAAGTTTGCGGATGACACAACCCTCATTGGACTGATCCAGGATGGGGAGGAATCTGCCTACAGACAGGAAGTGACACAGCTGGCATCCTGGTGCCATCGCAACAACCTGGACCTCAATGCTCTTAAGACAGTGGAATTGATTGTAGACTTTAGGAGAGTTTCCCCTCCCCTCACCCCACTCATCATCAACAACACCACAGTCACATCTGTGGAGTCTTTTAAGTTCTTGGAAACCATCATCTCCAAGGACCTTAAATGGGGGGCTACCATCGACTCCACAGTCAAAATGGCACAACAGAGGATGTACTTCCTGCGGCAGCAGAGGAAGCACAATCTGCCACAGGCAATGATGGTCCAATTCTATACGGCCATCGTAGAGCCCGTCCTCACCTTCTCCATTATGGTCTGGTTTGGCTCAGCCACCAAGCGAATCGTCTGATCAGCTGAGAAGGTTATTAGATGCAACCTTCCCTCCATTGACGAACTACACTGCAAGGCCAGGAAGCGAGCGGGTAAAACATCTGTGAAACCCCCTCTCGTGCTGGCCACAAACTCTTTGAATCACTTCCACTCCGGACTGTTAAAGCTGCTACAGCCAGACATAAAAACAGCTTTTTTTCCACGAGTAGTAGCTCTACTCAATAACCATAAATCTGTAGCCTCCTTTTGCTCTGGTATTTTATTTAATTCATATGTTTAATTGATAATGTTTTATTATTAATATTTTATGTGTCATTCCTAATTGTCACTGTATGCCATGTTGTCACTTGTGGGTGGAGCACCAAGGCAAATTTCTTGTATGTCAATACTTGGCCAATAAACTTATTAATTCATTCATTAAGTAAGGAACCAAAAGATTTGGTTATTTTAATGACTAGAAGACTATTTGCTCTCAGGTTTTGCAGTGCGATTTCCATTTCTTTTTGTAGTTTAGATGTAAGGGGTATGCTTAAGCAGTTTTGTATATTACATATGTTGATAGTGTGATTAGCAGTAAGGATTAAAGCTGAAGGAGAATATTAATATACTGGTTGTTGGGTAGTAATCTGTCAAATTAAATTAAGCCGGAAGACAATGCATTTATAAAAGGCAAAACGATAAAGGGGATACATAATGTAATATATTTTCTGCCTCAGCTAAGAAAGGCAAAGTAATTAGATTAAAAGAAAAAAAACCACTAGTTAATCCACTGTGTGTTGCATATAGCAGGCATCATTACTGGAAGAATGTGATGGGCCAGAGAGGATTTGGAGGAGATTTAAAATTATGTTGTCATGGATAGAAAGTTTAGTTATAGAGGCAGAATGAAGACATACAGACTGAAATGCATAACATTAAGATATCAGAATAGGATGAATGAGAAATACCTATTTCTTGAAGCAGAGAGTTTAGTAACTATGTGATATTGATTTTAATGGGGAGAGGAATTGTAGAGTTGAGGATTCTTTTAACCGAGTGGTGGTGATTCGTGGCATATTAACTGAAAGGTTGGTTGAAGCAGAAACCCTGAAAATATCTGGATAAGCAATTAATGTACTGTAATGTTAAAGGCAAGGTCTGTGAGTTGGAAATGGGATTAGTCTAAATTAGAACTTTGCTCCCTGACCTAAGCTAGTTAAAATCCCAACACATGGAGACGTGAGGAACAGCAGACTCTGGAATCTGGCGTAGAATACAAATTGTTGGAGTGACTCAGCGGGTTAGGCAGCATCTCTGGAGGACATGGATAGGTTACATTTTTGGTGGGGACCCTTCAGACTGAATGTAATGGGGGGACAAAACTGAAAAAAAGGTGGTGGTGGGTCAGTCTGGCCAGTGATGGGTGGATGCAGATGAGATGGGGTTTGATTGGCAGATGGTGGACCAATGCTACAGTTGAAAAGGAAACAAAAGTTCATAAAGGAGACAAAAGGGTGTCAGATAAGTGGAGAAGAGGAGTGAAATGTAAAGCGAGAGGGAGGGTTATAGGTGGAAGTGGACAGGGGGTGGGAGGGGTGGATAGTGGATGAAATGGGTGTGCATTGGGGTTGGATGGACACAAGAAAATGGGGGGAGGGTTGGGATTAATCTAAAATTGGAGAATTCAATGTTCATACCTTTTGAGTTGTGAGTTACCCAGTCAGAATATGAGGTGCTGTTCCTCGAGTTTGCATGTGGCCTCCTCCTGGCAGACCATGGCGGACCAAACATGTATTTTGCGAAACAGTTGCCTAGTCTAAGCTTGGTCTTGCTTTGCTAAGGAGGCCACATCAGGAGCATTGGATGAGATTAGACTGCATACATTCACCAATACTAAATACAACAATAAGTGTAATGATACATGTAAAACTGCAGAATGTAGTACTGCAAGATTGTACTGCAAATTCAAGCAGTGTAAAAGAATATTAAGTGCAACAATGGAAGAACTAAATGAGTTAGAATTAGGACAAATGCATCATGGTTATCATGGATGAGGTGAGTTGGAAGGGCCAGTTTCTGTGCTGTACATTTCTATGATTCTTCTGTGTTACAACTTTCTGATTGTGTCAAAACTTTCTCTTCTTTGAAGGTATTGTTATCTACCTACTTTCTGAAATTCTACTCTTTTGTTGAACAAGAGCATTCAATAACACTGCCAATACCATCACATGTCAGTTTGCTGATAATTGAGAGTGGTCTGAGGAATATTTTGCCTGTTCAAACCTGTCCTGCTTTTTAATATCAGCATATAGCTCGGCAACTTTACATATTAGTATTGTTTTTTTTTATTGTCCCGTGTATCGAGACACTGGAAAATCCTTGTTTAGCAAGCTATCAAGGTAATTCAAAGGAATTCATCTCTAGTGTGTAAGAGGGAAATAAGCTATTCTTGAATCTGTTGGTATTGCTTTTGTTTTTATATCTTCGACTCAACGGGAAAGGGATGAAGAGAATGAACCTTGATTGGTGTGTGAATCTTGATTATGTTAGCTGGTTTCCCGAAGCAGGCTGGGTTTGTGTGATGAAAACTCTGCACTTTCTTGTGATCTTGGACAGAGCAGTTGCTTTATCAAGCTGTGATTCATCTGGATATGTTGCTTTCTGTGGTGCATCTGTAGAAATTGATAGGAGTCAATGTAGACATGCTAAATTTTCTTAGCCTACTGAGGAAGTAGGGGTGTTGGTATCCTTCCTTGTTGGTAGCTTCAATGTGGTTCGACGAAACAAATTGTTAGTGATATTTACACTAAGAAACGTGAAGCTTTGGCTAATTAACCTACAAACCAGCACGTCTTTAGGATGTGCGAGGAAATCAGAACATCTGGAGGAAACCCACATAGTCACTGTTTAAGGATAAGGGGGAAATCTTTTAGGACTGAGATGAGGACAACATTTTTCACACAGAGAGTGGTGAATCTCTGGAATTCTCTGCCACAGAAGGTAGTTGAGGCCAGTTCATTGGCTATATTTAAGAGGGAGTTAGATGTGGCCTGTGTGGCTAAAGGGATCAGGCGGTATGGAGAGAAGGCAGGTACAGGATACTGAGTTGGATGATCAGCCATGATCATATTGAATGGCGTTGCAGGCTCGAAGGGCCGAATGGCCTACTCCTGCACCTATTTTCTATGTTTCTATAGTCACGGGGAGAACGTGCAAACTTCACACGTAGCACACGAGATCAGGATCCAAGCTGGATCGCTGGTGCTGAGAGGAATTGAAAAATTATTATGAAGGATGGTTTGTCGTCTATCCTTGCTGTTTGCAGAAAGATGGGTCTTGAGTAGATGCTGGTGCTGTGACTGTACTAGAACAGTTTGTCTAGAGGCACAGTTGTGGAGTTTCAGTCTGCAGCACTAAAGCTAGAATATTTTCTAGTCCTATAGCAGTGCCAAATGGATTTTATCATTAACTCTACCACTTCAGCTCCATCATTCTTTGTGTTATTTTAGCTTTTTTGGTTAAATCCAGAAACCATCCCCGTTCATAGGGATCTTATCATGTCCAAGTATTGGCTAAGCAGTAAGTTCCATGTTTGACTTTGAGACTCACAAACTTAAAAATAGCATGTACGTTTATGTTCTTGCATTCCTTACCCATTTTAAACTGTCTTGTTTCTGAACAATATTTTATTCTAGTGGTATTTGTAGCTTGATCCTCTGTGAAACTTATTTCTTCTTCAGTGTCTCATTCTGGTTCCCACACTACTGCCAAATTAATGAAACCTGGCATTGCGCTTGTTATCTTCCCTGTGTGGATTTTAGCCGTAGCTCTGTTAAAAGTACAGTGGGATTACATATATCTGCCTCGATATAGGACATGGATTTTGTATCTTGAGAAATGTGGGACCTTCTCAGTGCTCTTCAGTTTATCTATGTTTTCTCTAATCTGCTGCTTTAAAGAATGCACAGCATCATGCAGCAAGCAGGTGGCATTTTTTGCTTGTTACATGTTGTCTGAAAACTATCCATTAATGATTAATGCAGGGGTCGGCAACCTTGTTCTCCATAGGGGCCGGGACGCATGTCTGTGAGCGGATGGTGGGCCATATCTATCATGTGTACACATGGATCCCGCCCCCATCCCACCCCGGATGGCAGGCATCAAATGACGTGTTCACAGAAGGAAGACAAAAATGCTGGAGGAACTCAGCAGGTGAGGCAGCCTCATGCAATCCTTGCATTTCTCACCCGCTGAGTTTCTCCAGCATTTTTGTCTACCTACGATTTTTCCTGCATATGCAGTTCTTTCTTAAACGTGTTCACAGAAGGTGCACGGCCATGCCGGCGGCTTTGCGCAGGATGCGGTACAGCCAGAGCTCGGCTCTCGGGCGCTGCTTCTCGGGGCGCCCGGCTGTTGCTCAGGGCGCCCGGCAGGCCGGACGATTTCGGGGTTACGGGCCGGGGGGAAAAATCCGCCTGCGATCCGGATGATTTCGGGTTACAGGCCGCATTCGTCCCGGGGGCCATGGGTTGCCGACCTCTGCATTAATCACACTCCCTTTTTGCAATACCATCACTATTTTTCTTGTATCATTTCTGTTTTTGAATTCTCTTTTGAAATGCCATTCTTTCTTATTGTTTGTTTGCTTCCTTTCTTTCCTACCTTTCGCCTGAAATGTAGTTTCTACATGAGGATTGTTATCAAAATATAATAGGTACGATAATAAGAATACTTGTTTAGAAAGTAGTTAGAAAAGCAAATAATGTTACCTTTTTTTGCTAGGGGAATTGAATATGAAAGTAAGGAGGATATGTTTCCATTGCCTCGGGCACTGGTAATACCTCATCTGGTGTATTGTTTACATCATTGGTATTATTTAAGGAAGGAGGATAAGGCATTGAAAACAGTTTTGAAATGGTTTACTCAACTATTTTGTTTAATGGGCGGATTGTCTTGAGTAAATGTTAAACGGGCCAGGATTGTACTTACTGGCGTTTTCAAGCTTGAGATGGAATTTGGTGGAAAGATGCAAGGGAGTGCGTGGCGGGAAGGGGGGGGGGGGGGGGATGATTTTGCTTGTGGGAGAATTTAGAACTAGGGGTCATTGTTTTACAAGTAAGCGGTCATATAGATCAACGAGGCAATATTTTGCTACAATGTTATGAGTCTTTGAAACTCTTCTACTACTGCCCTTTGAGGAAGAGATATTTTGAAATATTTTTATGCTGTGGTGAGTATTATCTTGATAAATAAAGACATGAAATGTTATCAAAGATGGATGGGAATGCATCGTTAGGATTACAGCCAAATTGACCTCATTAAGTGGCTGAGCACTTGAGAAACTGCATATTCTTTCACCTAATTTTTATGAACGAATTGAACAGCCTTCATTGCTTCACACTTGAAGTGTGCATTTCAATTTTCTTTATATTGTATTGCACCTTCATTATTGCAGCACAGAAGTTGAGTGAAACATGAAGTTCATAAGAGCCAGGGATATCACCTGCATTATTACAAATACATGGCGTTCAGGACATTACTAATAAATTAATTTCCCTCCTGGGTTGAATTGAATTGAATAAATTTTATTAGCCAAATATGTGTATATATAAAAGGAATTTGCCTTGCCGCTTTGCTAGCAAGTAACAACACGATATACAGTAGACAATAAAAAATGAAACATTATAATTTAAACATGTGAAGAATTAAATAAAATACCAGAGAAAAAGGAGCCTACAGACTTTTGGCTGTTGAGTAGAGCTACTGCTCGTGGAAACAAGCTGTTTTTTAAAATGTCTGGCTGTGGTGGCATTGACAGTCTGGAGTCGCCTTCCAGAGAGGAGTGCTTCAAACAGTTGGTGGCCAGGGTGAGAGTGGTCAGAGATGTTCTTACCCGCTCTCTTCCTGGCCCTTGCAGTGTACAGTTTGTCGATGGGGGGGGCGGCGGGGGAAGGTTGCAGCCAACAACCTTCTCGGCTGATCAAATGATGCGCTGCAGCCTCCGGAAGTCATGCTTGGTGGCTGAGCCAAACCAGAACATGAAGGAGAAAGTGAGGACAGACTATGATGGCAGCATAAAACTGGACCATCATTGCATGTGGTAGATTGTGTTTTCTCAGCTGCAGCAGGAAGTACATCCTCTGTTGGGCCTTCTTGACTGTGCAGTCGATGGTGGTCACCCATTTAAGGTCCCTGGAGATGATGGTTCCAAGGAACTTAATGTCTCCACAGATATGACTGCGGTGTTGTTAATGGTGAGTGGGGGGAGGGGAGGGGGAGCTCACCTAAAGTCTACAGTCAATTCCACGGTCTTAAGAGCATTGAGTAGGTATGTTGCAAAGCCTACCTGAAGATCGCTGAAAATCTGTCCCAGCCCGTGTGCGCGATTTTGGCTCCGTTTAGTGGGGGGCGGGTTTAAAACGCGATTCTCCCTAGGCTGTTCAAATCGAGGTTTTTCAGCCTAGTTAATTATTAACGAAAAATCGCTGGAAGATTCCGTAGCTGGAGCTATTTTTAGTTTTAAGGGCTTTCTTTACTCGTTATAGTAAGTTAAAAATTAACCTCTAAACCCGCGACCGCCGACAACGGGTCGGATCTCATACAGGGGAAAACGGAAGGTAGGCTGTTTATTTTTACGTTAAAAAGGGCTTCTTAAGATCCCTTTATACAAAGTTTAATGTTGCGAGTAGCTAATTTGGGCCCCATTATATCCCGCAGTATTTTTCTGGGCATTTGAGGGCACAAATCTAGCGCAATGTGAACGTTCTAAACCAGCGCTTTCACAGGATCCCACTAGAAAGCTGATTTAAATGGACTTTAATTTACAGCAATTGAACACTAAATTCCTTCCATTTGGTTGGTCTATAAATTAATGTAAATGAGATTTTAAAATCATGTTTTATTGTGAATTATTTGTGAATATTATTTGGACACTTTATATTTGTTTCAGAATGCTTCAATCTATGATAACTATTTAAAAATGTTAATCATTTATTAAGAAATGGATAGATGTTTAGATCTAGTAATTGAAGTTTGAAATTAGCTATAATTAGGTAAAACTAACTAATTATATGCTTTAATTTCAGGTCATCCAAGTAAGATTATTTTATATTTGTTTCAGAATGCTTCAATCTATGATAACTGAAAATTTCATTCAGTCATCTTAATTGGCGTTGCAGGAGCCCGAAAAGCGGCTATTCTCTCCAGGGATCCGCGGGTGCTCCCGGCACCACTTGTTGTCAAAGTCCCGCCGGCTGGTAAGAAAGTTATGGGCTTTTTGACTGTCAGGGTTGTATCAGTCTCGCAAACTTGAGAAGCTTGACAAAGGAGTCTGTGGAGGTGCAGTTGTTGGTGTAGAGAGAGTAAAGGAGAGGAGAAAGTATGCAGCCTTGTGGTGCTCCTATGCTGAGAGTCTGCGGGTGCGAGATGTGCTTTCTCAGCCTCACATGCTGCTTCCTGTCTCAGGAAGTTGATGATCCACTGACAGAGGGGCTCAGGCACAGTCAACTGGGAAGATTTGGAGTGTAGTAGCTCTGGTGTTGGTGTTCAATGGTGTTGAATGCAGACCTAAAATCCACAAACAAAATCCTTGCATAGGTCCCTTGGCAGTCCAGGTGCTGGAGGATGAAGTGCAGGCCAAGGTCCACTGCATCATTCACTGATCTGGAGAAGGTCCAGCAGAGGGTTTGTGATATTTTTCAGGTGGGCCAGCACAGGTCCTTCTAGGGTCTTCATGATTACAGAGGTCAGTGCGAGAGGCCTGTAGTCATTAAGACCACTAGTCCTTGGCTTTTTGGGTACAGGAACAATAGTGGAGACTTTGAAGAAAGCAGGGACAGTGCAGGTTTGCAGGGACCAATTGAAAATATCTGTAGAGACTGGTGCCAGTTGTTTGGCACAGAGCTTGAGGGTAGAGGTCTATGGTATCGTTAAACAAAGGCATCAGTCCTCTTTGATTCATACAATTCACCATTATTTTTGCAGTATGAAAGTGTCCAATAAAGTCTCTGTATTCATTAATGCACTTTTGGGGGAAATTTCTGTGATGTGGCCTTCAGCTCGTAACAGGCGCGTTCAGTCAATAATTATGTCTCTAATACTTCTGTTGTGAAATGATACATTTAATTCAATAGCATATTCATCTGCGGGCTTGTCCCTGACCAACGGACCCAGGCTGGTCCGTGGTTCCAGCGGTGTCTTCTTTCTCGGCCCCGGTCACGGCAAGCCCGAGCTCGGCTCTCACACCAGCTCGAGCACCAGGCTAGGCTCCAGTCAGGGCCCGGTACCACCCTCGCCACCAGGTGTCGGGCGCCGGCAGCCGCCGCACGAGCGCTAGATTGGTCCTCCCTCCCAGAGTGTCCCGTCCTGCCTTGCGAGTCCATTGTGACGTCACTTGGGTTTTTTTTCCGAAATGCGGCCCTCCCCCTCGAAGCTCATGGAATATTCTGTTTGTGAAATGGGCGCCGTCCAGAGCCATCGTGCCCGCCCACCTCATTGTGACATCATCAGTCAAAGCTTAAAAGGCATCTCACATACGCATACGCACACACACACACACACACACACACATTAACCACCCGCACACTAACCCCCCCCCTGATATTATATTAATATTATTCATTCGTTCCCTTTCCCCCATCCCCCGCCATATCCACTCATTCATAGCCCCCAACTGAGCAGGCATGTCGAGGGTGTGGAGCGGGTGAGGGAGGTATAGAGGGAGGAGTAGTGGGGTTAGAGAAGGAGCGGCAGGGGGGTAGAGAGTGAGGGGTGGGGGGGCGCGCGGTGTCACAGAGGAGGGCTGGTTCCCGAACACAATACTCCACCACTCACCCATAGGTCCCAATACTTACCACTCCCTAGAGAGGGAGGGGTAGTAGAGAGGGAGTGGTGGTGGTAGAGAGGGAGGGGGGGGAGGTGGGGTGTGATATCACTCGAAGCTCATGGAATATTCTGTGTGTGAAAGGGGCTACAAGGCGAGCATTTGTGTAATGTTTTTGTGAAAATCTAAAGACACACATATATACACGCATACAAGATGAGAGTTTTAGTATATTACCAGACCAACTGGAACCCGTTGGGTCCCTGTCACACGGAAGGCCTGGTCCTCCAACGCAATCCGTTCCCCAACGCAATATTACACCACTAACCTGTATCCCCACGGGAGGCGTGGTTCCCCCAACTGAAGTCGTTACCGAACATAAGATTCCAGCACTCCCTTGCCTCCCTCAGCGGTGGAAAAAAAAAAAAATTCCAATTGCACCTCCCCTACCTGTTCCGGCAGTTCCAATTGCAATACCAATTGGCGCTCCCCCTCCTGTTGAATTCGCCCTCCCCGTCCTGTTGAAGGACTAAGTTCAGAGTGTTCCCGTCTTGCAACTTTGTACCGAAGTGAGTTGAAAGCTGTGAAGAATGATTTTAACAGTAAAAATCTTGTGAAAGTCGGCATGGGTCTCTGACACTGGGCTGGGCAGGGGGGCCTGTGGGAGGATGGGTGTGTGGGTGGGAGGGTTTATGGGGGGGGAGAGGGGCGAGTGGACCTGGGGGAGTTGTGGGGGGAGAGGGGTGTATGGGTAGGGGGGGGGGAAGTGAGCTTGGAGAAAAGACGGGGGAAGAGCCATTGGGGGAGAGGGGGGCATCACGGGGAAGGGGAGGAGGAGCCAGCGAGGGTGACCAGAGGGGTAGTGGCTGGAATTGGCGATGCGATGGGAACTCACAGCGGGTGCTGGTCGTTCTCCTCCGCCGGGATAAGAGTCTTCGCTATACGTTTGCCAACATCTCTGACTCCAAGCTGGGCTGGGTCTCCGACTCATGGCTGGGCTGGGTCTCCGATGTTGGACTGGGCAGCGTCTCCGACACTGGCTGTCCCCCCACAGGGCTGTGTCTCCCATACTGGGCTGGACTGGGCAAGGTCTCCGACGCTGGACTGGGTCAGGTCTCCGACGCTGGGCTGCTCGGGGCTGGGCTAGGGTCCCTCCGAAAGTAGGTTGCTTCGGGTCTCTCTGAAAGTCCGGTTGGAAATGGCGCAGGAAGGGGTGGATCGTCCTGGGAATGACAAGGGAAGAGACTAATCTGTGCGGCGCTGACTGGCAGGAGAAGAGATCAATCTACGCACACGTGGTTTTTAAGATTTTTAAACCTCTCTAACTTTTACGACATTCAACTGATCGGAACAAAACTTTGTGCACTCGCAGCACAGGTGAGTGAACTGGTGAAAACGTGTAGTGCTGTCGCGAAACATTTTTGCGCAAATAGAAAGACTGTCAAACCGGAAGATAACGAGATCAGAGTTGTAGTTATGTATAAATAAGTTAAGAAATAAAGCATAAAATATTCAGTGAAGATGCTCTCTGCCTAGAGGGGAAAATGTGAATCAGAATATGTAAAAACTTTATCGTTACCACGTGGTGTTTTTACGAATATCTAAAGACACACACATATGGCACACACACACATATATATATATATACACACACACACACACACACACACAGATATATATATATATATATATCTGTTTCTTATCTTTGTTTGCAGATGATTCGATTGTATATATATAAAACACACACACACACACACACACACACACACACACACACGTATATATATATATATATATATATATGATCAGAGTTTTAGTGTACACTAGACCAAGTGCAGACCCGTTGGGAGGTGTGGTCCTGCAACTCAAGCCATTCCCGAATGTAAGATTCTAGCACTCCCCTTGCCTCCCTCAGCAGTGCTCTTAAAAAAAACCCAATTGCACTTGTCCTGTGTGTTGCAATAGCAATTCGCCCTCCCCCTGCTAATCTTTCCATTGTGATGTCATCAGTTGAAGCTGCCATCGTGACATCATCAGTTGAAGGTAGTCGGTTTGAAATTCAAGGTATTTAGATTTTTTTTTACTTTAATCAGTAATGTCAAGAAATATAGCATAAAATGTTCAGTGAAAGTGACCTCTGCCTGCAGGGGGAAAATGTGAATCAGAATATCTAAAAATCTTGTGAGTGTTGGCATTTTTAAAGCTTTAATAGAAAATAGATGCAGGAGGAGGCCTTTCGGCCCTTCGAGCCAGCACCACAATCGCGAATAACGTGTCAAATATAGGATGAAATCTTCATTGAGGCTGATCTCTGCTAGCTGTCATTGTGACGTCATCAGTGAAAGCTGGTGATTTTAATTTCAAAGTCTTTTGACTTTTTTATACTTTTAATCGGTAATGAGTTGAGAATAAGTTGAGAAATAAAGCATAAAATGTTCAGATAAGGTGATCCCGGCCTCGAAGGGAAAAATGTCAATCAGAATATGTAAAAATGTAATTGTTACCGCGTAGTATTTTCGCGATGATGTACAGACAACTACATATACACACACCTACACACATGTTCAAGATCAGCCTTTTAATAAATATATGATATGTTATGATAGATAGATAGATATCTTTTTTTAAAACTTTAATCACCAATAAGTTGTGAAATAATGCATCGTCTTAAGTGAATTTGATCACTGCTTAGAGGGGGAAAATGCGAGTCAGAATATGGAAACATTTTATCCATTTTGGCGAAAATATAAAGACACACACACACATACAAAATGAGAGTTTTCAAGTTATATACTAGACCAAGTGCAGACCGTTGGGTCTGCTCCCCCAACGCACCCGTAGCCCCCACGGGAGGCGTAGTCCTCCAACTCAACCCATTGCCGAAGGTAAGATTCGAGCACTCCTCAGCAAAGATCATAACTCATAAATCTCCCCCAGCACTGGAGTTGAAATAAAAATCCCAATAGCACCTTCCCAATTGCAATACCACTTGACCCTCCCCCTCATGTACTGCCAGGAGCTATGATGGCAACATTGTTGCAAATGTGCACTTGCTTTGAGATGCCATTGAGCTGAAAAGTTCAGAGTGTTCCTGCCAGAGTTTCCGTCTTGCAACTTTGTATTGAAGTGTGTTGGAAGCACTGAGAAATGATTTTAAGTGGAAAAACCATTTTAAATGCAAAGTTTTGTCAGATCTTTGAACATTTTCATTAATAGCTCGAGAAATGAATTTTTCAGATGAGACAAATTCGTAGTCCACGGGATAAATCTCTATAGGAATATGTAAAGATTTTACCGTTAGAATGTCGTTTTTTCGAGCAGATGTGTTTATACGGCCACACACATCCAAGATCAGAGTTTTAATATTTATAAGAAAGATGTATAGATATATAGCTAGATAGATGTGTAACGACAAGGAACAATGAAATTCCGACTTGCCGCAGCTTAACGGCCCCGTAAACACATTGTACTTAAATAAAAATATATAATAATCAAAAAACTCAATAAATCAATAACCATAATATGAGGTGACCATAATCTAAAAACAGATGTCCGGAGTGCACCCAAGGATACAGTCCATAGAAGTTCCGGGTTGCTGAGCTGGTATGGTACAGCGTTCGAGACCCTAATGGTTGCTGGGAAGAGCCTATTGAACATAGTGGTTATGGTTTCCAGCCTCATGTGCCACCTTCCCAATGAAGGAGCAAAATGTGAGTGTGGCCAAAGTGGTGAAGATCTGTGGTAGCTGTGTGGAATGAGCTTACAGTGAAGGTGGTGGAGGCAGGTTTGTTTTTATCATTTAAAAATAAATTGGATAGTTATATGGATGGGAAGGGAATGGAGGGTTATGGTCTGAGCGCAGGTATATGGGACTAGGGGAGATTATGTGTTCGGCACGGACTAGAAGGGTCGAGATGGCCTGTTTCCGTGCTGTAATTGTTATATGGTTATATCTCTACTGTATCTGTAGAAGTTCAAGCGAGCATTTGTCAACATATTGAATCTCCTCAATCTTCTAAGAAAGTAGAGACATTGATGAGTTTTCTTTATGCATTAATGTACTGGACACAGTTCAACATATTGAAAATCCAGCGGCGACCAGAACAAGTTATGACTCTTTGGGCGACTACTCACGACCATACAGGCTTCACCCCGCGACATGTCGCCGGGGTGTCGCCTGTATGGTCGTGAGTAGTCTCCTCAGTCGCCCAAAGAGTCGTAGCGTCATTCTGGTCGATACTGGATTTTCAACATGTTGAAATTTTTCGGTGACCTGCAACGACCTTTGACGGGTGCTGGCAGTCGCCAAAAAAGTCACCTAAGTGAGACAGGCCCATTAGGATTGAGTTACACAGGGATGAGCAGAGACCCAGTTTTTTGAGTTTAAGTTTGGAGGGAGTTATAGTGTTACATAGAAACATACAAAGTAGGTGCAGGAGGAGGCCATCTGACCCTTCGAGCCAGCACTGCCATTCATTGTGATCATGGCTGATCATCCACAATCAGTAACCCGTGCCTACCTTCTCCCCATTTGTCTCGACACAGTTGTAGTTGATGAATAATAGATTCAATTCAGTCTTATGCTATTTTTAGCAACAAATGCACTACTCATTTCTAGACATTCTGGGAAGAATAATTGGTTTATCTATCACAGCTAATCAGCTAGCTATGTAGCAAAGATTCCTTTTACTAAGATGGTACTATATACTAGTAACTGTGTGGCCAGCGCAGTTCCAACACAATCTTCAAATTCGCCAATGATGCAACTTTTATTGGATGAATAATGGGTTATGATAATCGATAGGAGGAGGTCAAAAATCTGACTGAATGATGCCAGAAAATAAACTTGCTCACAACGTCAGTAAGACCAGGGAACTGATTCTTAACTTCAGGTAGGAAACCCCAAGGATACATGAACCTGTCTTCATCGATGGGACTGGCGGTGAAGAGAGTCAAAAGCGTCAAGTTCTGCATGTTCATATTTATGAGGATCTATCCTGGGACCACAACATTGTTGCAGTTCCAAAGAAAGCTCATTAATGGCTCTTTCCTTAGAAGACTGAGGAGATTTGGTGTGCCGACAAATACTCAATTGAACAAAGACAACCAATATTATCAAAGACGCATGCCTTCCTGGCCATGTTCTCGTTTCGTTTCTGCCATCTGGAAGAAGGAGCAGGAGTCTGAAAATCATGACCACCAGTTTCAAGAATACCTATTCCCCAGCAATGATCAGGCTCTTGAATACTGCACAATGCTAACTTCAACAACTATGAACTCCTATGGACTGTTGTCGGTTGCTCTAAGAACTTTTTTGCACCAGTATTACATCTAATAAAGTATTGAATTTAAAAATGTATATATTTTCTGTGTCTATTGCATTTATGGGTCTGTTAAACTGCTGCAGTTATTAATTTCATTGTTCCGTTGTCAGCTCATGTGACAGTTAAACACTCTTGACTACTCTGGATCCAGTTTAACTGCTGAAATCTATGGAGATTTCTTCAGCTGAGGACTGTTAAGCCAACCTAGTTGGAGGTGGGGAGAAAGCATTTGCTTAAAATTGTTCTCCAAAATCATGATTACAGTGTTATACTTTTGAGACCATGAATGCTCACTGCGACATAAAATCATGGGAATGATAAAGACCATTACAGAGTGTGATGGTGTGGTCTTATGCAGCAAAATCGTCATATTTATGGTACATAATGTACTAAAATGATCATAAAATATACATTTCAAATGGCCAGAATTTTGCCTCTGCTTATCTTTACTCCACAGTACTGGGATCTCGTGCAGGACAGAGGCACGTGAGAGGCTAGAAGTTGGTATGGAGGGTGGTGTGGGAAAGGTTAGTGGACAGAATAGGCAGGTGAAAGGCGGAGAGCGAGGAAGGAGGGTTGGTTTAAACTGCATGTATTTTAATGCAAGGGGCCTGACGGGTAAGGTAGATGAGCTTAGGGCATGGATAGGTACGAGCGACTGGGACGTTGTAGCCATGACTGAAACTTGGTTAAGGGACGGGCAGGACTGCCAGCTCACTGTTCCGAGGTACAGGAGCTTCAGGAGAGACAGGAGTGATGGAAAAAGAGGAAGGGGGTTGCATTGTTGGTTAAGCAGGATAACACGGCTGTGTTCAGTGGTGACATTACGGACGGTTCGTCTAGTGAGTCTATATGGGTGGAGCTGAGGAACAAGAAAGGGTGTTCAACTTGTTGAGAGTGTGCTACAGACCCCCGGAATTAGAAGAACAAATGTGCTGGGAGATTACAGACAGCTGCAGGTCAAATAAGGTTGTTGTAGTAGGGGATTTTAACTTTCCCAATATAGACTGGGAAAATTATAGCTTGAAGGGTTTAGATGGGGTGCAATTCCTCAAAAGTGTTCAAGAGAGTTTTCTTAAGCAGTATGCGGAGGCCCGTACATGTGAGAAGCCAACGCTGGATCTAGTATTGGGAAGGGCAAGTTGATGAAGTGTGGGTGGAGGAGCATTTTGGGACCCGTTGACCACAGTTCGATTAGGTTTAAGATAATTATGGATAGGGACGGAGAGGGTCCATATATTAAAGTGCTCAACTGGGGTAAGGCCAACTTTAAGGGTATGAGAGAAGGTCTCGCTCAAGTTGACTGGAGCAGGTTATTCGAGGGGAAAGCAACATTGGCCAAGTGGGATGTTTTTAAAAGTGTACTGAAGAAAGCTCAGGATGTGTACGTCCCCGTTAGAGTGAAGGACAAAGCAGGCAAACATAAGGAAGCTTGGCTGAGGGAAATTGCGATGTTAGTCAAAAACAAGAAGGATGCATGGGACAGGTATAGGCGGCTTGGATCAAGTGCATCCATGAAGGAGTTTTGGGAACTAAGGAGTAAACTAAAAAAGGGTAATCAGAAGGGCAAAAAGGGGCCAGGAGATAGCTCTGGCAGGTAGCATTAATAACAATCCCAAAAGATTTTATAAATACATAAGGGGGAAAGGGGTAACTAGAGTGAGAGAGTGGGACCTCTCACGAATCAAAGCGGTCACCTCTGGGTGTCTGGAGAGCAGTCAGGGTTACCTTTGAAGAAGTACTGAAGGTACTGTCGGGTTTGAAGGCAGACAAATCTCCAGGGCCTGATCAGATATATCCGAGGACATTGCGGGGAAACTAGAGTGGAAATTGCGGCAGCCCTGGTTGAAATTTACGAGTCATCTTTAAATCCAGGAGAGGTGCCGGAGGACTGGAGGGTGGCAAATGTGCCTCTTTTCAAGAAGGGCTGCTGGGAAAATGCTGGGAACTATAGGCTGGTGAGCTTAACATCTATGGTAGGTAAGTTACTGGAGAGTATTCTGAGGGATAGGTTATACAGGCATTTGGATGGGCAAATGCTGATTAGGGATAGTCATCATGGTTTTGTACGTGGAAGGTCGTGTCTCACAAACCTGATTTTTTTTTTTAAAGACGTGACCAAAAGGGTTGATGAGTGCAGAGCTGTAGATGTTGTGTACATGGACTTCAGTAAAGCATTCGACAAGGTTCCGCATGTTAGGCTGCTCTGGAAGGTTAGATCGCTTGGGATCGAAGAAGAGATAGCTGAATGGATAGCAAATTGGCTCCATGGAAGGAAGCAGAGGGTGATGGTGGAAGGTTGCTTCTTGGACTGGAGGCCTGTGACTAGTGGTGTGCCTCAGGGTTCTATGTTGGGCCTGTTACTGTTTGTTAATCTACATCAATGATTTGGATGAGAACATACAGGGCAAGATTAGCAAGTTTGCTGATGATACCAAAGTTAGTGGTTTTGCAGATAGTGAAGATGGTTGTGAAAGATTGCAGCAGGATCTGGATCGATTGACCAGGTGGACGGAGGAATGGTTGATGGAAATTAATACAGAAAAGTGTGAGGTGTTGCATTTCGGGACATCGAACAAGGGCAGAACCTACACAGTAAATGGTAGGCCTCTGGGTAGTGTTGTAGAGCAGAGGGTACTAGGAGTACAGGTGCATGGTTCCTTGAAAGTCGAATCGCAGGTAGATAAGGTGGTCAAAAAGGCATTTGGCACTTTGGCCTTCATCAATCAGAGTATTGAGTATAGAAGTTGGGAGGTCATATTGCAGTTGTATAAGGTGTTGGTGAGACCGCATTTAGAATATTGTATTCAATTCTGGGCCCCATGTTATAGGAAAGTTATTGTCAAGCTTGAAAGGGTTCAGAAAAGATTTACAAGGATGTTGCCAGGACTAGAGAGTGTGAGCTATAGGGAGAGGTTGAGTAGGCTGGGTCTCTATTTCATGGAGCGCAGGAGGATGAGGGAAGAGGTATACAAAATCATGAGAGGAATAGATCGGATAGATGCACGGTCTTTTGCCCAGAGTAGGGGAATCGAGGACCAGAGGACATAAGTTCAAGGTGAAGTGGAAAAGATTTAATAGATATCCGAGGGGTAACTTTTTCACACAAAGGGTGGTGGGTGTCTGGAACAAGCTGCCAGATGAGGTAGTTGAGGCTGGGACTATCCCCTCTTTTAAGAAACAGTTAGACAGGTACATGGATAGGACCGGTTTGGAGGGATATGGACCAAGCGCAGGCAAGTGGGACTAGTGTAGCTGGGACGTTATTGACGGTGTGAGCGTTGGGTCGAAGGGCCTGTTTCCACACTGTATCACTCTATCACTCTCTGACTCTAAAGTGCAAAATACCTTTAAAGATAAAGTGTACAATTAATGTTTGCATTGACTGTACTCTTAATACCTTGTGGGAATAAGACTAATATCTATTATTTTGAGCTATTAATGCCAGCTATCTAATTTGTTAGCTTGACTAGTTTGAAGAACAACTCCATGAATCATATATTGAGACCGGGTTTTTGTGAAGATAATAACTTCACTTGTCAGACTTGTTTTATTTTTACAACAACTCTATTTGAGGTCACCCACCATGTGTATTAAATTTTTGCAATGATTTGTGGAATTTACATTTTCAAATTGTGGAGCTCAAATGCAACCAACTCGATCTTGAACAATATAATCGTGTTTCTATTAATTTTTTCAGGAATTGTTGTAATGGTATATATTTAATTGCATGTACGAATATTGTACAATATACATTGATTTTCAGTCAATGATTTTCTTCTCTGCAGGATAACATTTTGCCATCTGCCCTTCCAGAGTAAATGGTTGTATGTTGGCACGGAAAGAGGGAATGTACATATTGTCAATGTGGAGTCCTTCACACTCTCAGGCTATGTCATTATGTGGAATAAAGCCATTGAACTGTAAGTGCTTCATTCTTATGGATGGTTAATAATGTATTTTCAAGACAAAATGTTTTATCTTCAATTCATATGTGTCTTTATCTATGTTTACTAGCTCAGTAATTTATCAAAACTTTAATTTATGTTCAGAGCCCAGATTTAGCTTGCAATGTCAAACATGAAGTATTTTTGGCAATTATTATTCCTCCTCATATTTGCAAGGTTAAACCAATTTTATTTCACGTAATAATGCAATTCTTCCACACCCAATCATTTGAGTATTGGTAGAGAGAAATAATGCCTCGTGGCTCAACCAAAAATGTTTGAAACCAGAGAGTTTACAACCAGGGAGTGGCGATCCCCATGCCATGTGCAATTGTTGTTTCAACTTACAACCATGAGGAGACTTCCGGTGGCGCCATAGAGGGTTAGGACACACGTGAAACACCTCCGCACCGTTTCGATCAAAACTACTGGAAGAATGGAACGCACGGATCGCTAAACATACTCACCGGCAGAGGCCTAGCAGACCGTTAAGTGGACGTCATAATTATGCGACTAGCGTAATTACCGATAATGTCGCCGAAAAACCAGAAAAAAAACGAAGAGGAAGGCCGCGGTGAAGCCTCGACCTTGCCTGAAGAGCAGCCCCGAGAGGAAACGGCAACTCAAACACCGGCCCTGGAGGGCATTGGAGCCCTTCTACGTCGGGAACTGTGAAGCAAGAGATCTGTGATAAGATAAGAAACAAGAGGACATGACTTGAAGTTTAGGGGTGACATGAGGGGGAACTTCTTTACTCAGAGAGTGGTAGCGGTGTGGAATGAGCTTCCAGTGGAAGTGGTGGAGGCAGGTTCGATGGTATCATTTAAAAATAAATTGGATAGGCATATGGATGAGAAGGGAATGGAGGGTTATGGTATGAGTGCAGGCAGATGGGACTAAGGGAAAATAATTGTTCGGCACGGACTTGTAGGGCTGAGATGGCCTGTTTCCGTGCCATAATTGTTATATGGTTATTCTCGCATAGAAGAGGTAAATACCAATTTAAAAAGGGGAATTCAAAGCCTGGAAACCGATATCAGCCACAAGCTGGAATCTGTTCTGGCTATCTCACATACACACAGTGAGGCTATCTGTGAGCTGGAAATAGCAACAGCAACAAACTCCGAGGCTACACACAGGCTGAAAGTTGAAGTGGAGCGCATCTCCGGTTTACTATCTAACGTGACAGAAAAATGCCTAGATTTGGAGGGGTGCTCCAAATGTCAGAACCTAAGGATTGTTGGAGTGAAAGAAGGCAAAGAACATGGTCAAAACCTCCGTGACTTTGGAGGAAAAACCAGTACTCGACCGGGCACACAGAGCTGTGAGAACCCGGCCGGACGACAACGCCCCACTGAGACATCTGATCCTGCGGGTGCATCACTGCTACGTTCTGGAGGAAATCCTGCGTAAAGTGGCCATGGACAGAAATCTAACATTCCAAGGACAAAAGATACGAATTTTCAGAGACTTTCCCTCTGAAGTCGCCAAGAAAAGAGCACTCTTTTCCAAGACGAGCCATTCTGAGGGGTGTACCAGGCATCCGATTTGGGCTGTTATACCCTGCCAAGCTCTGTGTCACATACAAAGATGTTGAATCCTGCTTTATTGATCCAAATAAAGCATTGCAGTTTCCCCAGGACATTGCCGGAGCTGACAGGGTATAAGTACCTGCTTATAGAGTTTATAAGTTACAAGCTGTTACAGACTTACGATCTGCTAATATGTCAAAATAGTATTGACCGAAAGTTAATTAATATGAGATGTATGTCAGTTAAAACTAATACTCAGCTACTTACTCATACCCCAATATAGATTCCTAACTGGAGGGGAATGCTGAGACCCTTAAAAGGGAAAAAAATCTTCACATTTTGTTCTGTTTAGTTTTCCTAACTCCTTAAGGTGCGGGACTAGCTTAATATCTAACATCTTATATTAATGATAGTATCTACAGTATACTGTAAGGAAGTTAACTTCAATTTAACCACTGACTTGTGGTATCTGTTAGCAACATTCTTATGTTGTAGTTTTCTTTGTTTCTCTTTTCTTCCTTCTGAACTTTTTAGTAAATATCTTATCACCTTGTACTAGTGTACATTTTCCTTGGAGATACCTTGGAGGAGTAGGGGTAAAGGACGAGGGGCTCACTCATCCTACATCTAAAAGAAATATTTTAATTATTGCGTTGGACCATTTAACTCAGCAGAGACCATATAATTTTTGATATGCAAGATGATGTAGTTAGAAAAACAGGGGGGAAAGGAATCACGTTCTGTAGTTGGACCATCATGGGTGCTAATGATCCAATAAAAAGGGGTAAAATACTAGCCCACTTAAAATTTCTTAATACTGACATAATATTCCTTCAGGAGGCTCACCTCAAGAACAAAGCACATAACAGACTGAGGGGTAGGTGGATTGGACAGTTATATCACTCTACATTCTTTTCTAAAGCCAGAGAAATCGGAGAAATGCACTCAACTTCATTGACGTTGGTGAATATATACGCTCCAAATTTTGATAACCACCCAACTTTTCAATAAAATATTCAATTTAATACCAGACGCATCCCAGTCCAATTTGATAATCGGGGGGGGGGGGGGGATTTAAACTGTGTATTAGATCAATGCCTGGATAGATCTTCATTTCAAAGAAAAATTACATCCAAGTCTAATAACTTTTTAAACGCTTATATAAACAATTCAAATATAAAGGATGTATGGAGGATTGCCAATCCTTCAGGAAGAGAATACTCCTACTCAGGTGTTCATAAAGTATATACACGAATTGACTATTTTCTGGTTGACTCTAAACTTCTGCCCCATACCTACAATCCAAAATATCACAATATTACTATTTTGGATCATTGCCCTCTTACATTTTCTGTAAAATTGGGAGGAATGGCAAATAAACAGCCGTGCTGGAGATTTAACCCGCAAATACTTGCAGAGGCTAGTTGTTATGACTATCTGAAGGTACAGACAAAAACTTTTTTTGAGATAAACGACACTCCTGGTATTTCTCCATCTTTGCTCTGGGAAACTTTTAAAGCTTATCTTAGAGGCTGCATTATTTCATATCAAGCCTTTCAAAATAAGAAAAATAGGGCAGAACAATTGGAATTTGAAAAACAAATAAAACAATTAAACTTAGAAAATGCGGCTGACCCGTCCATAATAAAACACAATAAGATAGCTGCACTCAAATTCAAACTAAACCAGATACTTTAGGCAAGAACCACTAGGGCATTTCAATATACTAAACAAAAATACTTTGAATTCGGCGATAAACCAAAAAAACCTTTAGCACGACAACTCCGCAAATTAGAGAATGACCGGACCATACATAAAATTAGATCAGAAAAAGGTGATTTGCTCTCACTGCCCAAAGATATTAATGAAAGATTTCTACAATTTTATCAAAGCCTATACTCGTCACAAACACCAGCCGACTTAACGAAGATGAAGAGCTTTCTTGATAAGTGTAACCTCCCATACCTCAGTGAGATGGAACGGGAGGAACTAGGTGCAGAGATAACAATAACTGAAAAATGGAACCCCCCCGACGGGCTTAATAATGAATTCTATAAAAAAGTTAATGATATAATTTCCCCACGCTTACGAAGCCTCTACACTCAAGCATTCAAGGAACAGACCTTACCACAGACGTTTGCAGAATCAATTATTATGTTAATTCCTAAATAAGATAAAAATCTCAAACAGCCTGGATCCTATAGAGCAATTGCCCTCTTAAATACTGACCAGAAGATTCTAGCCAAAACTTTGGCTTGTTGACTTAGCCTAATCATTGGCAAATCAGTACACCTAGACCAAATCGGGTTTATACCTAAACGATACTAATTTTATAATTTGAGATGTCTGTTTAATATAATGTATTCGCAGAGAATATCAAACAAAGACCTAACAATCATTTCACTGGACGCCAAAAAGGCTTTCGATCAAGTAGAATGGCCTTATCTTTTTGCAGTGTTCGAAAAATTCCAATTGGGAGAAAACTTCATTTCATGGGTGAAGCTTTTATATACTAATCTGACAGCCAGAATACTAACATACCAAATGCTTCCACCTAAACTTTGTTTATTCAGGGGCAATAGACAGGGATGCGCTCTCTCCCCGATGCCATTTGCATTAGCCATATAACCTCTTGCCGAGAGTATCAGGTCCCATTCAGGCATACATGGATACAATACTAAACACACTTCTAATAAAATTTCTGTATATGCAGATGACGTACTCCTATACATTACTGACCCCCAAATTAGTATTCCAAATTTATTAATTACTATAGAACAATTCGGTTCCTTTTCCGGCTATAGAATCAATTGGAACAAAAGTGAAATTATGCCAATAAAAGAACAAGATGTCACCCAACTCCAACAGTTTCCCTTTAGAATCGTTACTGAAAAATGTAGGTACCTCGGAGTCTACATGACCAGAAAATATTCCCTTTTGTTTAAAACAAATTTCCCACCATTAATTACTAAACTCCATACGTCTATTCAATTTTGGAAAACACTGCCTATTTCTCTTCTCGGCAGGTTAAATGCCGTAATGATATATTTCTCCCGCAACTTCTATACCTATTTCAGTCAATACCGATATATCTTCCCAAAACATACATCATTGCTCTTTAAATGCCAGACACTGCCTGATACAATTTAAAGTACTGCACAGGCCAAATTGAGCAAGATTTTCCCCAGTGTTTCCCCCCTTTGTGATAAATGTCATTCTCAAGAAGCCACCTTAACCCATACTTTTGGACAATGTACAAAAATAGAAAATGTTTGGATGGAAGTTTTTAATGTTACCTCTAAAACATTGAAAGTTCCACTAGAACCAGACCCAAAATTGATAATGGTTACACAAAAAAGCTGGAGAAACTCAGCGGGTGCAGCAGCATCTATGGAGCGAAGGAAATAGGCAACGTTTCGGGCCGAAACCCTTCTTCAGACTGATCGGAGGCGGGGGTGGGTGGGGACAAGAAAGGGAAAAGGAGGAGTAGCCAGAAGGCTGGGGGATGGGAGGAGACAGCAGGGGGGCTGAGGAAGGGGAGGAGACAGCAAGGACTAACAAAATGAGGGAGAATTCGAGTGTTTCCCCCCCGTGGTGCAGATTCCCCAAACGGACCTTAATATGAGGTGCTGTTCCTCCAATTTCCGGTGTTTTTGCTCGCTGTGGCCATTGAAAGTTCCACTAGACCCAGGACCCAGATTGATCGGAGGCGGAGTGGGAGGCATGAGTTGAAGTGCTGAACGCACTTGGGAGGTCAGCAAAAGTTTTTGCGGACCGATGCGTGAAGATGTGTTCGGCGAAAGACATCGCATTAGAAAACCTCAGCTTGGTCTTCTCACCGATATAGATCTGCTGACATCTAGGGCAGCGGACGCAATAGATGAGGTTGGAAGAGATGCAGGTGAATCTCTGTCGCACCTGGAACCTTTGCTTGGGTCCTTGAACGGAGTCGAGGGGTGAGGTAAAGGGACAAGTGTTGCATCTCTTGCGGTTGCAAGGGAAAGTGCCCGGGGAGGGGGTGGACCGAGAGGGATGGGAAGAATTGACAAGGGAGTTATGGAGGGAGCGGTCTTTGCGGAAGGCAGATATGGGGGGAGATGGGAAGATGTGGCGAGTAGTGGGGTCACGTTGGAGGTGGCGAAACTGACGGAGGATTACTTTTTGTATGTGCAACGGCTCGTAACTTGAATTTCTTTAAGGAGGACTAGGATACTCACAACCTTGTTTCTGTTGTCTGGGCTGGGAGAGAGAGCACTGTTGTTGCAGAGGAATAAGGAAGGCTATTTTACATTTCCCTGGTGCAGTCTAATTAAACTCATTTATTTTGGTTGAGGATTCTTCTTACCTACCCCCGTTCCGGTTCTGAATTTTTTAAGGACTTCTTCAGATTAGAGAGAGTGAGAGAGAGAGCCTCATCCGTGGAGAGAGATGCGGAGTAGATTCCAGATTTTCAGTCCTCTCTGGGAGTCCTGGGGATGCCCAGTCCTTACAGGAAGCAGGGTCTCACAAAAAGTGTAGTCCAGATAGCCATGGGAGTCAGTATTATTAAAAATGATCAACGCTTCAATTAGATGACCAAGTAATCACACATACAACTTCAGTCATCTTACAGTATGGATGAATGCATTCCATGAAATCCACAATGAAGGTTTTCGATTTGTGGTATGTTTGAAGGAAAGAATCTGACTGGTGCAGAAAGGGTAAATCTATGAGAAACTTGGCTCTGTTTTTTTCAATATAAGTTGTAATGTTGCCAATTTGACAGCTGCTTTGAGAAGTTAGCAGGATGTTGATTGCAAGATGCGGAAATATATTTAAAACCAACTATGTTCTATATTGTACAACTTAGTTGTGCTGTATGGTCAGGTTTACTGTGGCTTGATTCAATAAATATTCTAATCTTTTCTTGCAACATCTTGCCTGTAATTCAGACTTTCAGTGTTTATTCTTGAGCACACTGCTGCTCATACTTCGTTATTTATTTCAAATTTCCTTTCTCCTCTTATCCTCCTGATTCTTCCAACCTTCATGTCTTTTTAATTCACATTTCTCAATGTTCCTTCATGGGTCCCTTCATCTTTTCTGCTACCATTCCATGTTACTAAATTCTCCAAAGTAGTTCAGGCATTCTTCAGAAGGTCCATTTAGACTCATCCTATTTAAAACAATTTTTTGTTTTTTCTTTGTTTGAATTGGGAACTCATCCTTTAGTTCCTCGTGACTTCAAAAATCATCTTATCTGAAAATTTGATTCATTATTTCTTGAGTTTTTTAATTAAAATTGTTCACAAATCTGAAATACTTTTTAAAGCTAACAAGCTGATTACGTCACAATGGCTCTGCTCCATGCTACCAGCTGCCCAGAGTTTTCAACGCGCTGCCTGCTGGGCACTGTTTTCCACGAACTGCGAGTTACGTACCCCCCGCCACCCCCCTCGACTCGCCTCCCGCTCGCAGTCGACTCGTACGCGGCCGGCCGTCTGTAGCGCCCCGCCCCGCTCACAGCACAGCCGCCTCCCCCCCCCCCGGCTGTGCTGCGAGCGGGGCGGGGCACGTCCCTCCCATGTTTGGAGAGGTGGGGGGCAATCCCTCCCATGTTTTGTAATCCAGATTTTGAAATTCGGTGAAAAAAAATCTATTAAAATCTACTTGGGAAAGATTTAAACGGGTATCGGATTTAAACGGGTCAAGTCATTAAGGGCTCCGGTCGAACGGGTTTCCTGGCTGGCTTGTAGGTAAGTCCCTCATTCACGGTCACGCACGTTATTTAGTTTTTTTTTTCCATCTCTTTCTCTGCCCCCTCCAAGGTTGGTTCTTCTGTTTGCCTCTATTTGCTTCAGTTTTATTTGTTTAATGTTATTTATCACATTGTAGCTTTTGAAAGATTCAAGTGGGTATCAGATGCTTTCTCAGGGCTGAATCGACCCGTTCGTGGGGCCTTTCATCGCCCGGCTTGGCTTAAAATCAAACTGCTGCGTCGAGGAGATCGAGGCCCCTGATGTTCAAGCCCCCGCCGGCCGATTTTAAGCAGCGCCGGGCGATGAAAGGCCCCACGAACAGGCCGATTTAAGCCCCACGATTCGGGGTGGACGAAGCTGCTGTTGCTGGAGTTTGGAGTCGGTCACCAACCAAGTCAGCTCCCGATGTTATCGTCCACAGGGCCTATGGCTGAACCCTCTGAAGCCTTGCGTGTGTGTGTGCGCGTGCGCACGGCCACCAAGAAACTTTGTCTCCTCGACCCATGTTTTGATAGCGATTTCCGCCCCTGTATTTGTGAACTTCAGCATAGCATTTGATGTGAGGCCGAACCCAGGTCTCTTGCGCTGTAAGACAGTAGCTCTACCGCAACGCCATCAAGCCGCCTTAATGCAGGTCGTTCTCTGCAATTATATTTTTGGAGATCTCTGCAGTCAGTTGACATGAAAGTTGTTTGGGTGGTCTACTGCTAATTTCTATGTCAGGTGAAGATAGACACAATGCTGGAGTAACTCAGCGGGACAGGCAGCATCTCTGGATAGAAGGAAAGGGTCTCAACCCGAAACGTCAGGTCGAGTCCCTTCTTCAGACTGAGTCAGGGAAGAGGGAGATAAGGAGATAAGGAGAGAGCGGGAAGGCAAGGATTTCGCCTTTAATATTGACATCTCTAACAAGTAACCCTTGCCTTTCTTCTCTATCCATCCCTCTCCCCTTCCCAGTTCTCTGACTAGTTTGACTGTCCTTATTTACATTTATATGTTTCCTTTGTTATGACCTTTTCCTCACTAACAATGATCCGATCAACACTTCCTTATCTCTATATCTCCCTCTCTCCTGACTCAGTCTGAAGAAGGGTCTCGACCTGAAATATCACCCATTCCATCTAACCAGAGATGCTGCCTGTCCCACTGAGTTACACCAGCATTTTGTGTCTATCTTTGGTTTAACCATCTTCTGGAGTTTCTTCCGACAACTCTGTCAGCTTGTTGGCCAGCTGATTGATTGGTTACATAGCTGTCCAGTTAGTTTCTCAGCTTCTTTCCAGTGGCAGTTTTTTTGGGCTGTGGACTGTGTTTTGACATCAACTCCCGCATTGCTTTGAATATTTTTGAATAAATTAACAAAGTATACATATATTAATTGTAAGATATAAATTTGCAATATGGGACAAATAAGTGATGCTGTAGCTGTGAAGTTCATATGAAAAATATTTCAGTCATGAATAATGTGACAGTAGGCCAAGGATGTTTTCATAAATGCCTCAAAGTCATTTAGTTCAACTGGACAATGCTGGAAGCTGAATAATTTAATAGCTTTGTTCCTTTCAACCTTCAGAAGCTGTTTGCAGTTGTTACTGTAAATAATTAGTGTTTAAATATGTAATAATTTTCTTGTACAGTTGGAAAGCTTTGTATAACTAGAATTTTCCTGATTTCTCACCTGTTTTAATTGCAGATCATCAAAATCCCACCCGGGCCTCATTGTCCACATCAGTGACAACCCAATGGATGAAGGCAAGGTATATGATTCACACAAAGGGTAACTGGTTAAAGTTTGCCTCAGTGGCAAAGTAATATTCAAAATTTAGTGGGAGTTGCATTTTGCATGCATTCTACCATTCATACAGTATTCACCCGACATATTGCATGCATGCCTGTCCAGTTCTACCTCTTCTTTGTTCTTGTTAACTGCTTCAATACCAAACAATTTGATCATTTTTTTGTCTTAGTGTTTGAAATGATTAAGTAATCTTTATCTGTACTGTACTGTTCTGGAAATATGTAACTTTTGGTGGAATGCTTAACATTGTGCTTATTTTACTTTCGGAAACACAAGTAAAGTGAGCAATATTAACAAGAATAGGTCACTGATCACAAACCTGCTCTAACATTTAGTACATTAATGGCTGATCATATTGTTAGCTTCAAAGCATGTTGTGTAAATATCTTGACTAGCCTTCTCTGGGGTAGAGAATTACAAAGATTCATAATCTTCAGAGATAAATAATACCTTCCCCTTCGAGCTGTTATCCTGATTTTGTCACCTGGTCTACATTCTCACACCACATGAAGAAATTGCATCTACTGTGTCAAGATCCCTCAGAAGCTTAAATGTTTAAATAGGATCATTGGTCTATCTTCAAAATTATAAATCTACTCAATACCCCTATGCAAGAAATCCTCTTCATCACGGGACGCAATCCTGTGAACCTTCGCTGCACTGCTGTGCTTTCATTTGTTCTTTACCCATATTATATACTGACATAGTTTTACTTCAGTTTTATACTCATGTATTTTTAGCTCTTTTTTTTCTATCAGTGATAAACGTTTGCTGTACACAATTTAAGCAATAGTTCTGGGAAAGCATCTAATTGACAGATCATAATGTTGGGATGTTTTGTCGCTGCTTTTAAATTTTGAAAGAATGGAAAGACAGTTTTATGTGTTTTCTGTTAAATCATGAAGGCTTCAAAATTTGTTAAATCTTTCTGAAACGTGAAAATGTTTAAAGCACAGTGGGGGAAAAAAAATAAAGGCTGTAGAATGTGTTGTACTTATTCCTGGTTCTAAAAAAGATATCGAAGTACAAAAGACCAAGTATATCTCTCATCAACAATAGCCATTGGTATTTAGATTTAACCTTGTAAAATGGTCCAAGGTCTTTCGCAGGGAAGTTAATCAGGTTTCACATGAGATATTAGCAAGGGTAAAGAGAGAAGATTTTGGTGTTTTAGTGAGTGCATTAGAAAGGTCAAGAAGGAATTCCAGCGATTAGACCTACACAACTGAAAGTATGCTCACTGGTGAAGAACCATAAAAAAATAGTGGGGCACGAGACCTTTAGTGAAATGTTGGGAAAGAAGAGTCCGCCACTTGAGAAATACCTGTTGGGTATCCATTTTAGGTTCTTTCCAAGACTGAAAAGTGTTGATACAATGTCTCAACTCAGGAATATTTACACTCAAGATAAGAATTTTGAAATGAACAGTGTGCCAGTGAGGCTCTGTGGACAGTTTAGTGCTTTTCTTGTAATATTGGATATTGTTATCACTTGCCTGTGCACAGATATTTTCAGCTCTGTTTCCATGTCTGCTGCTTTCAGAAATGTTGACTACTAGATTTGCAAATGTTTATGTAACTAGTAAGTGTAGACCTCAACTTAGTTGTTCCAGTGAAACGTGCAAACTTTTGGACAACTTCCAATAGATATTTGTAAGTATCCATAGCCAGCAATACTTGTGCTAGTTATTGTCTTTGAAATCATAAATGTAGGAGTCTTAAAATATTTGGCAGAATTCTGGCAAGTATTTTTGGTGCCGCTGTGAAAAAAACAGTAGAATTTCCATATCCAACTGTTCTGAGCATTTTACAAATATTGTGGAAGGATGAAAGATATGAACTCACAATGTGCTCCTGGTGAAATTGATTGAACATGCTGCAAATGGTCATATAAAAATGTAAAAACCCAGAGTAACGCTACTTGTGGAGTCAAGAAATTCAAGAGTGTTTAATTGTCATATGTACCGAAACTGAACAATGAAATTCTTTATTGCGGTAGCATAACAGGTCCGTAAACAGTACTCAATAGATAACATAAACAAACAAAAGTACAATAATTTAAAAAAACAACTAATATTACTACAAAACAAAAACTGAAAGTCCCCAGTGCAACCAAGACAGTTTGCAGTTTGAAGTTTAGTTGGTGTTTGTAATGTTCAATGGCCTGATGCTGGTTGTGATGAAGAGATCCCACTCTTGAATGAAAAGTTACAATTAGCATGTCTACCTTTTATTATGTCCCTACTGGATTATAAGCAAAGGGGGAAACCTGATTTCCTGACCACGTTTTGTACCTACATCGGCATAAAAAACTGATTTCTTGGTCCTTAGTATTACAGCTGTGTGATGGCATTGCGTTGATTGCACATTATATGTTGTTTGTCTTCATTATTGCAGAGACTACTCAAAAAAAGTAATTTGCTCTGAAGCAGACTGGAATATCCATAGGACTTAACTGCACAATATGAATAGAAGTTCTGTTATTATTTCTCCTAGATTAATTTTGCACGACCTTTGTAAATTTTCTCTGATTATAGGATTTCTCTCTCTCTCTCTCTCTCTCTCTCCTCTCAGGGTTGGGCTGGCGCCAACCCCAGCCCAACCCTGCTCCAACTTCAGAGGAACCCGCTCCCCGATAAGTCGCTACGGCGATGTGCCAGTTCGCCCACGGCTGGCTGAGTTGCGCTCCCTCAGCCGCCACCCCAAGTATAAGCCGTACCTTGCACACCACCGGCTTCTGCCCCTCTACCACTCTTCGGTACCCGTTGCCACTTCATCCACAACCCCGAGGGGGAGCGAGGGCCCCGGCCTCACCTGCTCCAGAGCGCAGGCCTGGGTTCAGCCTCCTCCGGCCCGGTGCTCGACTGGGCCGCGCTGCGGGTGGCCGTCAGCCCTGTTCTGGAGTTGGAGCTGGCCTAGACTCTGGGCTTGGGACTGGGGGCGGAGGTTGCTGCACCCGCCAGCACCACCAACAGCACCAGCAGCTCCAGCGGGAGCCTGGCCTGCCCATGGTTGGCAGGAGCCCGTCGCAGACTTTCCAACCTGGACGACTCCAGCAGCAGCGGCTCCGAGTCACCCGTGTTCGTGCAGGGCCAGCGGCTGCCCATCTTCAGCAGGATCTCGGGGTCGGACTGAGGGGAGGGGGATGGAGGTGGAGGGCTGCTGGCCAACCCAGCGGGACAGGCAGAAACGAGCTGGAGCCAGCGGCTGCAGCGCTGGCTGCAAGTACGGGGCCACCCGGACACCTGACAGGGACAGGACACCAGGGAGGGGACGAGGACGGCCCCACAACAACTCAACAGCACCCGCAGCAACAGAGAGTCTGGCCCGACCACGGTCGAAACGCAAGCCTGCCCACAATGCAGCACCAAAAAAAAGGTCAAAAACTTTATTTGCCATTTGTGCTTACACACATAGGAACTCTTGTGCGGTTGTTCAGAGAGTCAAGTCAAATCAAGTTTAAAAAGACACACAGAAGACACATAATCTATAAAAACATATACTTCTCTAGAATTAAAAAAGGAAGAAAATGCCTAAAACCCTATATAAAGGGTAAAGTGAGAGCATTGTAAATTACAGAAACCCTATATAAAAAGTGTCGATTGCATTGTAAATTACACAGGCCCAGGAGACAATATCTATATTACTAAAACTCTGTTCTTGACCGGTTTTGGCTTTCTGTGCTGCGGTTTCCGAGAGAACGCTGCCACCTACGGCCGTCATTTTTGGCCACCTCGCTCAGAGCCCCCCTCCGCCGCACGTGTGCCGAGGATTTTTCCCGTCGATGAAAATTGACAAAGATATTAATGTTTTTACAACATTCCCCATTCTCTCTGCTGCCCCTGCTGGAGGGAGGTGGAGGGACTATAAAACCAGGAAGTGGTGTGCCTCAATCAGTCTCTGCAAGTGATGTGCCTCAATCAGAGCTTTGAATGACACTGACAAATGGCTACAGCACTGAGTACCCTTAATTTGGTTTGAAAATGAAAATGGTTGTTTGGGTTTGGGTTGAAGTAAAAAGGCACTCTCTCCCCCCCCCCCCCCCCCCCCCCTCCTTCCCTCCCTCCCTCTCTCCCTCCCCCTCCCCCTCTCCCTCCCTCCCCCCCTCCCCCCTCCCCCTCTCCCCCTCCCTCTCCCCCCCTCTCCTCCGCTCCCCCTCCCTCTCCCCCCTCCCTCTCCCCCCTCTCCTCTCCCCCCCTCCCTCCTCTCCTCTCCCCGCCCTCTCCCTCTCTCTCTCCCTCCTCTCCTCTCCCCTCCTCTCCTCTCCTCCCCTCTCCTCCCCCCCCCTCCTCTCCTCCCCTCCCTCCCCCCCCCCCTCCCCCCCCCCCCTCCCCCCTCCTCTCCCCCCCCTCTCTCCTCTCTCTCTCCTCTCCTCCCTCTCCCCCCCCTCTCCCTCTCCCTCTCTCCCCCCCTCTCCTCTCCCTCCCCCCTCTCCTCTCCCCCCTCTCCTCCTCTCCCCCCTCCTTCCCCCCTCCTCCCCCCCCTCCCTCCCCTCTCCTCCCCCCCTCTCCTCTCCCCCCCCTCTCCTCTCCCCCCCTCTCCTCTCCCCTCTCCTCTCCCTCCCCTCTCTCCTCTCCTCCTCCCCCCTCCCCCCCTCCTCCTCCCTCCCCCCCCCTCTCCTCTCCTCTCTCCCCCCCCCCTCCTCTTCCCCCCCCCCTCCTCCCCCTCTCCTCTCCCTCTCTCCCCGCCCCCCCTCCCCCCTCTCTCCCCCTCCCTCCCCCCCTCTCCCCCCCCCTCCTACCTCCCCCCCTCTCTTCCCTCCCCCCTCCTCCCCCTCCTCTCCCCCTCCTCTCCTCCCCCCCCCTCTCCTCTCCCCCCCTCTCTCTCTCCCCCCCCTCCTCCTCCCCTCTCTCCTCTCTCCCCTCTCCTCTCCCCCCCTCCCTCCCTCTCCTCCTCCCCCCCTCTCTCTCTCCCCCCTCTCCCCCCTCCCCCCCTCTCCTCTCCCCTCTCCCCCCTCCTCCTCCCCGCTCCTCCCCCCCTCATCTCCACCCCTTCCCCCCCTCCCCTCTCTCCCCCCTCTCTCTCCCTCTCCCCCCCTCTGTCTCCCTGTCTGTGATTTAAGAGAGAGTTAGATGGAGCTCTAGGGGCTAGTGGAGTCAAGGGATATGGGGAGGGCAGGCACGGATTATTGATTGGCGATGATCAGCCATGATCACATTGAATGGCGAATGGTGCAGGCTCGAAGGGCCGAATGGCCTCCTCCTGCACCTATTGTCTAAGTCTCTCTCTCTCTCCCTCCTCTCCCTCCCCCCCTCTCCTCTCCCCTCCCCTCTCTCTCCCCCCCGTCTCTCCCTAAACCCCCCTCCCCTCTCTCTCACACCCCCTACTTCTTCCCCCCCTCTCTCTCTCCCCACCTCTCTCCCCCCCTCTGTCTCTCTCTCCCCCTCTCTCTCTTCTCCCCCCTCCCCTCTTCTCCCCCCTCTCTCTTCTCTCCCCCTCTCTCTCTTCCCCCCCTCTCTCTTCTCTCCCCCCTCTCTCTCTCTCCCCCCTCTCTCTCTTCCCCCCCCTCTCTTCTCTCTCCCCCCCCCTCCCCTCCTCCCCCCCTCTCCTCCTCCCCCCCCTCTCTCCTCCCCCCCCCCCTCTCTCTCTCTCTTTCTCCCCCCTCCTCCCCTCTATTAGCGTGTGCAGGAGGGGGGGGGGGGTGGGTAGTTAGTGTGTGACGCTGCATGCCGCCTCCCCCCCCCACAACCGCACGTTGGGGGAATAGACCCAACGGGCCTGCACTTGGTCTAGTAATATAATATAATATGATGTGCTATGAGGTAGGTCAGGACATCAGTTCATTTTGTTTTGGCCAAGAGTCTCACTGTGGCAGGGAAGAAGCTCTTAAAAAAGCGTGTTCTGTTTGTGACGATGCTGTCCGCTCGTCTGTGCCTGAGGTTGTATGTGCAGTTTTTGTGTTTGAGCAGGGAGTGAGCTGGATGTAGTGTGTCTCTGATGATTCTCTCTGCTCTTTTTTGACAGCGCTGTGTATAGATTGTATCCATGGAGGGGAGTTCCGTTCTGATAATCCTCTCTGCAGTCTTTATGACTCTTTGCAGAGCCTTCCTCTCTGTCTGTGTGGTGTTTCCATACCACACCGTGATGCCTGTGGTGAGGATGCTCTCTATCAGTCCTTTGTAGACCTGGGTGAGAGGGCGACAGTGCAGACCAGCTTTTCTGAGCAGCCTGATGAAGTACAGTCTCTGCTGTGCTTTTTTTCACTTTCACTGTGGCAGCAGTGTTCAAAGTCCAGTTCAGATCTGATGTTACTTGTAATCCCAGGTATCTGTAACTGTCAGCCCTCTCCACCACAGTCCCCTTGATGATGAGGGGCTGCAGGGGGGGTGGATTTTTCCTGAAGTCCATTATTATTTCTCTTGTCTTGTCTGTGTTGAGGCTTAGGTCGTTCACCTCACCATAGGCAAGAATGTCGTTCACCAGACTCCTGTAGCCCGACTCGCCCCCTCCCTGTTGCAGAGACTGTTTATAGCGAGTGACCTATGACCTGGGCATGCGCAGTCTGAATACCAAATTCGCTCATTGACAGTGTCCCATTAATCAGGCTGTTAACTGTGTGAACTTATTCTTGGTTCCTTACCTTGGTTTGCTTCAGAATCTATATGCCTTGATTGATGTCAAAAGGCAGTTGACATAAATTGTTGATTCAATAGAATCTGGTGTAATAGTGGCTCTGTATCCTTTTATCATATTGACAAAATAAAAAGGAGCTTAATGAGCACCTACTGCTTGTTTGTGGGGAAAGTATTCTATATTTTGTTCCTTTTTGTGAGGGTGGAAAAGGATTACTTTAAAGTTGCTTAATTTTGATTGTATGGTTGTAAGATAATATATTAATTGGTTAAAAACTATTGATGTCAATTTTATGATAGATTGCTACATATATATCATGCTATAAAAATTCTGCCACTGAAGATTTTGTTATGATAATTTCAAATCTATTGTGTTGTGGCGGTCAGTGTACTGATTGACTAATAAGCAGATTGTGGCCTCCTGCATCAAACAACTATTTGGCCTGGATAGAGTGGATGTGGAGAAGATGCTTCCACTAGTGGGAGAGTCCAGCCCAAAGGGTATAGCCTCAGAATAAAAGGACATACCTATAGAAAGGAGATGAGGAGGAATTTCCTTAGTTAGAGGGTGATGAATTTGTGGAATTCATTGCCACAAATGGAGGCCAAATCATTGGGTATTTTTAAAGTGGAGATTGACAGATACTTGATTGGTTAGGGTATCAAGGGTTATGGCGAGAAGGCAGGAGAATGAGGTTGAGAGGGAAAGTTAGATCAGCCATGATTGAATGGTGGGGTAGACTCAGTGGACTAAATGGCATACTTTTGCTCCTATGAACATTTATTTTATTTTACTGAGTAGATTTCTCAAAAATGAAAATGGGTTTGCATGGGGTGAGTAGACCACACATGCAAGCTTTCTGAATGATTATGATTTTAACTTGGGCCAGATGCATATCATATTTCAGGTCTTTAGCATCATTAGACATGAGAAGCTTGAAGACGTTAAAATTAGAGAAGATTAAGCTCTGGGGATCGGGGTGTGTTGGGAATCCCACTTATGGCATTAACGACATTCTGGTGTTTAACAGTGGAATGCTCTTGATAACTAACTTTATCATTTATTTTTTTTTACTTGCTGTGAGTAGAAATAAACAATTAAAGTTTTGAAATTGATAAATTGAGCACAAGTGATCTTAATTAGCCTTAGTGGAATGCTTACCAGAAATATTTTTAAAGTTGCATTGGATTTTTGTTTGGTGGGAAAGCAAACCATAGTAACGGCTTAAAATAAAAACCTATTATTTTAGCTAAAATATTCTTAGTAATTTATAGTTTTTGTCTATCTAATATAACTTCTTTCTCCAAATTTAAGCAGATGCTGACAATTTCAATTTTCATTCTGTAGCGTTTTAAATTATGCAAAAAAAACGTTGAAAGAAATCCTGTTGCACCACAGATATACTTTCGGCCAGCACTGTGGGCTGTGTAGATTCTCTTCAACTGTCTATTTTATGTAATATAACCATTATCAAAAATAGTAGAAAATACGACCTACCATTAACGCTGAGTCCAACTCAGTTTGTGTTCTACTTTATCCACTGTACTGCAGACCAATATGGCCTTGGTCCAAGCACAGAAAAGCGAGTAGGTCAGCATATTTTGCAATGAGTGATTCACTAAGCTCCCTAATGTCTTTCCATTATCTGCTAGGCACAAATCGAAAATATAATACACTGCACTTGTCAGATTAAGTGCAGTTTTAACAATGTGAGAAAAACTCAACATCATGTCAGATAAAGTCATCTTTGGAGGCCTGCTCACGCTTGATTCATGGGGAGTTTCCCAGTTTGTGCTTTGTCTGGTCATAGTATTGTCACTAAGTGATTTTTTTTAAAAAGCAAGTTCTCAGAAACTTTATCAAATCTTTTATCGAAACTGGAACACTATACCAATGATACGAATATTTTTTGTTCCGGTAACAATTTGAAGCAGCTTTTAGAGGTCATCACCTCTGAAATGAATAAATTAAAACAGTGGTTTGATGTCAACAAATTGTCGTTAAATTTAAGCAAAACAAAGATTATGCTATTTGGAAAACATAAAACAAACTCTCAAGTACAATTGAAAATAGATAACATAAGTATAGAAAGAGTATATGAAAATACATTTCTTGGTGTGATCTTAGACCACAAAATCTGCTGGAAACCACATATAAACCATGTCAAAGCAAACTGGCAAAGTCTATAGCAATATTGGGAAAATAAAGACACATTCTGGACTACAAATCATTATAATACAATCATATTGCCATATCTGAGTTACTGTGTGGAGATATAGGGCAACACCTATAAAACCAACCTACAGCCATTATGCACATTACAAAAAAGAGCAATAAGAATTATCAATAACGTTGAACATATCTTGAACATACCAATTTATTATTCTTAAAGTCACATACACTGAAGTTCACCGATCTGGTTAAATTTAAGACTGCACAAATCATGTACAAAGCAAGAAATAATTTACTTCCAGAAAATATACAAAATCTGTTTATGGAAAGACAGGGTGGGTATAATTTGAGAGGGGAACATAATTAAAAAAAACAATGTCAGAACAACTCTTAAATCTGTGGGGTGAATTTGTCTGGAACAGGAGATAAAACTTAGCACAAACATAATTCAGTTTATAAAGATGTACAAAAACACTTTTTTTTAAAGGATATTGGGATGAGGATAGGTGATTGTGAGTCGGATACTTGTTATACTGATTGTATTGGGAAGGGTGATTATAGGGTTATGGGTTGTATATTTGACTAAGAGATCCTGTATAGTATAGGAGGGTTTTTTATTTTCTTTTTTCCTCTTTTTTTTGTATGGCTGTAAATATTTGATTAGTGTATAAATATAAATAATTTGATGTACATATAGCTGCTAGTGTACATATGGTGTACATATAGCTGCTAAATGTGTATAAGATAATTATAAGCAGTTGAATAAGGGGTGGGAATTAATAAGCTTTGGCTTCTTCCTGCTCCTTTTTGGACACATACGATTTCATTTATTTATAGATATTGTTTATGACACTTTATAAATATTCTGGTTTTGTTTTTTGTTTTTTGTATGCTGTTTCACACTTGCT
Organism: Leucoraja erinaceus; assembly: GCF_028641065.1. NCBI lineage: Eukaryota > Metazoa > Chordata > Chondrichthyes > Rajiformes > Rajidae > Leucoraja > Leucoraja erinaceus. Next base: position 15,556,520 of record NC_073384.1, on the reverse strand, counting down.
TTTTTATTTTATTCTGTTCGAAATAAAGAATTAAATTAAATTAATTAAAAAATTAAACACAGCTTTGGGTACTTGTTCAACAATATTTTGAATTTGGTTTATCAGATTTGTATTTAACCCAGGGCCTGATTTACAGCTGAGGGTGGATCATCATACATGTACTAGGTCAGGAAACTAGTTTCTTCCAATGATACTTTCCAGCATTTTGGAATTAGGGAAGTTCCGTGGAAGATTGTTAATAAGATACAATATACTGTGTGAATGCAATTAAATCCCTCTATTATTCCCACTGATATTTGTCTTCTCTAGTTATATGTCATGACCATTACAAAACAGCAGCTTAGCAGGTGGTTTGAAAGTATTTCAAGTAGCTATCAACTGTGTGTGTCTACATGAAATAATTAGCACCTTTAGCAATCATTACTGTGTGGCTTTAGCACCTGCGCCAATTTTGTTTAGTTGGCCTGCCACATGCTGGATTAAATGCTTGGCTAATGCACCAACATTCTATATCGTAGAGTTTTTCTTCTAACACCAATTACAATCTCACTGGCTCTAGCCTTGAGAAAGTATAAATCATTATCGTCAATTAAGAAGTTAAACCGAAAGGGAAGACAGTGTCTCAGGTGAATAATGTGAAGTAATCATTGCTGTTTCTCAAAGAGCAAGGGAGTTTTCTGTACTCAAATATTACTCAACCAACATATAAATAAATTGTTTATTAACTAGAGTATATTAAATAGAAAAGTAGACTTGAAGGGTTGAATGTTTACTTCTATTTTACTTATAGTGTTATTGGATACACTGCATGTAGGCTGTTGTGGTGTTTTCATAGAAGGTAATCTTGTTAACTTTTGGGGTATAGAAATTACAGTTTTGAAGATCATGGCTGAAGCTTAACTTGACAGCTTTGTAAGTAGTACAGGATAGTGGTGGGCCTTAACAGAAATGGGCAGACCCATGAGAAAAACAATGTAATATATAATCCAAATACTATAAGAATGCAGGGTGACTTGCACAGGTTGGGTGAGTGGGCAGATGCATGGAGGATGCAGTTTAATGTGGATAAATGTGAGGTTATCCACTTTGGTAGCAAAAACAGGAAGGCAGATTATTATCTAAATTGTGTCAAGGTGGGAAAAGGAGAAGTACAACGGAATCTGGGGGTCCTTGTTCATCAGTTAATGAAAGTAAGCATGCAGGTACAGCAGGCAGTGAAGAAAGCGAATGGCATGTTGGCCTCCATAACAAGAGTAGTTGAGTATAGGAGCAAAGAGGTCCTTCTGCAGTTGTACAGGGCCCTAGTGAGACCACACCTGGAGTATTGTGTGCAGTTTTGGTCCTCTAATTTGAGGAAGGACATTAGTGCTATTGAGGGAGTTCAGCATAGGATTACAAGGTTAATCCCCGGGATGGTGGGGCTGTCATATGCTGAGAGAATGGGGCGGCTGGGCTTGTATACTCTGGAGTTCAGAAGGATGAGAGGGGATCTTATTGAAACATAAGATTATTAACAGTTTGGACACGTTAGAGACAGGAAACACGTTCCCGATGTTGAGGGAGTTCAGAACCAGGGACCACTGCTTAAGAATAAGGGGTATGTCAGAACGGAGATGAGGAAACACTTTTGTGCACAGAGAGTTGTGAGTGTGGAATTCTCTGCCTCAGAGGGCAGTGGAGGCCAGTTCTCTGGATGCTTTCAAGAGAGAGTTAGATAGAACTCTTAAAAATAGCGAAGTCAGGGGATATGGGGAGAAGGCAGGAAAGGGCTACTGAATGGCGGTGCTGGCTCGACTCCTGCACCTATTGTCTTTTGTCAAATGATAATCTGCATGGAATGCAAAAGCAAATGAATGCTTGGTTATTTATATATACATCTATCTCTCTATCTATCTCTCTATCTCTATCTCTCTATCTATCTCTCTCTCTCTCTATCTCTCTCTATCTCTCTCTCTCTCTCTCTCTCTCTCTCTCTCTCTCTCTCTCTCCCAGTTCTTGCGCAGTCTTTCTATTTGCGCGAATCAGTACGCGATAGCGGTACGATTGTTTACCAGCTCATTCACCGTTCTCCTGTCCTGCGAGTGCACCAAGTTTCATTCCGATTGGTGGTCTATTGTAAAAGTTAGCAAGGTTTAAAAATCTTAAAATCCAAGCATGCACAGATCGATCTCCTCCTGCCAGTCAGCGCCACGATAATTGGTCTATTCTCCTGTCACTCCGCGGGACGATCCGCCCCTTCCTGCACCATTGCATCTTTACTGGAGCTGAGGATGGCCAGCAGAGGTCTCAAACCCGACACAATTTTCGGAGGGACCGGAAGCAGCCTGGCGCGGGTGATGTTGCCAAACAGAAAGCGGAGAATCGGGTCTCGGCGGAGGAGAACGTGCTGTGACCAGCGCCCGCTGTGAGTCCCCATCGCACCGCCAGCTCCAGCCCCTTCCACTCTGGTCCCCTTCGCTGGCTCCTGCCCCCCTCCCCCATGATACACCCCTCTCCCCCACAACCCCTGTATTTTCTCCGAGCTCTCCCTCCACCCAAACATACAGGTGAGTGGTGGAAACAGGTTGCGTTGGGGGAACGGGTGAGTGGTGGAATATTGCATTGGGGAACGGGTTGCGTTGGGGGACCAGGCTCCCGTGGGGGCTATGGGTGAGTGGTGGAATATTGCTTTGGGAGAACGGGTTGCATCGGGGGAACAGGTTGCGTTGGGGGACCAGGCCAGGGTCCCAACGGGTCCCACTTGGTCAAGTATATATATTACTAAAACTCATTTTGTTTGTTATTCTGTGTGCGTGCGTGTCTGTGATCCCGGAACTACGCCAAACCGCTACACGACAGCGGCAACATTTTTTGGACCACCTTACTCACTATTGTCTTGTGTGTTTTTATCCTGTTTCGTTCATATTGATGTTATATTTTACAAGTTGTTCACATTTTTAACTTTACAAAATCCAGTTTGAAAAAGAATTACCTGAACACTGCAGTGGCAGTTACAGCTATGACGTTACAATGGGATCACAGTGTTCCACACGACAATTATATCACAATGGGATCTCATTTACATAAACTGCCCGTGAGCAGTGTTCCAGCCCACAATGACATCTCAATGGGATCAGCAGCTTCCACCTCAAGGATGGTAGGGAGGGAAGAGGGATTATGGGGGGAGGGAGGCAGTGAGATTAAAAAAATAATAATAATAAAAATCAGTTTTAATCAAATTCTTGGGGGGGGAGGATTCATTTATGAAAAAAATAGCAGTTATTATTGTGGGGTGGTGGAATAGGGTAGAGGTTTCTTTTACAAAACAAATTCCTGAATTTTCCTCGTGGGGAGGTGGGAAGGGGGTGAGTGTCGAATCTGTCCCCCCCCCCCCCACCTCTTCCCTATTCCGCCCCGGTGGTGATGCACCGACGCCATTCCCCCCCCCCCCCCCCCCACATGGGGGCGATTGATTGGCGACTGAGAGTAGGGGGAAAGGAGAGGTAAGGGAGGGAGTGGGAAGGGGAGGAGGAGAAATGTTATTTAAACATTGTGTTCAGTGGGGGAGTGAGTTTGGGGAGAGATGAGGAGTGGGGAGCAGAGAGATAGATGTAGAGGAGGGGGGTATGGAGTGGAGAGGGGTTATGGAGGGAGGGAGTGACAGGGTAGGAGAAAGAGGGAAGGATTGTTGGGGGATGAGGGGAAATGAGCCGCGCCTGCGTAGTTGGGGGCTATGGGTAAGTGGTGGAATATTGCGTTGGGGGAACAGGTTGCGTTGGAATGGGTGAGTGGTGGTAATGGGTTGCATTGGGGGAAGGGGTGAGTGGTGGAATATTGCATTAGGGGAACGGGGCCCATTACTAAAACTCTCCTCTTGTTTGTGATATGCGTGTGTGTTACGGCAGAATATACTAGCTGCTAATCACGGCCTACGCGAGTCGTACCGATGTACCGTAATTCCAGTTATCCTCTTGACTCCATGGTTAAGTTAAACAAACACCGATTTATTTCCAAACATGTCAGAAACTTACATGCACGGTCAGAAACGATGAAACACGGTAAAACATGGTCCAACACGGTAAGAAAACCGTTTGAATCCACAGCTAATTACTATGATTCTTACTCTGCCTCTGTGGCACCATTTTGTTTTCACAGCACCACAGACCACATGGTCTCCAGGAGCACCCTCTACAGGACATACTATACATTTATCAAACTCACTAAATATGTTTATTCTGGTAATAGAATAAAATAAATTACAAGATAATTCTTGCCCCATACAGTGTGTGTGGATGAAATCCCAAAACCCCACCAAAACTGTACACCATAACGCTACAATGTTTGGGTCCACCTTACTCGCCATTGTCCTGTGATGTAAATGAAACAAGTTTTGTTCAGATTGATGGTATATTTTACAAGTTATTGACATTTTAAACTTCACAAAAATCACTTATCAAACCACTTTTCCACCTGCCCTGCCTGTCAGCTGTGTTGCAATGATGTCACAATGGGATCCCGAATCACATTTGCATTAAAAATCATGATTTTCAAAAAACTCAGTTTTAATCAAATTCTTTCATTAACAGCTAACATTGTGTTTAGGTTATTTTAAAGAAAAAATGCGATTTTTATTGAGAATTTCTTTTTTTAAATTGCAATTTTCATTGTGGGTGGGTAGGATAGGGGGGAGTTGACAAGTGGGGGAACAGGGGATAAAGGGAGAGGAGAGAGGGACGGAGGGGAAAAAGTGGGGGGAGATGAGGAGGGTGAGTGGGGGAGGAGGCGTGGGGGGGGCAGGGAGATAGAGGGAGGAGGAGGGGGGGGGGTGAGGAGGGAGAGTGGGGGAGGAGGGGGGATAGAGGGAGTGGAGGGGGGGAGTGGGGAGGATAGGGAGTGGGGGATAGAGGGAGAGGAGGGCAGGGGGGCAGTGGGGGAGGCGAGGAGAGGGAGAGGTTTGTTGGGGGAGGGAGGGGATTTGAGGGGTGGCGGAGTAGGGGGATATAGGAGAGCGGAGGGGTAGGGAGAGGGGGGGGGACGGTGTGGGGGAGGGGAGGATGAGTGAGGGTGAAGAAAGGGAGGAAGTGCTGAGGGATGAGGGGGAATGGAGGAGGACAGGGATAGGAAGAGGGATAGCGAGGTACTGGAGATGGGGAGGGGCAAGAGGGAGGAGGGGAGGGGGTGAGGGGAGGAAGCAGAGGAGGGTTGGTGGAGGGTGGGGAGAGGGAGGATAATGGAGGAGAGGACTAGGGGACTGAAGAGGGAGAGTGAAATGCGTTCACATTGATCTTATATTTTACAGGTTATTGCCATTTTGAACTTTAAAAATGTCACAATTCCGCTCCCACTTGCCTGCCGCGCATGTGTAGTTGGGGGAAGGTTGCCGTGACTCGCGTCACAATGGGGATCTCTGGCGTCACAACAGGAACCCGTCAGCCACACCTGCACAGTTGGGGGCTATGGGTCAGTGGTGGAATATTGCCTTGGGGGACGGGCCCAATGGTCTAGTATTCTTTAAACATTGCAGGACAAGCTTTTAAGGCAGGTAAGAAAGCATAAGAAAGATCTGGAGCACCAGATAGGGGCAGGGAATGCAAAAGCTAAGGAGTCATAATAACTTATTACCCATCTCTGGTTAGACCTTGGTTGAGGATTATGCATGATTGCAGGAATCATAAAATATGTCAGCACCTTGGAGAGGACATAGAGGAACTTCCCAGCTGATGGCAACAATAGTAATGTGGAAATAATGGAGAAGGGGATTGTTTTTCTTGGAGCAGATAAGATTGGGGAGGTCTTGGGGAGATGTTTAAAATTGAGGGGTTCTGATGAACCAATTAAAAACTTTCTTTCTTCAGTACGGATTATCAAGCAGATGCTCAAAATTTATAATAGGCAAAACATTGGAAGGAAAAGGAAAATGCAGCTTGCAAGTGTGATTAAATCTTTGCACAGTTGCTTTCAAAATACAAATATAGATGTTTGAAAAAGACAAATGGCAGGATTATGGGGTGAAAATGCTGTAGAATCAAATTGGTTAGCTCTTCCTAAACTGACACACGCAGTGGACTGTAAGTTTCAAAGTCTCTTGTATTCTGGGTTACATTGATTCTAATATGGCAGTTCCAACATACTTTGTTCTTTGCTCTGTGAGATGTTGGCGCAATTTGAAAATATTAAAGACACTGTAAAGACGTGCCTTTTTCTGAGGTAAACCTGAGCTGGTGTTGAGATTGGCTGATCTTGCTTGGCCTATAATTCTGTATCTCCTCTGAAGTGAGACACGTGTTTAATGAGACACATGTTTCCCATTCTACTGTGTAGGAAAGAACTGCAGATGCTGGTTTAAATTGAAGGTAGACACAAAATGCTGGACTAACTCAGCGGGACAGGCAACATCTCTGGAGAGAAGGAATGGGTGACGTTTCGGGTCGAGATCCTTCTTCAGACTAATTTTTACTATTCCACTGATAGATGTAAAGTGCTAGAGTAATTCAGCGGTTCAGGCAGCATCTCTGGAGGGAAAGGATGTGACGTTTGGGTCAGGATCCTTCTTCTGCTTTATCACCTTTTACTGGCAGCCTGTTTAAGATCGCATTGTAGTGTTTGTTGATTATATTGTCAGATGGTCATGACTGAATTAATCTGATATGACTGGGTAGGGAGGTAATCAATTAAAAAAAATAGACACAAAGTGCTGGAGTAAAGCAGTGGATTAGGCAGCATCTCTGGAAAATAAGGATGGGCCCGAGTCCATTTCTGGAATTTCTTTCCATTTGGGAATCTTCAAGGTTGAGTGCTTCTGCAAAGTTATGGAATTATGTATTAGATTATGTTTAGGGTGAAACTGATTCCTGATGTGTAGGAAGGAACTGCAGATGCTGGTTTACACCGAAGACAGACACAAAATGCTGTCTCGCAACTGCTGACACAAAACGTCACCCATTCCTTCTATGCAGAGATGCTGCCTGACCTGCTCAGTTACTACAGCATTTTGTGTCTATAAACTGATTCCTGATTTCTGTTTACAGTTACAATTAAGAGAGTACTTGGTTTCTTGTTTTTGAGCAGGAATTGTTTTTAAGAAAGGAAAGGACAAGATTTTTAATTGTGGATATAGTAGTAGACTGTAAGATGACAGTCAATGGCTGTACTACAGAGAGTACTCCCACACACAATTATAAAATTGAGAGTTAAGAGACAAAGTGGGCGTAAATGCATGTTCTGATTGGTTCCTTGAAATCTGGCATTCCCTTGTGATTTGCAACAGTGCCTCCACATTACATTGGGTAAATTGCTAACTTTGAAGGATTAGTAATTCGTACATCCACATTTGCAAATGGTACTAAATTAGGGAAGACAGTAAATTATGTTGATCCTATTCATGGTAACAGCAAGCTATAGAGACATGAGTGAAGAAAACAATGAAGGGTTGAGTTCAACGTCAGAAATGATCTTGCATTCTTGCAATATATTTTGTGACTTAATGTTCCAAAGCACTTTACAACAGATGAAGTACTTTATTTATTTATCTGATGGTCATCCTTTATTGTCATTCTCTAATTGGGTGAATCAAGAAACCATAGAAATTATCTAATTATAGTGGAGCTATTCAAGCAAAAGGAGAAACAACTTTTTAAATATCAAACAATATTTGCAACCAGCTGTTAAGTTTGTGGAAGCTGGACAATTGGACCTTTCAATACTGAGAGAAATGTTAACAGTCCAAAACACATTTTTCTGTCATGCAAAGCAGTGTCCGCTGTGCATGCATCAAGAAATGCGAGTTGACAAAGGAACAATTTTGATTGTTTATTTACTTTTTACCATGTGTTCTGTTAGGTCATAACGTCATAAGGAATAGTAGAATTGGGCTATTCGGCCCATCAAGTCCACTCTGCCATTCAATCATGACATATCTATCTCTCCCTCCTAACCCCATTCTCCTTTCTTCTCTATATAACCTCTGACACCTGTACTAATCAAGGGAGAATTTTATTCCATATCTCAAATTATTGGTGGCGATTTGTGAATTCTGTCAGGGTCCATAACTTGAATGACCTTAGCAGAGATTACCTGCGTCTATAACATCTATTCTTCCTTGGATGATACATCTATGTATGGAATTTGCAGTTAAACATATTAAAATATATATTGTACATTTGGATATGCATAAATTTGTGTTTTGCAGGTTACCACCATTCTTTTAAGTTGTGACTCATCCACAAGTGCTTAACTACTCCTGATTCACATTTCCACTTGGACTATGTCAATTTAGGATAACTTGATCACTTATCCTTTGCAGATCATGCTTACATTTCTTGTCTTATTGCTGAATTTAGTTTCACTGATTTCCACCTGGTGTTCAACATATTTATCATTCAAGCTATACATGTTTATGTTTTATTATTTTCCAAATTGTTTGTGTGCTCGTAGTCCATAATTTATCTGAACAAGATTAGCGTTTGCCAGTTTAGCGCAACAACTGAAACTTGACAGTCCCAGTCCACCATCCATCGAGGCTTCAAACCTGGCTAAAAAGGCTCAACCTATCCTTGCTGAGTATTCAGCCACCTGTAATTTGGAAAGTTTGTATTATAGAAAGGTAATAAGTGGTAACAGGAACATGGAACATGCTGAACCTAGGAGAAGGAAGAGCAAATATATAATTTCACTCGCTTCTGCTGAGGGAGTCAGGGATCAGAGCTTGTATATGTCATCGAGTCATACAGAGTGGAAACACGACCTTCAGCCCAAATTGCGTACACCGACCAACATGTCCCACCTGCCTGCGTTTGGCCCATATCCCTCTAAACCTGTCCTATCCGTGTACCTGTCCAAATATTTCTTAAACGTTACAATACTACTTGCCTCAACTACCTCCTCCGGCAACTAGTTCCATCCACACGCCACCCACTTTTCGAAAAAATTACCCCTCCAGTCCCTATTAAATCTTTCCCCCTCACCTTAAACCAATGTCGGCTGGTTCTTGATTCCCCTAGATAGACACAAATAGCTGGAGTAACTCAGTGGGTCAGAGCATCTCTGGAGAAAAGGAATAGGTGACTTTTCGGGTTGAGACCCTTCTTGGCCCTACTCTGGGCAAGAGATTCTGTGCGTTTATCTAATCTATAATTCCCTCATGATTTTGTATACTTCTATCACCCTTCGTCATCCTGCGCTCCAAGGAATAGGGTCTTAGCCTGTTTAACCTCTCCCTATAACTCAGGCCCTTGAGTCCTGGCAACTTCCTCGTAAATCTGCACCATTTCCAACTTGATAACATGGTATCCAGAACTGAACCCAATACTCAAAATGCAACCTCATCAATATCTTGTATAACTGCAACGTGACCTCCCAACTTCTATGCTCAATACTCTAATGAAGATCAATGTGCCAAAATCTTTTTTGACTACCCTATCTACCTCTTGTGCCATTTTCAACAAACTATGTAGCTGCACTCCTAGATCCCTCTGCTCTACAACACTCACTGTGTAGGTCCAGTTCATTTTAATCTTCCAAAAATGCAAAAGTACATTTCTCTATACTAAATTCCATTAACCATTCCTCAGCCTAACTGCCCAATTGATCAAGATCCTACTGCAGTTTTTGACAACCACCTTCACTGTCTACAATACCACCCACTTTGGTGATTATGGATTTGACGATGGGAAACTGGAGGTGGGATTTTATTTGTTTTGAGTTGATTAATCTGGACCTTTCTTTCTGTCTCTGCAGCTTTTAATTGGTTTTGAATCTGGAACTTTGGTGTTATGGGACCTCAAATCAAAGAAGGGAGAGTACAGATACAGCTACGATGAGGTAAATGTTTGATTGTGATAAAATGTGAATGTAATCACATGAATTGAATAACTGATGAACAGCATTGTAATTTTGCTTGCAATCGTGTTCAGTATTTGTAAGGAGTTTAAATTTCCTCCACATGAGTAAGTCAGAAAACCATACTTGTCTCTGTCTATTTGACAACCTCTGCAAATGGTCTATCTAATTTACCATTTCTGTGATCCTGACAGCAGTTTACATTTATTGTGCTCTCAGACAAGTGCACAGATATCTTTTGTTGCCACCACTTTGTCGCCTGAAAGCACAAAATTTACCATGACAGCAGAAATTTTGAATCGCCACTCAACAGTTCAAACCTATTGAAAGTATGACGCCCACAATTACAATCCTTTCTTTAAATTTCAACTTGGCTTTGTTTCAGCATTGTTGAAAAATTCAGGGAAGGTTGAAAAAAGATGCAGTAACCATGTTGAATCCCTGAAATGCAAGTCCTTTAATGAGTGACAGGGAAAAAATTCAAAAGATATCACATCTTCCATTATAAGATAAATTAACTTTTTCAGGATAGGATGTTGCTGACCTATTCACCTTTTGAACTACTTGGACAAATCAGCATGGTTTAAAATGTTTTAATTAATATTGAGATAGAATTGGTACAAGCTAGAAATACAGAAATGCTATTGGGCATACTAGTTGTTGTTTCATGTACAGACATTAAATAGATTTTGGAAGGTGATTGTTAGTGTCCAGGATTTCCATTAAAAATCAGCAAGTCCTGGCACCTGTAAGGTTTCTTATGGGCCTGTCCCACTTAGGCAACTTTTCAGGCGACTGTAGGAGACTATGTGGTTGCCACATGGTCGCGGGTGGTTGCCGGGTAGTCGCCTTCATGGTCGTGAGGAGTTCCCGCATTCTGGAAATAGTCACGGCTTCATTCTGGTCGCTGCAAATTTTTCAACATGTTGAAAAATTAGCGGCGACCAGAATGAAGCCGCCATGGAGAGTAGCAAGAATTCTCGTGCCATAGATGCAGTGGTAGTGGGTTGCCAGAAGGTCGAAGGTTGTCGTAAGTTCTCGTTTGTTGTAGCCAGTGCTGACTGGTGAATTTCATTTTCCCATTTGGGGAAAAAAAAGGTAAGCAGTAGTTTTCAGAACCAAGGATAACCGACCGGTAATGTTAATGTCCACCGAGATTCACAGCTGTGTATCTCTGGCTTCTTAAAATTTGGTTCCACTCTTTCTCCCCCCCCTCTTTTAAAGGACTTAGGTGACCCTTCCCGTACACTGTGCTTTCACCGTCTTAATTACAGCCCCAACTTTCCTGTTCATCGTGGTGTATGTCTGTATCACATTAGCTTTGCACTTCAGACAGCTTGCCCCCCGCTTGCCCTGTCCCCCGCCTGCATAATGGGCTGGTGAAGGAAGCTGTGTAAGTGTGTGTGCGTGTGTGTGTGTTCCACTCTGACAGTCGCCGGTTTTTTCAGGTGACTTGACAGTCGTCAGCAGGCCTGAAAAATCGCCTAAGTGGAACAGGCCCATAAGTCTTTTCAATGGTATTTATTTAACATCGTTTGGGACAGTTTTCAGCATTTTAATAGGGTTTTCTTATTTCTTTTCCATTAGCAACTTTGTCACATATTTCACCATTATGTGATCCCTGTGCAATATATTTTTGAAAGTATTAGCTTTGAGGCAGTCCCTTTCTCCAAGTCCTCGCTATGGGGTAAAATATTGTATTTAAATCCAAGACCTGACCCAGCCACGTTCCATCTGAATATGACCCAAACGGTCTGAAGAAGGGTCTCGACCCGAAATGTCACCTACTCTTTTTTTCCCAGAGATGCTGTCTGACCCGCTGATTTACCTCAGTTTTTTGTGTCTATCATCGCAAATACCTGTAATATCTTCTGACCCAAGCCTGATACATTGTGCTATGGTCAGGTTCCAGACATTAAATGGCTAACATTTATTCTAACATTCATTTATAATTTATTATAATTTATAGAGGTTGAATGCATATATTTAACTTGACACACTTTCAAAGGAATTTGGCCTTTCTTTGTACATAATCTAGCCAAAATTTAATTTGCATTGTCAGGTCCTGATGAGTACAAGCAAGATCTTCATTTTGGTTACTTTTAATATTTGTAATTAACTTTGCAAGTAATATTTTTCTTGAACTTATTCTCTGCACTGCTAAGCAGAATTTCCATTTTCTGGTTATTCGTATTCCATCTTAAGAGCATGAAAAATATTTTGCATTTTAATCAATTTCTCATCCAATTCCTTAACCTGTTCTAATTTCTCACAGTTGCTCAGTTTCAGCAGCCCATGCTCTGCAGTTCCTCTCAATTTTCCTGCTCTTACTTCTTCTCCTTTACCTACCACTCACTGACATTGGAAATAGCTTTATTTTAGTATTATCGGCATATTTCATTTTTGGTAATTGCTAACTGCTTAGGGTAGGGATGGGCCTGTACAAGATGGCAGCAGGTCTTATCAAGTGACGCAATGGTGCAGCTAGCAGAGCTGCTGCCTTATGGCTCCAGAGGTCGATACTGATCTGGGGTGTTGCGTATGTTGAATTTGCATGTTCCCATTGTGACTGCATGGGTTTACTCTTGAGTTATGCAGTTTCTTCACACTTCCCAAAGGTGTGTAGGTTAATTGGACATTGTAAATTGTTCCTAAAATGTAGGCGAGTGCTAGAATTTGAAAATAATAGAATAAAAAACTGGGATTAATGCTGAATTTGTGTAAATAATCCATGTGGGCCAGTAGGTCTGTTTCTGTGCTGTATCTCTATATGCCTCTGATCCCAATCTGTCTCTTGTGATATTTCGGGTTGGGTCCCTTCTTTCAGCTGATTGTTGTAGTGGGGGGGAGTAAGCTGTGTCTCACCTCCTCTGTACCCTTCATCATTCCTACGTTCCTTCCTGGACTTTGCCTTCTCTATCCTGATCTCTTCTCGTGCCCTCTATTCTCTTACTTCATCTCTTCTGGTGATATACAGAATTACCAAGAATTAGGATTTAAGTATTGGCTCTTACCTAAGAAAACCTACAACCAATTTTCAGGCAAAAAACTGTATTTTCAGTATCTCACATACACTGCTACGGTATACCTATTGAAAACAGCAAAATATTTTATGCATCTTTATTAGTTTAGTTGTAAACATTGGTGTCTACCATGGAATGTTGAGTACATTTTGTTTTTCATTCAAACCACCCCTAAATTGCTGAAAATAATAAGGTTAATTTTTACAATTTGCATTTCAGATTCAGTTTGGGGATTTTTGTTTCGTTTGAATGATGTAATTATTTCAGTTATTTAAAAAAAACAATGTGAGAATTTTTCCAGGTAATTCTTCTAGAGGGGGAATTGCGCATGTGCCCTATTTCCATGTCAGTTATTAAAGTAATATATTTACATCTGCTTCTAGGATTGCCAAGATTTTTAAGAAAGGAGGGAGAAAGAAAACAGGGAATTATAGACCATTTAGCCTTACATCGGTTGTGGGGAAGACTTACAAAATTCTTAAGGGGTTGGACAGGCTAGATGCAGGAAGATTGTTCCCGATGTTGGGGAAGTCCAGGACAAGGGGTCACAGTTTAAGGATAAAGGGGAAATCCTTTAGGACCGTGATGAGAAAAACATTTTTCACACAGAGAGTGGTAAATCTCTGGAACTCTCTGCCACAGAAGGTAGTTGATGCCAGTTCATTGGCTATATTTAAGAGGGAGTTAGATGTGGCTAAAGGGATCAGGGGGTATGGAGAGAAGGCAGGTACAGGATACTGAGTTGGATGATCAGCCATGATCATATTGAATGGCGGTGCAGGCTCGAAGGGCCGAATGGCCTACTCCTGCACCTATTTTCTATGTTTCTAAGATGCTGGAGTATATTATTAAAGATGTTATAGCGGTGCATTTGGAAAGCAGTGATCAGTCAAAGTCAGCTTGGATTTATGAAGGGAAAATCATGCTTAACTCATCTTTTGGAATTTTTGGAGGATGTAACAAGTAGAATGGGTAAGGGAAAGCCCTATGGATGTGGTGTATCTGGACTTTCAAAAAGCCTTTGACAAAGTCCCACACGAGATTAGTGTGCAAAATTAGAGCACATGGTATTGGGAGTAGGGTATTGACATGGATTGAAAACTGGAAGCAAAGAGTAGGAATTAACGGGTCCTTTTCAGAATGGCAGGCAGTGACTAGTGGGGTGCCGCAAGGCTCGGTGCTGGGACCCCAGTTGTTTACAATATATATCAACGATTTAGACAAGGAAATTAAATTTAATATCTCTAAGTTTGCGGATGACATAAAGATAGGTGGCAGTGTGAGCTGCGAGGAGGATGATATGAGGTTGCAGGATGACTTCGATACGTTGGGTGAGTGGTAGAAGCATGGCAGATGCAGTATAATGTGAATAAATGTGAGGTTATCCACTTTGGTGACAAAAACAGGAATGCAGATTATTATCTGAATAGTGTCAGATTATGAAAAAGGGAGGTGCAACGAGACCTGGGTGTGCGTGTACATCAGTCATTGAAAGTAAGCATGCAGGTACAGCAGGCAATGAAGTAAGCTAATGGCATATTGGCCTTCATTGTGAGAGGATTTGAGTTTAGGAGCAAGGAGGCCCTACTGCAGTTGTACAGGGCCCTAGTGAGACCGCATCTGGAATATTGTGTGCAATTTTGGTCTCCTAATTTGAGGGACATTATTGCTATTGAGGGAGCACAGTGTAGGTTCACCAGGTTAATTCCCGGGATGGCGGGACTGAGCTATGATGAAAGAATGGGTCGACTGGACTTGTATCCTCTGGAATATAGGATGAGAGGGGTATTTTATAGATACATATAAAATTGTTAGAGGATTGGACAGGGTAGATGCAGGAAAAAATCTCCCGATTTTGGGGGAATCCAGAGCCAGGGGGTCACAGTCTAGGAATAAGGGGTAGGCCATTTAGGACTGAGATTTTTTCACCCAGAAAGTTGTGAATTTGTGGAAGGCAGTGGAGGTCAATTCATTGGGTGTTTTCAAGAGAGCTAGATTTAGCTATTTGGGCTAAGGGAATCAAGGTATATGGGGGGGGAAAGCCAGATCGGGGTACTGATTTTGGATGATCAGCCATGATCATATTGAATGGCGGTGCTGGCTCGAAGGGCCAAATGGCCTACTCCATCTATTTTCTATATTCTACGTCTCTATGTTATATCTCTGCAATGAGCAGGTTGTTTGCGTGCTTTAATGGCAGGAGAGTTGTTATCGATGACCTGCGAGAAGCAGAGGTTGACAAGACCAAAAGACCTCCTGTAACTGTAGATATTGTATGAAATAATCTTAGATGAATGAAAAATAAAAATACACAGGAACTACCAGATACCTATTCTGGCGGTTAAACTCTTAGAGAAAATTCACCTAAACAATTTATATTTTTTCTTTTTTGCAAAACTAAAATTTCTCTGTGACAGTGGGCCTCCCGACCTTGCATTTATTTTATAAAGTGCTTGAGTGAGTACGTGAAGAAGTGTAAACTAGATGGTACAGACAGATCGGACTACTCGAAATACCCCTATTTTGATCAGCATGGTTGCAGTGGGTTGAATCATTTGTTTCTGTGCCATAGGTTTCTCTGGTTCTAAATTCTATAGGACACCTTGTGCACAATAACTTGCATCTGTTATATTTTAACACACCAAAACATCCCAAGACAGGAGGGTATACAGACTGAACACACTGTTTGCAATTAGCCGTAGAAACATAGAAAATCTCCATAACCGGAAATCTTCAGGACCGGACAATGTTTCCCCCTCTACTCTCAAGCTCTGTGCCGAACAACTGGCACTGGTCTACACAGACATTTTCAACCAGTCCCTGCAAACCTGTACTGTCCCTGTCTGCTTCAAAGTCTCCACTATTGTCCCTGTACCCAAAAAAGCAAGGATTACTGGTCTGAATGATGACAGGCCTGTCGCACTGACCTCTGTAGTCATGAAGACCCTTAAAAGGCTTGTGCTGGCCAAGCTGAAAAATATCACAAACCCCCTGCTGGACCCTCTGCAGTTTGCATATCGGGCCAATAGATCTGTGGATGATGCAGATAACCTGGGCCTGCACTTCATCCTCCAGTACCTAGATCGTCAGGGGACCTATGCGAGGATTTTGTTTGTTGATTTTAGCTCTGCATTCAACACCATTGTGCCAGAGCTACTACACTCCAAACTCTCCGAGTTGACTGTGCCTGAACCCCTCAGTCAGTGGATCACCAGCTTCCTGACCAGGTACGTGCCGTGAGTAATTACTCAGGGTAGGCAGTCAGTCGGCTTTTAAAAAAAAAAACTTAAACCGCTCATGCACAGATTGTTCTCTCTGTAAAAATAAAAATAACAATTTAATTTGGCCCAAGGTTTCCAAATCTTCATTTTTTAATTACTGAATGGGTGAGGGATGGAGGATGAAGGCAGGTGGAGAGATGGTGGGAAAAACGGGAGCACACCGGGATCAGTTGAATCAGTTGTCATCTTATGGAGAGGCTGTGCCAGGGGTTAAAGTTGCGGGGAGGGCAGGAGTGTTGAGAAGGAGGGGGTCGGAGATCAAGTCAGTAACCCACTCACTCACCGCTGCCGCAGCGCTCCGGGGATGGACAGTAGAACTGGCCGCCACTTCTGGGGAAGGAAGCAGCTCGGGTGGCTGCGAGCGGCCGTTGGGACCGGACAGCAGAACTGGCCGCCTCCTCAGCGCCTTCTGCTGGTCCTATCACCTCTGGCAGTGCTCTCCGACTGAACATCTCTCACCTGCCGCTCGCCGATTTCGCTCGTATCAGCAGCTTCCCGCAAATCCTTAAATTCCCACAGTCGAGTAACCTCAATCGCGCAGTCGGAATTTAAGGATTTGCGGGAAGCGGTTGACATGAGCGAGGCCGCGAGCAGCGGGAGAGAGGTTTTCAGACGGAGAGCACTGCCAGAGGTGAGTGGGGGCCGGCAGAAGGGGCTGTCCGGTCTCGGCGGCCGCTCGCAGCCACCCGAGCTAATTCACTCCCCGGCCACAATGCGGTGGCTCCGTGCCCGGAACGTCGCGGCAAGTGGGTTACTGGCCTGATCCCTGACCCCCTCCTTCACAATGTTGCTGCCCTCCCCGCAACTTTACCCCGGGCCAGACTCCCCAAATGCTGTGAAAGGCACTCTCCCCCCACCCCCTCACCCTGGGAAATACGGTATTTAAAAACATAGAGCACCAAGAAATCTACTTACCACATTATTGGTACACACTCAATTCTTCACTCTTTGTTTGCTAAGATACTCTTAAAATAATGACAATCCATATTTGAAATACCCGCCAAGAAACTAGTGCTGCACATGCGCAGTAGGCTGCTGCGCATGCACAGTACTGCAAAGGCAGAATTTCTGCTGCCTTCAGCCCCGCTTGTCATTGATGACTTGAAGCAGTGCCGACGGCGCGTATTACAAGTGCTGCGGATGAAAGGCATGGAGAATTATACCTACCTAAGAGATCGATCTCTTAGTTGGCATAATTTTCCCATGCCTTTACTATTTATATTTAATAATTACCATTTCATAATTTTAGTCAGGATAGGCAGTGCCTACCTTGCCTACCCTGACAGCACGTGCCTATTCCTGACAGACAGTAAGCAGCATGTGAGGCTGGGAAAGCACATCTCGGACCCGCAAACCCTCAGCATAGGAGCACCGCAAGGCTGCGTACTTTCCCCTCTCATCTACTCTTTCTACGCCAATGACTGCACCTCCACTGACTCCTCTGACATGCTTCTCAAGTTTGCGGACGATACAATCCTGATTGGATTGATCCAGGATGGGGAGGAATCCTACAAACAGGAAGTGTCACAGCTGGCATCCTGGTGCTATTGCTCTTGCTCAACGCTCTTCAGACAGTGGAATTGATTGTAAACTTTAGGAGAGCTCCCCCTCTCCTCACCCCACTCGCCATCAACAACACCACAGTCACATCTGTGGAGTCTTTTAAGTTCCTGGGAACCATCATCTCCAAGGACCTTAAGTGGGGGGCCACCATCGACTCCACAGTCAAAAAGGCACAACAGAGGATGTACTTCCTGTGGCAGCTGAGGAAGCACAATCTGCCACAGGCAATGATGGTCCAATTCTATACGGCAATCGTAGAGTCTGTCCTCGCCTTCTCCATCATGGTCTGGTTTGGCTCAGCCACCAAGCGCAACACACGGAGACTGCAGCGAATCGTCCGATCAGCTGAGAAGGTTATTGGTTGCAACCTTCCCTCCATTGACGAACTGTACACTGCAAGGGCCAGGTAGCGAGTGGGTAAGATCATCTCTGACCCCTCTCACCCTGGCCACAAACTCTTTGAATCACTTCCCTCTGGAAGGCGACTCCGGACTGTCAAAGCTGCCACAGCCAGACATAAAAACAGCTTTCTTCCACAAGTAGTAGTCACATGTCAATAACCAAAAATCTGTAGCCTCCTTTTGCTCTGGTAATTTATTTAATTCACATATTTAATCAATAATGTTTTATTATCAATGTTTAATGTTTTACTAGACTAAGTGGGACCCGTTGGGTCCCAGCTTCACACTGGAGGGTTCGTCCCCCAATGCAATATTCCACCTCTCCACCAATTCCAATATACAAACACTCACACACACACTTACACCCTCCACACACACACGAACACACTCATGCGCGCACACACACACACGCTCATACATACATTCACACACATACACTCACACACATACATACATACACACACATACACACTCACACAGACTCCCTCACACACACAGACTCATGCGCACACTCGCACACACACTCACATTCACACACATACACGCACACAGACACATACAATTTAGTTGTATGCAGTACTTACAACAACAAATAAAGGCATTTCATTTCACTCACACACACACATACACTCACGCACATACATTCACACACACACTCACATACACTGGCTCACACACCATATATATGACAGTACATTTTCGTGAATCTACTCACACAGCTGAGCGCGGCCTCTCCACTTTGGGGCTTTCACAGTCAGCGGCACTTCTGCAATCAGCGCGACCTCTGCACTCACCGGAAATTACGCAATCAGCGTGACCTGTCCACTAAGCGGAAGCTATGGAATGAGCGGGACTTGGACTAAACACAGTCAGACCTAATAAAGCATTTATTCCTTCCAAACACAATCGGAGCTAATAAAGCATCTATTCTTCCAAACACAGTCGGACCTAATAAAGCATTTATTCCTACCAAACACAGTTGGACCTAATAAAGCATTTATTACTTCCAAACATAGTCGGACCTAATAAAGCATTTATTCCTTAAAAAAACAGTCGGACCTAATAAAGTATTGCAGTTTCAAGCACAGGCAGGACAGCAGGCCAAACATCTCATGGCATTGCCATTTAATTTCCAATTAGGCATTGCACTTTCAAGCACAGGCAGGGCAGCAGGCCAAATAACCCATGGCATTGTCATTAAGGGCTAACAAATCATTTATTGCAAGTACATTGCAGACTCACAGTTCAGTTGATTCACAGTTTAGAATGACAGACGTGGCCTCTCCCTCGCGATCCTGCAGAGTGACTGACTCGCTTCCAGGCATCCGGGGTATTTTAGTCCTGCCCCCCCCCCGGAAGGGGTGTTACCTTCCTCATGGTGATTGACAGGCGAGAGGACCAATCAGCTGATCTCAAGGTTTTTTTAAACACTCCCAACTTTTATATTTTTCATTGATGGGAAAAATCCTCGGGGCTGGCACAGGGGAGGAGGATGTGAGTAAGATGGCCAAAAATTACAGCGATACAGGGTAGCGTTTTTTCTAAAATTAATATACAGCGCAGACAGGAAGTGGTCAAGATGAGACTTTTAATTATATAGGTGTATCATTCTTAACTGTCACTGTACGTCATGTTGTCACTTGTGGGCGGAGCACCAAGGCAAATTCTTTGTATGTGAATACTTGGCCAATAAACGTATTCATTCAAAATAGGTGCTGGAGTAGGTCAGCCCCGCTATTCAATATGATCATGGTGATCATCCAAAATCAGTATCCCGTTCCTGCTTTCTCCCCATATTCCTTGATTCCGTTAGCTCTAAGATTTCATAAGCCCACTTAATCCATTCATTTATCATATGCCAGTCCCGCCATCCCGGGAATTAGCCTGCTGAACCTACACTGCACTGCCTCAATAGCAAGAATGTACTTCCTCGAATTTGGAGACCAAAACTGCACACAATACTCCAGGTATGGTCTCACCAGGGCCCTGTATAACTGCAATAGGACCTCCTTGCTCCTATACTTAAATCTTCTCGCTATGAAGGCCAACATGGCATTTGCTTTCTTCACTGCCTGTTGTACCTGCATGCTTACTTTCAGTGACTGATGTACATGAACGCCCATGTCTCGTTGAACCTCCCCTTTTCCTAATCTGACACTATTCAGATAATGTGTAAGAATTGCAGATGCTGGTTTAAACCGAAGATAGACACAAAAAGCTGGAGCAATGGGCCTGTCCCACTTCGGCCATTTTTTTTAGGCGACTAAGTTGTCGCTGGAGTGTCGTCGGTATGGTTGTGAGTAGTCTCCTCAGTCGCCCAAAGAGTCGTAGCATCCTTCAGGTTGCCACTGGATTTTCAAAATGTTCAAAAATGTTCGGCGAGTGGGTTTGACGCCAATGAGCATAGCTTGACTTCTCCTGACGGAGTGGCTGTCGTGGGTTGTCACCAAGTGACGTAGGTTGTTGCCGGTGCTGACCGGTGAATTCCATTGGCGACTACCTACGTCAACCAGCATCAAGAGGTCAAGTAGCGACAGGCATTGAATCAGTTGTCTTTAGTTGTCGCCGGCAGTTGTCACGGGCGGACGTAGGTTGACCTCGGTTGTCGTAGGTTGCCGCCTGTGGCCGTAGATTGTCGTAGGTGTGATAGTAGGTGGACGTCATAAATCATGACGATTGAGTCGCCAGTTGCCGGTAGCTTGCCGTAGTTTGACGTCGACAAGGTGGTAGCTTGTCATAGACATTGTCGTAGGGGGGTCCAGATGGCGTTTTTCCGGCGACCTGCTACGACTATGACAGTCGCCTAAAAAATCACCTAAGTAGGACAGGCCCTTTACTTAGCAGGACAGGCACCATCTCTGGAGAGAAGGAATGGGTGACCTTTCGGACCAAGACATTTCTTCAGAAAAGAGTCTGTAGAAGGGTCTCGACCCGAAACGCCACCCATTCCTACCATTCAGATAATAATCTGCCTCCTTGTTCTTGCCACCAAAGTTGATAACCTCACCCTTATCCACATTATACTGCATCTGCCATGCATCTGCCCATTCACCCAACCTATCCAAGTTATCCTTCAAACTCATCATCCTCCTCGCAGCTCACACTGCCACCCAGCTTTGTGTCATCCGCAAACTTGGAGGTTACATTTAATTCCTTTGTCTACATCGTTAATATATATTGTATTTAACTGGGGTCCCAGCACTGAGCCTTGCGGCACCCCTTTAGTCACTGCCTGCCATTCTGAAAAGGACCCGTTAATGCCTACTCTAGCCATGGCCATGGAAGGTAATGTTGGGGCAGATGATCTAAAGTTGATTCCAGGATACGTTGCAAGGTTAAAAAAAGGCACAAAGCACTGGATTAACTCGGGTCAGGCAGCAGATCTGGAGAACATTGATAGGTGATGTTTTTAGTTTAAGACCCTTCTTCAGGGTTGTGTGGTCCCATATATTAATTGTGATTCTGTCAACTGTCATATGCTGCTCAATTAGTATTACCAAGAGTCGAGAGTATTTTGTTGACATACAGTGCCCTCCGTAATGTTTGGGTCAAAGCCCCATCATTTACTTATTTGCCTCTGTACGCCACAATTTGCGATTTGTAATAGAAAAAGTCACATGTGGTTAAAATGCACATTGTCAGAATTTAATAAAGAACATTTTTATACATTTTGGTTTCACCATGTAAAAATTACAGCAGTGTTTATACATAGTCCCCCCCACCCCCATTTCAGGGCACTATAATGTTTGGGACACATCAATGTCATGTAAATGAAAGTAATCATGTTTAGTATTCTGTTGCATATCCATTGCATGCAATGACTGCTTGAAGTCTGCGATTCATGGACATCACCAGTTGCTGGGTGTTTTCACTGATGATGCTCTGCCAGGCCTGTATTGCAGCCATCTTTAGCTTCTGCTTGTTTTGGGTGCTAGTCCTCTTCAGTTTCATCTTCAGCATTTAAAAAGCATGCTCAATTGAGCTGAGATTGGGTGATAGACTTGGCCACTCAAGAATTGACCATTTTTTAGCTTTGAAAAACTCCTTTGTTGCTTTAGCAATATGTTTGGAATAATTGTCTTGCTGTAGAACGAACCGCCGGCCAATGAGTTTTGAGGCATTTGTTTGACCTTGGGCAGATAGGATGCGTCTATACACTTCAGAATTCATCATGCTACTACCATCAGCAGTTGTATCATCAATTAAGATAAGTGAGTCAGTAACTTCAGCAGCCCATACGTGCCCAGGCCATAACACCCCCACCACTGTGTTTCACAGATGAGGTGGTATGCTTCGGATCCTTCTCTCCTCCATACTTTGCTCTTGCCATCACTCTGATATAAGTTAATCTTCATCTCATCTGTCCACAAGACCTTTTGCCAGAACTGTGGTTTTTCAAGGTTTGGCTGATGTCTCTAACTCTTTTAAGGTTTCGCTGATGTCTCTAACAGTATTCGTGTTTCTCAGTCTCATAATGGCTTCTTTGACTTTCATTGGCACAACTTTGGTCCTCATGTTGATAAACCGCAATAAAAGTTTCCAAAGGTGATGGAAAGACTGGAGGAAAGACCAGGTGCTGAGAGCTCTCTTATACCTGCATTAAGGAGGCAGTTAAACACACCTGTGAAGCCATGTGTCCCAAACATTGTGGTGCCCTGAAATGGGGGGGACTATGTATAATCACAGATGTCATTTCTACATGGTGAAACCAAAATGTATAAAAATGGCCTTTATTAAAATTTGACAATGTGTACTTTAACCACACGTGATTCTTTTCTATTACAAATCTCAAATTGTGGAGTACAGAGGCAAATAAATAAAGGATGTGTCTTTGTCCCAAGCTTTAAGGAGAGCACTGTATGTCCCAGATAGAACAATGAAATTCTTATTTGCTGCAGCATAACAAAATATGAAAACATAGTACACTGTAAACGATATGATAAACGAGAGAGAAAATATGTTCAGTGTGTATATTTACACATACATGTACGCGCACACACACACATATATATACACATACACACATACTCAAAAAACAAACAACAGTAGTGCAATAATAATAGTCTATTGTAGCGCAGAGCTTATTTGAGGTTGTGTTTAATGGCTGTAGGGAAGAAGCTGTTCCTGAACCTGAACGTTACAGTTTTCAGGCTCCTGTACCTTCTTCCCATAAAATGAGTGTGTGGCCAGGATGGTGTGGGTCTCTGATGTTACTGGCTGCCAGTTTGTGGCAGCGACTCCGATAAATCCCTTCGATGGTGGGGAGGTCAGAGCCGTTGATGGACTGGGCAGTGTTCACCACTTTTTACAGTCTTTTGCATTCCTGGACGTTCAAGTTGCAGCCTAAGCATCAGTTTTAGTTTTGGTGTTCAGCATTATTCTATGCATATTTAGTTACTATTAATGCTTTTTCAATGCTAGTTGTGATTCTCATGATTCTTCCACACTAATTCTATTGCAATAAATTGAGCTAGTGCAAATGTCTTTTGAGCAGGCTATCCATTCCGTGGCTTGGCATCATGAAGGAAAACAATTTGTTTGTAGCCATTCAGATGGCAGCCTTACTGTCTGGAATGTAAGATCTCCCATTAAACCTGCACAGATTATTACACCACACGGTAAGTGCCTGTTGTGTGTTATTCGATTCATTCAAAGATTTTTTCTGCAGTTTCAGTTTTTAAGAAATCCTTCCTTAAATTCGCCATGAAGGTTAAAAGTCAGTCCTTATTGCAAAGGCAGAGACGCTTCAACTCGGCTATTGGTTAAGTTTTTTAGCTGTTAATGTACTGATTAACTGCTACTTGCTTTTTCATGCTCAGCCTTGTAATAGTTTCCAATTTATTATGTCTGTAACTTTGCAGAATCTAGATGGGTACATTTCTTGTTCTTCAAGAGCCTGAATACTAGCTGTTTTGAAAAAAACTACTTGGTGAAGTTTGCAGTCAACACCAAAATTGGTGGAATTGCGCTTAATGTGGAAGGTTGTCAAAGGATACAGGGGGGATATAAATCACTTATGGGCAGAGAAATAGTAAATGATGATCAATCCGAGCTTGAGGCGTTGCGTTTTGAAAGGTTAAATGTAAGAGGAAAGTACCGAGTTAATTAACAACATTGATGTAAAGATGAATCTTGGGGGGGAAATCCATAGCTCCCTGAAAGTGGCAACACAAAGTGATAGAGTGGTAAAGGAGGCTTATGATATGCTTGTTTTCATTGGACAGGCATTGAGTGTGAGAGTCAGAAAGTCATGTTGCAGCTTTATATAAGTTTTGTTCGGCCACTTTTGGTGTTTTGCATGAGGTTCTGGTTGCTCCATTACAGGAAGGAGCGGAGACTTTAGAGCGGGTGCAGAAGAAGTTTACCTGGATTAGAGGGTATTAGCTATATGGAAGCTTGGACAAACTTGGATTGTTTTTTCTTCAGTGTCAAAAGCTGTAGGGAACCAGTCTGAACCTTTTTCCTAGGGTGGAAATACCAAAGACTAGAAGGCATAGCTTTTGGATCCAATGAGGTAAGCTTGTTTACAGAATGAATAGTGGGTGACTGGAACTTGCTGCCATGGGTGGTGGAAGCAGATAGTGATGTTTTTCAAGCTTTTAGAGAGACACGTGAATATGCAGGGAATGGAAGGGCGAGAATCAACTATAGACGGAAGGGGTCAATTTAATTTGGCATAATGTTCGGCCAGATATCGTGGGCCAAAGGGCCTGTTCCTGTTCTCTACCCTTCTGTGAATATGTCAATTCCTTGACTGCAGTGTGTGTTGGCCTGGCCCTGTAAAAGCATTCATGCTATTTGGCAGATGGCTTCAAAAGGATTTAGCTATCTGGACGCACATGAATGGAATGAGCTGATTCCTTTTGTTTTCTAATGGATTAGATGAGATTTGTTCATTTTCCATTTGCTAATCACTGTTTAAAGATAGTTCTTTGAGGTTTTTGCACAAATAAATGGGTAGCTTCTTGGAGTACATTATTTCTTAGCAAAGAACAGTTACCAAGTACTCCTTTGCATTAATTACACTCTTGTATGACATTTTGTTCTGCATGTTCTTGAGCAATGTGTTTTCCTTGTGAATGTCAATTTTGGGGAGCAGACTGAACTAATCAACTCTCCATTTAATTAAAACTTTGCTTTCAGCAAAGCAGCCAAAAGATGGAAAGAAGCCCGAGTCCTGCAAACCCATCCTGAAAGTGGAATATAGAACATGTAAATCTGGGTATGTGTTAATATTCCTCTTCATTCTATCAATACTTTGAGTTATTACAAGTGACAACGATCTCCTATCTATTTCCCTGACTATTTTCTGAGCTTTTTCAGCAACCCATTCAACAATAACAAATACAACCAACACCTACTGCTTCTAGTCTTTGGAAATGGTCTTGCTAAAGATTTATGGCAAAAGTTTAATGCAAAATACTACACTAATTTGTGTAAACTGGTTAACTGGCAAATAGTAACTTGAAATAAAGGAAAAAGCTGCAGATGCAGCAAATCTGCAATGTAATTAAATGCTGCAAATATTCAGGTAGGCAGGCAGCATCCATGGAAGAAAAAGCAGTTAATGTTTTAGGTCCTGGACTATATCAGAACAGGTCTGAAGGACCAGTAACTACTTGCCCCACATTTTTCTCGTTGCCATCCATTTACATCAGGGGTCGGCAACCTTGTTCTGCATAGGGGCCAGGACGCATGTCTGTGATCGGATGGTGGGCCACATCTATCACGTGTACGCATGGATCCCACCCCGGATGGCAGGCATCAAATCACGTATTCACATAGATCCCGCCCCTTCGAGGACGCCACCCGGAGCACTGGTCCCTAGTTACGGGCGCTCACGAACATGGCGTACCTGCGGATCATTGCCTTGGCTCTGTCCTGAAGGCTGTGGCTCAAATACTCACATTCACTTGCCCCCGGCCTATTGACAACCCCGATCCCAACAGTGAAGCCCAGACACGGAAGGTGCGCGGCCGTGCCGGCGGCTTTGCACAGGATGTGGTACAGCCAGAGCTCGGCGATTCCGCCAGCGCATGCCGCCTTGCTTCACCGCGCCAGGGCGCCGCGGCCTCAGGCCTGGGAGGTACTGGAGATGACGGAAGTCTGAGGACCGGATGATTACAGGTCACGGGCCGCATTCAGCTCGGGGACGGACGTTGCCAACCCCTGTTTTACATACAGAAGAAGAGAGCATGGGGTGCATGTAAAGCCTAAATGTCATCTTAATATGAAGTCAATCAACCAGAAATTAATTTAAGAGGGTGTGCAATTTAGTCTGTATGCAGATGGAGGTGAGAGCTTTTTGTCTGGTTCATATACAGTTAAATAAAAGTGCTTCATTGTTGCAGGGTTAACTAAAACTAGTGTAGGATTAGTAGTGTTCCTTTTTTGTGCTATGAACATATGGATGTCCTCCAGAGATGTTATCTGTCCTGCTGTGTTACTTCAGCTCTTTGTGTCTTTTTTTGTAAAACAGCATCTGCGGTTCTTTAGTCTATATGGATGATGTGATTGTGCCTGAAATGACATTTTGCATGCAAATTCTGGCTATATTTGCTGAGGAAATTGGCAACAAATTTGCAACATTGAGGGTGTTCGTTCTGATGCTATTGCAAAGTCATACATGCCTCTTGTTAATATTCTGTTTGGCTGAAGTTGCTGATAGATAAATGGTAAATGCCACATTGTGGGATTGGTCTTGGGAACCAGTATGATTGACATATTCTTCAAATTGAATTAGCAGTTTGGTGGTAATTTGTGGGTGTGATGACTAATGGGTCTAAACCATTACAAATTGTGCAAACATTGCAAGTTATTTAAATTAAGCGCATGCATGGGTTTTATGTTGGATTTAGGGATTTTGTTCATCTAGTGAGGACAAATATACAGCTCTTTTATCAGCAATGATTCATCATCAAAAAGTTGAGTCATGCATGGTGACAAGGAAAAAGGTTGGGAACAAATTGTTGCATTAATAATAATAAAAGCCAGAAATAATCACCAGGCAAGCATATTGAATGGAGAGTGAAAGGTCGGGCAATTTTGTTCATTGCCCTATTTTTAGAATTGATAAAAATTATTAACCCGAGATACGTAATCTGTCTTGGTTTTATAAAAGTATTCCATGATTGTCTTGAGTGTTTACTTGTTTTCATTTTCTGATTTCCAGCATCTGTTTTGCTTTTGCATTGATGCACAATCAGTTTTTGTTAATATGTTTTGGGTATCATTTCACATTATTAATGATGAATTCTCAAAATCTCTTAAATTTTGATCAGGTTCCAACTCTAGGAAATGTTAGGTTTTTTTAAAAACGGGCTGTAGAAAAATATAATTTGGGAATTTTAGGGATTTAGGCATGAGGAAAAAAGCATTGTCAGAAAACTAAGAATATAGAAAAGAGGTGGTCCTCTGAGCTTGTGAAAAATAAGACTGTCAAAAGGTGCATCTGACAGCAGATCGAGACTCTTCTCTGCCATGCTAAAGATGATCATTATCAGATGGATAATGGAAAGCGTATGGAAGAGAAATGCAATAATATACCACAACTAATGGGTTGAATGGTTATGTTTCAGTTTTATATATGTTAGCTGTCAAAACTGGTGCAAGATCCAAGAGATTGCAGGGCTTTGTGGAAAGGGACAAAGAAAGAGCAAGTTTATAAAGTTATTTTACTTCAGTTTAGCGTTAATAATCCATGTTTTATGTTGCTTTCAAAAACTATATTTCAATTCCTTGAAGGTCATTTAACGAACGCCACACAATTTCTGTAGCTGGGGTTGGGGTTTTGCTGGTTGTTAAAGCCATCAGAGACATTTTGAACATTTCGCCATGTCGTCGGAGTTCCTGCTGGCCCTTTGTTCATATAACTGGAATTTTAGTTGTTTTGGTGTGGTGGGTGTAGGGAGGGGGGGGGGGGGGGTGAATACGATTGATCCTTCTGTATCTGTACAGATGGGTATGAGCAGACTGAATGGTGATTCCAGATGGATGGGCATGTTAAAAATTTAATCCCAACAATTTAGTATTGGCATATTTCTGAGCAAGTTGAAATTAGTGACAGAGCTGGAGGAGATAGTGGGGGTCATCAAAAAAGACAACGGAATGGCCACATTGAGAGTTTTGGAGGGCAGTTTATGCAAGATGGCCAGTGTTGACACAAGAATGTAAGAAGTAGAGACAAGAGTAGGCAATGTGGTCACTTGAGTGGAATGCCATTCAGTAAGGTCAAAGTTCTTCCTTTCCGTTTTTCTGCTTGACCCCCAAACCCCTCATTCCTTTCATGTCCACAGATCTTTCGGATTTTCCCAAAATATATTCAATGACTGAGCATTAACAGCTTTCAAAATTCCAAAGTTTCACAAACTCGTGTGATGAAATTTCCTCATGTTTAAGTTCCAAATGGCTGACCCCTTATCCTAATTTTATGACCTTGGTTTTATACATTCTATATGGAGGAATCTGCCTTGCAGTATTCACTATGTTAATCCTCCTCAAAAGCCTCTATGTCTCAATGAAAAGTTCTCATTTTATAACATTCCAATGAAGACCAGTCTAATCTTCACCCTAACAATCAATCTGCTGAATCTGCCCAGCACTGATTCGTAGTCAAGTATATCCTCCTGATATGAAGTTTTGTTAAAAGTCTGAATGAGCATGGCTGCATGTTTGGCTGCAAACTCTCAACTTGTGGTGACCTTGGCAAGAATTGTGACAAAGCAGCAGCAATTGGGATGGTGCTTAATGCATATTAAACAAATTGTCACATGCTGAGTTACAACAAATTGTATCATAACATCTTGAGCAATTTGACATTAAGTTGCCCACCTTGAATAGATTGATGACGTTCTCAATCCTGAACTAATTCTATTTAATTATGGACAGTGGAAACAAGACCAAGGAAACAACCTTGTGGAACTCTACAAGATACATTTATTTGTCACATGTGCCAGATGGCACAGTGAAATGAGATAACCACACAGCCATACAATAAAAATAAAAGTAAAGATAAAAATAAACACAACACGATAGAATTCAACATAAAAACATCCCCACACAGCAGAATCAAGTTTCCCACTGTGAGGGAAGGCACCAAAGTCAGTCTGTTCCTCCAATGTTCCCCAATGTTCACCCGTGGTCAGGGCCTCCCCGAGCCCTCCGCAGTCGCCGCTACGGGCGGCCCGATGTTCAGGCCCGCTCGCCGGGGTGATATAAGTCCGACGTGGGGGCTGGGGACGTCCTCAGCGGCCTGTACAACCGAGTCGGCCACCTCCTACCGGAGTCGACAGCTCCCAAAGTCCGCAGGCCGTGCTTGGCGGAGACTCATGCTGGCGGCCCTCTGCAAGGAGCCCCAGGACTCCGCGATGACGGTCAGCGCCGCCCGCGTTGGAAGTTCTCCCAAACCGCAGCTCCACGATGTTGAGCAGCGGCCCAACACTCCGGAGCTCCAAACGGCGACCCAGGTAGGCATCGCCCGCTCCGCGGTGAATTCAGCGCTGCGCCGCCGCTGTTGTAGCTCTGGTCCCATTTCCCGGTCCCCAGCAGGAAAGGCCGCTCCAATCCAGCTGGTAGGCCGCGAGGTGGGGAGCGAGGACGCGACTCGGTGAAATAGTCACGTCCCCGCCAGGAAGCGACTGGGAAACAGTTTTCCCCCTTACCCTGCCCCCCTCCCCCACATAGAAAAGTTAAAGTTCCCCCCCAAAACAGACATTAAACTAACTGAAAATTTAAAAAAAGAATGAAAAGACGAACAGGCTGTAGGCAGAGGCTGCCACCAATGCAGCGCCCCTACTGTGTAAGTACTTCTAGCAGTGTCTGGTTGAGCAGTGACTTTAAGTAGTGTCAAGGAACTTGTTCTAGTGATTCTGAAGCAGGACTATAGTTGCTCTCCAAAAGGTATATCTCAAATAAGGAATTTAGAAATAAAATAAATAATCCATTGAATGGTTAGAATGGGGAACTTGCTAGCATAAGGTGAACTAATGGAAATGTAGATTGAGGTAGCAAATCTAACATATACAGAAGAACCTTTTCAAGGGAAAGGTGGGAAACCAACAGGCCAAATGTTGCCTAGTCTCACTTAACAGGCCAAAAGGCCATCAGCATGCCAGGGAGGCGGTATCTGCTGACAGCATCAAATTCATCAGTATTGTTTTATGTTGTCTAATCTAATTTATGCCAGCACTTAGTACTCTGCTCCAACATGTTATCGTTGTGAGCTCTTTGAATTACAGGGTGTTGACGCGGTGTGAACTCGTGCTTTAAATGTACCATTTAATGAAAGGAATGGGAGGTGGCTCAGACTCGCTATCTTTTTTTGAAAACTTATATTATAGCTCAGCACAATGATTTAGCCCATTGTGTTTCACTATATTAGTTAATAAGGTTAAAAGCGAGCCATCTCGGATAGGTTTGGGTGAGTGGGCAGATGTAGTATAATGTGGATAAATGTGAGGTTATTCACTTTGGTGGTAAGAACAGGAAGGCAGATTATTATCTCAATGGTGTCAGATTGGGGAAAGGGGAGGTGCAACGAGACCTGGGTGTGCTTGTACATCAATCACTGAAAGTAAGCATGCAGGTACAGCAGGCAGTGAAGAAAGCTAATGTCATGGTGGCCTTGATTGCGAGAGGATGTGAGTCGAGGAGCAAGGAGGTCCAACTGCAGTTGTACAAGGCCCTAGTGAGACCGCACCTGGAGTATTGTGTGCAATTTTTGACTCCTAATTTGAGGAAGGACATTATTGCTATTGAGGGAAGGCAGTGTATGTTCACAGTGCAGTGTAGACGATCAACCATGATCATATTGAATGGCGTGCTGGCTCGAAAGGCCAAATGACCTACTCCTGCACCTATTTTTCTATGTTTCTATCTTCTTATAACTTAAAATAGAACTATTTCCACTTACCCACTTTCCCAACTTATTTCTGCTGTTTTCCCCTTTCCCCTTTCTTATTTCCTCTTGGGTTTCATTTCTTCCATTCTTCCCACCACTTTCACTCCCCAAAAAAGAGATAGTGCTGGAGTAACTCAGCAAGTTGCTCATCCGTGGAGAACATGGAAAGGCTTTCTGACCCGAAACGTCACCTATCCATGTTATCCAGAAATGCTGCCAGACTCACTGAGTTACTCCAATGTTTTGTTGTTTTGGTCATTCCAGCATCTGCAGTCCCTTGTTTCTTCTTCCAACCCCACTCTCACTTGGATTTCAGACATCCTTTGTGTTTGAGGACAAAAATATAATGGATTCAACCAGTCTGTGTGCAAACTGTTGACTGCTATTATTTTGAGTTTTTCCATGCATACTCCAGAATACTCCAAATTAATGATATGGTTTGATTTCACACCTTAGAGTATTACATATATCAAAATATATGCCTTTCAACTTTCCATTTTAAATATTCCTTTATCTGAGGTAGCTTGTGCACACTGTTTAATATCTTCCACTGTTAAAACTCCTTTATATAGTCACCAGATCTTTTTGATGTTGAATGTGATGCTGGATGGGTGACCGGGAAGTAAAATTTCACTGACTTCTGAACTGCTTGTCTGACTGGGCTCACACCAACTCAGAATGTGTTGCACATTGAACCGTTGTTTTAAGAACACCAATATTTGTTCTCTTATGACAGATTACTCTGTGTACACATAAGTTACAGCGAAATTACACTTTCTAAAAAATGGTAAGCATCCGTTTCCTTCCAGCCACTCATGACAGCCAATAATTATATTTTGGACCAAAGGCTAATCTTATATATGGAATATTACACTGTACAGGAAAGAACTGCAGATGCTGGTTTAATTCAAAGGTATAAAACAAAATGCTGGAGTAACTCAGACGGAAGAAGGGTCTCGACCTGAAACATCACCCATTCCTTATCTCCAGAGATGCTGCCTGTCCTACTTAGTTACTCCAGCATTTTGTGTCTACCATGGGATATTACATTGTTATATTCCAAGTGTGATTTCTATATTTGATTTCTATGTAGTATGGTTTGAAAGATGATCTTCCAGCAGTTGTGACGTGCTTATAGCAATGAAATATTAGTTTAGAATGTAATTTTTTAGCCCTACTATGGCATAATCAGATCATAAACATTTATCCATAATTCCAACTAATATTTATATTTATTGTTTCCAGAGATCCTTTCATCATTTTTTCAGGGGGACTGTCCTATGATACAGTAGGTAGAAGACCATGCTTGACAGTGATGCACGGGAAAAGCACTGCAGTACTTGAAATGGACTATCCAATTGTTGACTTTCTCACCCTTTGTGAAACACCATATGCAAGTGGTAAGTTTGCTTCGTAACCTGGTTTGCATCAAATGTGACAGCTTTGTATTCTGTACTGCCAGATTCTGAAGTCCACACCAGTAAAAAACATTCAAAAGTGTATTTGTTTTCCATTAAAAAATTGTATAAGAATTTGCATGCAGCAGCTGACTCTAATGAGAGAAACTCTCTTATAAGTTATTCACATATTGAGTAAAGGACATGTATTTCATAAATTCAGAAGTCGTAGGAACAGAATTAGGCAATTTCTATGATCTACCTTTCCCTTTTAATGCTTTCTTCCCATAATCCTGGACAGCCATACTAATCAAGAATCTGTCAGTCTCCGATGGCCTCCACAGCTGTCTGTCCCAATGAATTTCAGAAATTCAACACCCTCGGACTAAAGAATTTTTTCCTCATCTCCTTTCTATAGGTACATCCTTTTATTCGGAGGCTGTGTCCTCTAGTCCTAGACTCTCTCACTAGTGGAAAAATCCTCTCCACATCCATTCTATCCAGGCCTTTCACTATTCGGTAAGTTTCAATGAGGTCCCCCCTCAACCTTCTAAACTCCAGTGAGTGCAGGCCCAATGCTGTCAAACGTTCATCATATATTAACCCAATCATTGCCCGGATCATTCTCCTATTTCTGCCATGCCTTTCAAAATCTCAGGATATCCCAAAGTTTTCTACAACCAGTGGATACTATTGATGAACAGCCACTTTATAATTTATGTAATAAATCTAGAGAGGGGGGGGAGTTGAGAGAGAGGGCAGAGAGTAAGGGGCCAGAGACACAGAGGCAGAGAGAGTGGGGCAGAGAAAGAGAGAGAGGTGGGGGAGGGATGGAGAGGAGAGGGGGAGGAGAGAAGGGGGAGGGGAGAGGAGGGGAAGCTCGGGGAGAAGGGGAGGGAGGTTAGAGAGGGTGAGAGGGCAGACTTAAAGTCGGCGGGTGGCACGGACACTGAGCGGGCGGCGTCGACTGCGAGTGGGCGGCAGGCCTTGGGGGCGCTCTGGGCCTCGGAAGCCCAACCATTCAGCTGCGGCCGGCCGGCCGAATGAGAGTCGACTGGGAGCGGGCAGCGACCAAATGACTCGCAGCGCATGGAAAAAATGGGGAGGGGGCTGTGACGTTGAAAATAGTGCGCAGTGCATGGAAAAAAAGCCCAGCGGGAAGGCGTTGAAAATAGTGCAACTGCGGGCCGCGACGGAGCAGAGCCACACCACACAGTCACACACATCGTTAACTGACAATCACAAACGAACACACACACACACACACACACACACGCACACACACACACACGCACACACACACACACACACACACCCCCCCGCACGCACACACACACACACACACACACACACACAATCAGAGTTTTATAAGTATAGAGATGAGCAAGTTGGGCCAAGGGATCTGTTTCTACACTGTATGACTCTATGGTTGTGGGATAAATATTGGCCAGGTCAGTTCAGAATGCAGAACTCCCTTATTCTTTCCTTTAGTAAGGTTAATTCACATTGTAATACTGCACAGAAACAAATCCTGACATATCCTGATCAGTCCTATTTACAGTACTTGGTCCATAGCCTTCTACACTTTGGCAATTCACATGCTCACCTTCGAGTTTCTTGGATATTGAGAATATTTGCCTCCATCATCCTTTCAGGCAGTGCATTGTAGTATCTCTGGATGAAAAAGTTTTTAAAATATATTTTCTAAATGTCACACCCCTTAGCCTGCACCTTCTGGAGTAAGACCCCTATGCCCCTAATACAACTTTCCTGTAATTACCATTACCTCTTGTAATTTTGTAAATTTTTATAAGGAACTCCAGCCATCTCTGCTCCAAGGAAAATCATATTTTCTCATAACTGAAACACACTATACTAAGCAATTTCCTGCCGATGCACTTATATATCCTCTCCAGTGCTAATCACATCCTTCCTCCATAGTGTGATCAGAGAGAAAAGATCAGGTCTCGGTTTAACATTTCATCTGAAAAATTGAACCTTTGTGATTGTGTTTCTCCCTCCATACTGCACTGGAAGCTCAGCTTGGAATATGTATACAAGCCTCTAGAGTGTGATTTGAACTCTTAACTCAGACTCTGTTATGAGAGCTTTCCAATTGAGTCATGGCTGATGTAATAAAACCTTGCTTGACATTGCTTACTTCAGCTGCAAATACATTTCAATCGCTCTCTTTTTTTAAATGTGAGCAAACGAGATAATGAAAAAGTGTTATTAAACTACCAGTAGCAGTGCAGTAATTGTGTTACAGTAGAAATATCAACCAATGATAAATTTGAGAGCAAGATTTAAATCGGCATTGCTGTTTTACTGTAGGGTTACTTTGTCTCATAGCAAACATGACTTTTGATGGGCTGATTGGAATCTATACCATGTTTGTCGGCTTTACTAGCCCTGATGCATGACCAAGGAAGAT
This sequence comes from Leucoraja erinaceus, assembly GCF_028641065.1. Classification (NCBI taxonomy): domain Eukaryota; kingdom Metazoa; phylum Chordata; class Chondrichthyes; order Rajiformes; family Rajidae; genus Leucoraja; species Leucoraja erinaceus. Next base: position 15,521,707 of record NC_073384.1, on the reverse strand, counting down.
CTTTGGAGAACTAGTGTTTCACTGTGGCCTGTACACTTAGCAGTGTGGGTCATCTCCCCCAATCATAGATCTTATCAATGACTAAATGTTTTTTTTTTCAAAGAAGGACCTAGAATTTAATACAGTTATCTTAAGCTCCAGCAGCCAATTATCCTATGTTCGAAGATCTCCTCTCCGGGAGTTCTGCAAAACCCTCTCTCACTGCTTTCCTGAGATTCCTATAGCTCTCCTGCTCTTCAAACCACATCATCACCCAGCCTTGCTACCACAAGCATGTGTCAATCCTCGTCCACAAGTAGACAAGTCATCAGAGGCAAAGACTATTGATTACCACAATATTATTTTATTTGGACAAGAATAGAGTGATTTGTTGTTTACTAGTGCAACAGGGAGAAACCAGATTGGACGATTCAGACTAGAGTTCTCAGCAAAATTAGCGTGGAGATCAGGAATTAAAAGGCAAGGAGATTGGAGATGCAAACTTTAGTTTACAGTGACAGGATGTTCCTATTTGAACAGAGGCGTTATGAGTGCAGATTTAAAGGGGTGTGGTATAGAACTGACCAGGAGGAGTCGTTGACAATAATGGCTGATGTGAATGCAGGGAAGGTAAATTGGTCATTCAAAATGGATAACCCCTGACATCTGTGCTAATCAAGAATCTATTTATCTCTGCTTTTGAGGGAACAAAAAATATCCACTGACTTGGCCTCCACAGCTTTCTGTGGCAAAGAATTCTACAGATTCACCACCGTCTGACTAAAGAAATTCCTTCTCCTTTCGAGAGGAACGTCCTTTAATTCTGAGGCTATGACCTCTGGTCCTAGACTCTCCCACAAGTGGAAATCTCCTCTCCACATCCACTCTTTCCAAGCATCTGTGCTAATCAAGAATCTATTATTCTGCAGTAACATTCCACTGACTTGGCCTCCACAGCTTTCTGTGGCAAAGAATTCTACAGATTCACCACCGTCTGACTACAGAAATTCCTTCTCCTTTCGAGAGGAACGTCCTTTAATTCTGAGGCTATGACCTCTGGTCCTAGACTCTCCCACAAGTGGAAATATCCTCTCCACATCCACTCTTTCCAAGCCTTTCACTATTCAGTACATTTCAATGAGGTCCCCCCTCATTCTTCTAAACTCCAGCGAGTACAGGTCCAGTGCCGTCAAATGCTCATCATAATTTAACACACACATTCCTGCGATCATTCTTGTAAACCTACTTTGGAACTTCTCCAGGGCCAGCATATCCTTCCTCAGATATGGTTCCCAAAATTGCTCACAATACTTCAAATGCGGCCTGACCAGTGCCTTATAGAGCCTAAGCATTACGTCTCTGTTTTTGTATTCTCGCCCTCTTGAAATCAATGTTTGCATTGCGTTTGCCTTCTTTGCTATCAATTCGACTCGCAGATTAACTTTTTGGGAATCCTGAACCAGCACTCCCAAGTCCCTTTGTACCTCCGATTTCTGGATTCTCTCCCCATTTAGAAAATAGTCTGGATTGTCTCCCCATTTAGAAAATGAGCAAAGGAGTAGGGCACTGTGTTGAGCACACTGTCTCTGTGGAGATCTTGGTGTGGTGAAGTGACAGAAGATGTAGTCAGGCAGGGAGACTTCAGACATCATAGACATAAGCTTTCTGTGGAGGTTGCAATGAAAAAAATCATTCTCCATTCAATGTAATCATTTACTTAGTTTTCCTGAAGCTGTGTATTGGAAACGCCTTTCTTTATGAAACAGCGAGTTCACAGGTTAACTGAAAGAAACCAATTAAATAAATGTGGCACAATGTCGAGAATCAGGCAGACGATTGCATGTTTGTTTTGTTCGAGTAAAGGTCAAATTTCTACTGTCCATGCATTCTAACTGTATGCAGGATTAACAGTTCTTGAACGATTCTACAAATGCTAAAATAAAAGTATGAACCACAGGGTTGCTTTTGAGCCCAGAAAATCATGAATTAAGGTACAATATAGACTCTGGTTTATTCCTTGCTTCAGGGTGCTGCAGTATTGTTTGATTCCTTTCATATGCTTATCCTATACTATACTATTCTGTGAATATCTATCCACTGCAAATGTCCGCCCTCTATTGCCATATCTATGGATTTACATTCACTTCTTCCATTTTACTTTGGTTTGAACTATCAACCACTGCCTTTTTGGTGGCCACATTCTTAAAGTATATAATGCAGAAACCATTTGACTGCTATATTGCATGTGGTTACTCTTTAAACGGAAATATAACTTTCTGCTTATTCCTTTTAAATATGCTGTCCTGGATTTACTGAAAAACGAGTATGGTGCTCATCGTACACTGCACACAGATCAATAGGGTTTTTGTATTACTGTCCCTTAGTAGTGAATGTAAGACCATTTCACCATTTACCTTTTATTTTAATCCTACCAGGTTCAAGCTCTTACTGCACACAGAGAAAATAACTGGACTGGCCTACTGGCTAGACTCCATAACCCTTTTTTGCTCTCTCAGTCCCAACATGATCCAAATCAGCTAATTCATAGACTATTTAATGTGAGAAAGATGATGACTTCAATGAAAATAGTATTTAATTCAGTACAGTAAAATATATAAATGAAAACGCTTGTAGCTTTGTTCTCCGTGGACAATGCCTTTTTTTGTTTGGACAATAAGATGCTGGTACGAATACCAATTAAAAATTAAGCTACATATATCAACAATTTTCTGCCGTCAATATACCCCCTGATTTTGTATTTGTATTATAGCAAATGTAATATACAATTTTGTGAATTATCTAAGCTAAAAAATATGCCATATAAATTTAAAATTAGACATATTATTAAAATAATGTACACTTTAAAAAAATTACCAAATTGTTTCTTTGATGGAAGAATCACTACTTTGTCTAAATTGTTGTCAGAAGCAATCTATAACTTTGTTCCTTTCTTGTTTTGGTGTCTACAGTGGATCATCGTCCTGTAAACTGCTTAAACTGTATAAGGGCCTGATCGCATAATTTAATAAATGAACTTTATTTTTCAAATGTTAGCAATTTTTAAAAGATATAACTGATAATTTAAAATAGAGCAGTGCAATAATTAAAAGAGTAAAAATGCGATGGTCTAGTTTTTAACTTTTAAGAGTTGATTAATGCCCAATTTCTAGAAATTGGTTCACCAGTCACATTGTATGTTTCTGATCTGTTTGATTTGTTTTTCATTTTTACTGCAGATTTTCAGGATCCATTTGCAGTTGTTGTCCTTCTGGAAAAGGACTTGGTAGTCGTAGATCTTGGACAAAATGGGTAAGATTCCATTTGGTGTTGACTTCTGTTGTCATGATCATTTCTCTCTAGTCCATAAAATTGGAATTCAACTGTTTGGCATTTCATTAAAAAAAATAATAATTGTAGCAATGCAGCTGGAAGCAGTTTTTACTAAATAAATTAATAAATTGAAGGAGCAAAATGAGCAAATGGATTTCATTTAGATCAAAAGTTTCACATTTGCCTATCAAAAGATAAAACTATTTCTAAATGGGGGGAAAAGCTAAAAGCAATGGAGGATCAAAGGTACTAGGGGGTTCCAGACACCATTAAAGTGTTGACTTTTCTGAAAAACTGTCAAGAAGACGAGTGCAAAGGGTTAGAAATACAGGATCTGGTTAGAGGATGGCTAGGGTTAATCACACCTGTGAAAATTAAAGTACCTCAAGATTTATTTACACACTGAAGTACAATGATTTATTACACAACCTAGAATTGTTTTCTATTAAAATTAAGCAAAGGTTCATGGAGATTTGGAGCGAAATGGAACTTATGGACGGAAATGGACAACATTTTGGGTTGTGACCCTTCTTCGGACTGATGGAGTAGAAGGGAGATAGTTACCAAAATAAGGTGGGGGATGGGGTGGGGCAAGAACTGGTAAATAATAGGTGGATTCAGGTGGAGAGATTAATGTCAGATGTGGGAGAGAAGGTTGGAGATGGTAACCAAGGTGATAAGTGGAATTTAATGTTAAAGTTCACTGGTAGGGAGTCCAGAATAAGGGGTCTTGATTGTATAGTGCTGACATTTATGAAACACTTCTATGTGTTTATGATGGGGGAAATAAATTGCTTTGGCATGATAGATTTGGTACCACATTTCGTGCAGCAATATGGATTTAATTTTCTCCCCATTCTTCAGTTAAGACCTGGATATTTTAAGTTGGCAGCCAATCAATGTGATAAGTGTTGGCAGTCCTCGTGAGCCTCAGTATAAAGTGTTAGAAATATTAGAAAAAGTATTTTGTTCAACCATTAACGAGTGGAAGGCATGGAAAAACCTCAATCTGTGGGCAATCCATAAGCAAAAGGCACCCTTCTATCATAACTAAGTGTTTGCAACATTCACTTTTCACACAGTTCAATATTTGAAATAAACTCAAATTAAAAGTTTTAATTATAATTAACGGTGCCACATTATTTGTGCAAAGTAACTTTAGCATTTATTTTGAATGAAAAACTCGCCACTGATGGCGAATGCATGTTGATATTTTTGTCTTCCAGTTATCCTATATTTGAGAACCCTTACCCTTTGGACATACACGAATCGCCTGTCACCTGCTGCGAATATTTTGCTGACTGCCCTGTTGACCTAATTCCTGCACTTTATTATGTAGGGGCAAAGCAGAAGCGGCAAGGATACAGTAAAAAGGTTTCAAATTAGTCTTTTATTTCTACATTTCTTTCATTTTAAATCTAAAAGCATCATACTTTGTTCAACTTTGCTCTTCCCTTGTATTTTAAATCACTTTTAATGTTTGCCTAAAATTTTCTTGGTATTTAGAGTATACTATATATACAGAGCTGCAAAGTAGTATGGATTTTCCGTATTTTTACGGAAATGCGATCATAATACGGATGTACGGATTTGCTTTGTAAAATACGGATATTTTAAAAATCTGCCTGACTTCCTGTTTCATCTTGCTGCTTAAAAAATGCAAGGATATAAAAAGTCATACTGTAACTCTAAAAATGATAGCAGATTAAATCTATTTGGATTTTAAATTTCAAGATCTGGATGATTATTTTTGTAAGCTTTGATCTGCCTGACCCGCTTCGGGTTTAAACAGCGTTGTCAGTTTAATGTGTGGGAATTTAAACAAACAGCGCTATTGGTTCTAAAGCGCTCCCAGCTGAAGCGTTTTACACATAGCGCTAAGGGCTTTACACAAAGTGCTACAGCCACAGCACTGTGGGTTACACACTGTTAGGGGAGGGGGAGAAGGAGAGAGGGAATGGGTGGGAGGGAAGGAGAGGAAGGAAGGAGAGAGAGTGAGGGAGGGAGAGGGATGCTTCCAAAATAGTTTCTACATCATGATCATCTGGAGCTAAATGCAGGACACAGCCATTCAAACAGCAATATACAAAGAGATGACAATGAATGCACTGTCAAGTAAGGTGCTTAGAGGACATCTCAATTGGTAGCAAAGTTATGCATTCTTGTACTCTTAAGGCTCTGTCCCACTTTCCTGAGTTACTCACGAACTCTCCCGAGTTTTCCCCTTGATTCGAACTTGGGGAATGTCGGGTAATGTTGGTAGCGAGGCTGTCGATGTTTTGTAGGCTTGTAATGCCAGCATAACATGTTGAAAAATGTCCACGAGTTAAAAAAATAACCCCGAGTACCTACGAACGGATATTACCGTAATTCTCCGAGTTCGAATCAAGGGGAAAACTCGGGAGAGTGGGACAGGGCCTTTACATGGGTTTGACCGCACATAAAAAACAACACTTTTTTTTCAGCAAAATGGCACCGTGTAAAAATACTTCTTTCCTCAACAAAATACTGATTTTCAGGTACTCGAATACTGAAATGCTCTGACAAAACTTGGCTGCTCTGTATATATCGCACCATTGTAAGAGTAATGTCTCTCTAAGTATATCTCACCAGTTTTGTGACGAGACCACCTATGAATTTATAAAATGGCTTCAGTCTAATTTGTAGTATATTTGTATGCAGACTTCTCCTCATATTCAGTGGTTTCTTCCTAAATTGGTGTTTGCTCATCTTCAATTTGGAGTGATATTTACAAAATTATTAAATTGTTACTGATGCACATAAAGAAGGTATCAAGAGGAACAAGCATCTTAATGCATTTCTATGGTGAATGCATGTATGCTTCCAGTATATTTTTTGTGTAAATCTGCAATACAGCACTTTATCAATAAGCTATATGACCTTGTGAGTACAGCCTTCCACTGCTCTGTTTCAGTCTTAGCTATGTTCAATGTGACTTCACTTCTTGACCGAGAGCTTGAGGACTGTGTTCCTCCTATCGTATTTTCTGCTGTAGTCGTTGCTTTCTACTTTGAGATAGAAAGTGAATTGGAAACATGAACCTTCCTGAAGATCCTGGTGAGGAGTATAGCTATTTTGTCCAATCGAACTGCCCTAGATGATTGGACGAGTTTATAGTGTGTGATGAGTCTTGTTTTCAACAAGGAATTTATTATGCTGCCTACGTTTATATTCATTATATCTTCTAGGAATGGCCTATCAATGGAGGTAATTGGGGTTTGGGTACCCAGAGCTACCCAGAGATAATTATTACAGGGTGAGTAGGCAACATTCAGACTTTTATTAGTATTCTATTTTCTTTTATCTTATATTCATCATGTTGGATACTATTCTGTTTTGAGTACAAAGTGTGTTATGACTTTGAAATGAAAACCGGCGCTTGTGGGTGGTCTTTATTGTTAGAATTGCAAAATAAAAGTAGGTTTGAGTGTTGAATTATTTATATGTGTCCTGTAATATCCTGTAAATTGGTAGATTTTAAATGTATGGAGCCAGGGCAGCAGGGTTTTAATGTGTGAAAGAAAGCATACTCATTCATTTCTGAAAGATAGTGAGTTTCTTGTGGAACTAGATGGAATTCTCAGTCCAGCACTCTTGGGCTGTAGTATCTCCGACTACATTCTATCTTTGTCCCGCCCCTCCCGTGACATCAGTCTGAAGAAGAGTCTCGACCCGAAACGTCTCCCATTCCTTCTGTCCAGAAATACTGCCTGACCCGCTACTCTTGGGACCTGACTGGTGTTGGACCACAGAAATTGCCCCAAGAATGCCTTGTGTAAACATATATGCCTAGCCCCTGGCTTTACCAAATGTGTAGGAAGGAGCTGCAGATGTTCGTTTGCACTGATGATAGACAAAAAATGTTGGAATAACTCAGCGGGTCAGGCAGCATCTCTGGAGAAAAGGAATAGGTGACGTTTCGGGTCAGGTCTGAAGAACAGTCTCGACCTGAAAAATCACCTATTCCTTCTCTCCAGAGATGCTGTCTGACCCGCTCAGTTACTCCAGCATTTTGTGTTTACCCTAGGTTTACCAGTTCACTCTGCACATCCCTTAAGTTAGCCTCCACTGTGAACTGGCAGTTTGTACATTGTTGGCCCTCATAAAATAATTCAACACTCCTTATACATTTCATGCTTCAAATTTACATAAATTCCATTCTGATTACATTTTGCTAATACAGAAAAATATCGCTATTACAAGATACTATATAGCCATTCAAAACATGCCAAACCACGGTAGTTACCAGACCACAAAATGCTGGAACAGAAATTTTCTCAGAAATAACAGATTAAAATTGGGTAATGAGAAATAAGAAAGATACAAACAATCTCCCAGATGCACTGGTGGCCAGAGGACCAGGGATGACGGAGGAACTGACAGAAATTCACATTAGGCAGGAAATGGTATTGGGTAGACTGATGGGACTGAAGGTTGATAAATCCCCAGGGCCTGATGGTCTGCATCCCAGGGTACTTAAGGAAGTGGCTCTAGAAATTGTGGAAGCATTGATGATCATTTTCCAATGTTCTATAGATTCAGGATCAGTTCCTGTGGATTGGAGAGTAGCTAATGTTATCTCACTTTTAAAGAAAGGCGGGAGAGAGAAAACAGAATTATAATCCTGTTAACCTGACATCATTGGTGGGGAAGATGCTGGAGTCAATTATAAAAGATGAAATAGTGGCACATTTGGAAAAGCAGTAACAGGATCGGTCCGAGTCAGCATGGATTTACGAAGGGGAAATCATGCTTGACTAATCTTCTGGAATCTTTTGGAGGAAGTAACAAGAAAAATGGACAAGGGAGATCCAGTGGAAGTAGTGTACCTGGACTTTCAGAAAGCATTTGATTAGGTCCCACATAGGAGATTAATGGGCAAAATTAGAGCACATGGTATTGAGGGTAGGGTACTGACATGGATAGAAAATTGGTTGGCAGACAGGAAAAAAAGAGTAGGGATTAACGGATCCCTTTCAGAATGGCAGGCAGTAACTAGTGCGATACCGCAAGGCTCGGTGCTGGGACCGCAGCTATTTACAGTATACATTAATGATTTAGGTGAAGGGATTAAAAGTAACATTAGCAAATTTGCAGATGACACAAAGCTGGGTGGCAGTGTGAGGAGGATGCTATGAGAATGCAGGGTGACTTGGACAAGTTGGGTGAGTGGGCAGATTCATGGCAGATACAGTTAAATGCGGATAAATGTGAGGTTATCCACTTGGCAAAAGCAGGAAGAGGAAGTACAAAGAGATCTGGGGGTCCTTGTTCATCAGTCACTGAAGTTAAGCATGCAGGTACAGCAGGCAGTGAAGAAAGCTAGTGGCATGTTGGCCTTCATAACAAGAGGAGTTGAGTATAGAAGCAAAGAGTTCCTTCTGCAGTCATACAGGGTCCTAGTGAGACCACACTAGGAGTATTGTGTGCAGTTTTGGTCTACAAATTTGAGGAAGGACATTCTTGCTATTCAGGGAGTGCAGCGTAAATTCACCAAGTTAATTCCCGGGATGGCGGGACTGTCATATGTTGAGAGAATGGAGCGGCTGGGCTTGTATACTCTGGAATTTAAAAGGATGGGAGGGGATCTTATTGAAACATATAAGATTATTTAGCGATTGGACACGCTAGAGGCAGGAAACATGTTCCCGATGTTGCGGGAATCCAGAACCAGGGGCCACAGTTTACGAATTAGGAGTAGGCCATTTAGAACGGAGATGAGGAAAAAGTTTTTCACCCAGAGAGTTATGAATCTGTGGAATTCGCTGACTCAGAAGGCAGTGGAGGCCAATTCTCTGAATGTTTTCAAGAAAGAGTTAAATAGAGCTCTTAAAGATAGCGGAGTAAAGGGATATGGTGTGAAGGCAGGAATGGGGTACAAATTGTAGATGGTCAGCCATGATCATATTGAATGGCGGTGCTGGCATGAAGGGGAAGGGTCGAATGGCCTACTCCTGCACCTATTGTCTATTGTCTATAAGCAAATCGAAGGTACCAGTCTGCACATGCTTCAATGTTTATCTCCTTGCCATCTTTACATGATTAAGATTGGTAAAAGGTGTGATCTTCTGGATTCTGTTTGGATCTGCTTTTACACGCACAGTCGTTAACAAACTGTCAATGTCATTTTTTGAAGGGAGAATTGAAAGTCTGGACCAACCTGTTAATTAATAAATCATAAGATGATCAAAAAATAACTTAATATGTACAGATTTGATTTTTAAAAACAAAAGTCATGAGTTTCACAGGATTTGAGAGCTAACTTGCTGAAAGTGAAACTATAACAAAATATAGTGTACCATAAATTGTGAATTAGGACAGTTTGCAAAAGTTCACAAAACAATTAAAAGTGACTGAAATTGAGCACAAGATATCAAAACGATCAATGCAATATTTTTGAAATATTTGCTGTGGAAGAAGAGGATATCAAAGTGTATAAGGATTTGCCAACATTAAATAAGGCAGATAGGCTTTGGATTCTGAGATGGTGGGAATCCTTGATGATGGATGCTGCCTCCTTGAGGCAAAAACTCATGCAGCTGCTTTCAATGGTGTGGAGGGCTGTTCCGTTGAAGGATGAGGCTCAGTCCACCACTCTGCAGCCTCTTGCATTCATATGCATTGGAATTGCTGTTCCAGGCCATAAGTCAGGAAACTTTCTGCAAACGGTCACAGGATGAATGACATTCTTCCACATTGTGAATTATCCATGTCTTTTGTCACTTATGAAACGGGCTTATTCCATGGTGAGCCATCTGTCAAATGAAGTTGAGAGAGAATGAATGTCAATCGTTGGGCATGAATTAAAAATATGAATAATAATTGGCAATAGCAGGTTTCAAGTTTAAATCTTGTTATTGATTCCATAAGCGAGTATATAAAAACAATAGGGTGCCTTAATAATTTCACTCATGGGGATGTAAGTAACTAAAAACTTAATGAAGATAGCCTTCCTATTGAAGAAAATTAGATTTTGGAAATTTAATTTGTTTTAGGCAGACAATCAACAGAACATTTGTTGGGTATAGTGATGGACTAAAGAAATGGTTTAAAAACTCAAAGGCAGTGTGTGGTAGATTTATTTACTTCATTTAGCTGAATTGGGGTTAAGAGGAAGAGATATGGGGTGAGGAGGGAGAGAGGAAGAGATATGGGGTGAGGAGGGAGAGATATGGGGTGAGGAGGGAGAGATATGGGGTGAGGAGGGAGAGGTAGATCAGCCATGATTGAATGGTGTAGACGATGGGCCGAATAGCCTAATTCTACTCCTATCACTTATGACCTAATTCTGCAGTAACTTTCCAAGCAAAGTGCTTGGTTTAACATTTTGAGGTAATTGAATGCATTTAGTGGGTAGCAGACAGAGGGAGAGAAAGAAAGTAGGACTGTCATAGTTTCCACGTCATCCCAATAATTATTTCTAACTAGATCATGCCAGTTAAATGTTAGCCTTGGTCTGTATCATTGAAGATTGAGTCTTTGACCAATAACCCTGTTTGACTCCTTTTGTACGCCCAGCAATCTCTAGCATTTGTTCTCTGGCATGTTGGTTCCTGGTGCAATCACTTCCATGTTATGGATGACAATAACCTAAAATTGGTGACCTGCTAGTATTGTGGGAGCATTATCAGAGCTTGTGTTGGGATCATTAATGTCACTTCTGAGAAACTGGAAACCAGCAATAAATGTAGTCAGTCACATACACATTTTCAGAACAAATTAGACAAAGACCTAACAGGTCAAATAGCACGGCTTTTATTCCTTAGTTTCCAAAACATTCATTTCAAATTAGGCTTTATTTATTCTGGGGTTTTTTTCACGTAATAACAAGAACTTGTGGAGCCAGGTTTATCTGCAACAAATAGGTTGACAGGATTTTATGATAAGTTTTGATAAATAAAGGCCTTCCATCCTCTTACTTGGATGAAAACCTTCAGCGATAATGCAGGTGATCAAAATACTAAACCCTGTTTCTCTCCCCTTCCCCACCCCCTCCTCATTTAGGCATGCAGATGGATCACTGAAGTTCTGGGATGCTTCAGCTAGTAAGTTTCCTTAATTGACAGGCATGTAATTAAACTCTCCAAAAGTCATTACTGCATTTATTTTCTATTATGGACATCAGAGGTTGATATGATAGCATTTCATTCGTTAGAGGTGTTACGTAGGCAAGTCGGGATTGTCTTCTGAGTTAAATTAATTGTGCAGATTACAGTTGGTTTATGGATTTTCCAGACCACAATTTATTTATAACATAACTAAATTATTCAAATTGCGTTGCATCTTAGCTGGTTATTTTTCTTAGATAATTTAACTTTCTCATAATATGGCAACAGCACCAGCAGTTTCAATCGTGACCTCAAGTGCTATCTGTCTCCCTAAAAGTGTGTGGGTTTCTCTTTAGCTTTTCAGTTTCTTCCCATATCCTTAAAACATGCTGGTTTGTATAGTAGGTTAATTGGATACTGTAATAGTGCAGAAGAATCACAATGGGTAAGATGGGCATGCGAGTGAAGGAGTTACAGGAAAATAAGTAGTGGGGGGAAAAGGGTCAATTGTATTGCTGAAAGCCAGCACAACTCAATGGGCTGACTGCTCTTCAAGTTCAAGTTTACATTTATTGTCACTTAACCAATTAAGGTACAGTGAAATTTGAGTTACCATACAGCCATACTAAGTGAAAAGAACACAATACACACATAAAATAAATGTAACATAAACATCCACCACAGTGGAATCCACATTCCTCCCTCTGGTGGCAGGGAAAAAAGTTCAGTCATCTTCCTCCTTTGTTCATCCATGGTCTGGGCCTTTGAACCCTCCGCAGTTCGCCACTACAGACAGTCCAATGTCCGAAGCCCACACGCCGGGAGATCGAAACTCCGACGTCGGGACGGATCGGAACATTCCACGGCAAGGAGTTCCTGAGTCGGCCGTTTCTTACCGGAGACAGCAGGCATCACGGTGTTAAAGCCCACAGGCCCCGCGGTCGGAGCAATTCTGGCGATCCTAGGCAAAGGATCGTAGCTCTGCAATGTTAATGTCTGCACCGCGCCTGTGGCTTGAAGCTCCTTTTAGGCTGGTCTCCAGGAAAGGCCACACCAATCCAGTTGTTAGGCCCGTGGAGGGGGGGGGGGGGGGGGGGGGGGGGGGGGGGGGGGGGGCAGAGATGAGACAGTGAGAAAGTCACATCTCTGTCGAGGTATGTGAAAAAAAGTTTCCCCTAATTTCCCCCCCCCCCCCCCCCCCCCCACCTCCCCCACATAAACTAACCTAGAAACATTGAAACACACCTTTTAAAACATACTTAAAATAATAAAAATAGAAAAGGGACGGGACAGACTGCTGGCGAGACAGTCATAAATAGAATTTCCATTATTGACAATAGCATGATTACATTTAATTGGTGGATTTTTCCTTGTATTTGATAATGACTTACTTAAAATTTTAATTAGAGATTCAATCTGTCTCAAGTTTGAGATTTAACATGGAAAATAGGTGCAGGAGGAGGCAATTCGGCCCTTCGAGCCAGCACCGCCATTCATTGTGATCATGGCTGATTGTCCCCTATCAATAACCCGTGCCTGCCTTCTCCCCATATCCCTTGACTACACTAGCCCCTAGAGCTCTATCTAACGCTCTCTTAAATCCATCCAGTGACTTGGCCTCCACTGCCCTCTGTGGCAGGGAATTCCATCAATTCACAACTCTCTGGGTGGAAAAAGTGTTTTCTCACCTCAGTCTTAAATGACCTCCCCTTTATTCTAAGACTGTGGCCCCTGGTTCTGGACTCGCCCAACATTGGAAAAATGTTTCCTGCATCTAGCTTGCCCAGTCCTTTTATAATTATATATGTTTCTATAAGAACACCCCTCATCCTTCTAAACTCCAGTGAATACAAGCCTAGTCTTTTCAATCTTTCCTCATATGACAGTCCCGCCATCCCAAGGATTAATCTCGTGAACCTACACTGCACTGCCTCAATCACAAGGATGTCCTTCCTCAAATTAGGAGACCAAAACTGTACACAATACTCCAGATGTGGTCTCGCCAGAGCCCTGTACAACTGCAGAAGAACCTCTTTACTCCTATACCGAAATCCTCTTGTTATGAAGACCAACATTCCATTAGCTTTCTTCACTGCCTGCTGCACCTGTAAGCCAACTTTCAGTGACCGGTGTACAAGGACGTCCAGGTCTCGCTGCACCTCCCCCTTACCTAACCTAACCCCATTGAGATAATAATCTGCCCCCTTGTTTTTGCCGCCAAAGTGGATAACCTCCAATTTATCTATATTATACTGCATCTGCCACGCATCTGCCCACTCACTCAACCTGTCCAGGTCACCCTGCAACCTCCTAACATCTTCTTCACAGTTCACACTGCCACCCAGCTTTGTGTCATCCGCAAACTTGCTAGTGTTGCTCCTAATTCCCTCTTCCAAATCATTAATATATATGGTAAACAGTTGCGGCCCCAACACCAGGCCTTGCGGCACTCCACTTGCCACTGCCTGCCATTCTGAAAAGGACCCGTTCACTCCTATTCTTTGCTTCCTGTCTGCCAACCAATTTTCTATCCACGTCAACACCCTATCCCCCAATACCATGTGCTCTAATTTTAGTCACCAATCTCATGTGCGGGACCTTATCAAAGGCTTTCTGAAAGTCTAGATACACTACATCCACTGGCACTCCTTCATCCATTTTACTTGTCACATCCTCAAAAAATTCCAGAAGATTAGTCAAGCATGATTTCCCTTTCATAAATCCATGTTGACTTGGACTAATCCTTTTACTGCTCCAAATGCCCCATTATTACCTCTTTAATAATTGACTCCAGCATCTTTCCCACCACCGAAGTCAGGCTAACTGGTCTGTAATTCCCCGTTTTCTCTCGCTCCTTTCTTGAAAAGTGGGATAACATTAGCAATCCTCCAATCCACAGGAACTGATCCTGAATCTATTGAACATTGGAAAATGATCACCAATGCGTCCACTATTTCTAGAGCCATCTCCCTGAGGACCCTGGGATGCAGACCATCAGGCCCAGGGGATTTATCATCCTTCAGTCCCATTAGCCTACCCAATACTATTTCTCACCTAATGAAAATTTATTTCAGTTCCTCTACCCCCTTAGATCCTCTGTCCTCCAGTACACCTGGGAGATTGTTTGTGTCATCCTTAGTGAAGAGAGATCCGAAGTACCTATTCAACTCTACTGCCATTTCCTTGTTGCCCATAATAATTTCACCCGTGTCTGCCTTCAAGGGACCCACATTTGACTTTGCTACTTTTTTCCCTTAACATATCTAAAGAAGCTTTTACTGTCCTTCTTTATATTCCTGGCCAGCTTCCCTTCGTACTTCATCTTTTCAGCCCGTATTGCCCGTTTTGTTTCCTTCTGTTGCTAGATGTTTGGACCTCAACACCTGCCCAACACTTCCAATTCCATTTTTTTTTTAACAATGTGTCAATTGCACAGGAGACAGATTCTCTGCAGATTCTGTTTTGGTTGGCACAGGTGTGGTGGGTCAAAGGCCTATTCCTGTGCTGCACCGTTCTATGTTCTATCTGATTTAAAACTTGAAGTAAAAAATAATAATTAAAGCTTTTTGCTTCATTAACCATATAACCATATATAACCATATAACAATTACAGCACGGAAACAGGCCCTACAAGTCCGTGCCGAACAACTTTTTTTTCCCCTTAGTCCCACCTGCCTGCACTCGTACCATAACCCTCCATTCCCTTCTCATCCATATGCCTATCCAATTTATTTTTAAATTATACCAATGAACCTGCCTCCACCACTTCCACTGGAAGCTCATTCCACACCGCTACCACTCTCTGAGTAAAGAAGTTCCCCCTCATATTACCCCTAAACTTCTGTCCCTTAATTCTGAAGTCATGTCCTCTTGTTTGAATCTTCCCTATTCTCAAAGGGAAAAGCTTGTCCACATCAACTCTGTCTATCCCTCTCATCATTTTAAAGACCTCTATCAAGTCCCCCCCTTAACCTTCTGTGCTCCAGAGAATAAAGACCTAACTTATTCAACCTATCTCTGTAACTTAGTTGTTGAAACCCAGGTAACATTCTAGTATTGTCATTACATGACAAACCATTGATTTATCTGCATGCATATATCACATGTTGAGCGTGGTGTTTTCACCATAAAAGTGTAAGACCAAGAACGAACACCAGAAAAATGGATTAGGTTGCTGTAGGCTTTTAACTTTAATTATTTTTTAATTGTGTGCCTCAAATTAATGTTGCAAGTGAGTCATCGCTTAAATCCAATGGAGCTATTCTCGCCCACGGTTTAATTAAAACTCTTAAGTGTAAAGTGATAATTTCAGTATATAAACTGCTATTTGTTTTGCTGTCTTTCCTGCCTTTTAGAAGGTAATAGAATAGCACTTAATGCCATGAATTGGATTTAACATCACAATAATAGTATGTTGGTTTCTGGTACAATTGCAAAGTCCCAATTCCTGTACTCAGTGCCCTGACTGATGAAGGCTTATATGTCAAACGCCTTCTTCCTGATCACCGGTAATGCCACTGTCAAGGAACCATGTACTTGTAATCCTGGGTCACTCTGTTCTACAACATTCCCCAGGGTTCTACCATTTACTGTGAAGGTCCTACCCTGGTTTCCAAATGCCACACCTCGTACTAACCTGAATTGACTCCACTGTCATTCCCTGACCCACTTACCTGGCTGATCAAGATCCCTGTGTGTTTATTGATAACCACCTTCACTGTCTACAATGCCATCAATTTTGGTGTCATTTGCAAACAAATACATTTTCATCCAAATTAATTAAATAAATAATGAGCAACAGTTGGTCAAGCACAGATCTCTGACACACCACTAATCACAGACCTCCAGTCCAAAAAAAGCAGCCTTCCACCATCACCTTCTGCTTCCTGATATGATCAATTATATATCCAATTAGCTTGCTCCAAAAACCTGAACCGCTGCCCCCTGCAGCAGCTCATCATCTATACATGCATCGGACATCTTTCCATTTCTGCTTTTACAAGCACTATCTGAACATTACTACCTGACGTCTTGCTTTTTAACCTCTTTCATAACTCCATGTATTCATTCACCTCCTCCCTTTTTCCTGCTATGTCATTGGTATCAATGTGCACAGTAAACATGGCTCACCCTCCCTCTTGCAAATGTTTTGGAACTGCTCAGAAACATCTTTGACCCTGGCACCAAGGAGGTAACACACCATACCTGCTGCCACATACCTGGCTGCTGCTGCTGCTGCTGCTGCCCTCTGAAAAAATAATCTCTCCATCCCCATCTATTGGAGGGAATTACCACAGGGGAACCCTACATCATCTATTTAACCCCCTATACCTTTCATAGAAACATAGAAACATAGAAATTAGGTGCAGGAGTAGGCCATTCGGCCCTTCGAGCCTGCACCGCCATTCAATATGATCATGGCTGATCATCCAACTCAGTATCCCGTACCTGCCTTCTCTCCATACCCCCTGATCCCCTTAGCCACAAGGGCCACATCTAACTCCCTCTTAAATATAGCCAATGAAGTGGCCTCAACTACCCTCTGTGGCAGAGAGTTCCAGAGATTCACCACTCTCTGCGTGAAAAAAGTTCTTCTCATCTCGGTTTTAAAGGATTTCCCCTTTATCCTTAAGCTGTGACCCCTTGTCCTGGACTTCCCTAACATCGGGAACAATCTTCCTTCCTGCATCTAGCCTGTCCAACCCCTTAAGAATTTTGTAAGTTTCTATAAGATCCCCTCTCAATCTTCTAAATTCTAGAGAGTATAAACCAAGTCTATCCAGTCTTTCTTCATAAGACAGTCCTGACATCCCAGGAATCAGTCTGGTGAACCGTCTCTGCACTCCCTCTATGGCAATAATGTCCTTCCTCAGATTTGGAGACCAAAACTGTACGCAATATACTCCAGGGTGTGGTCTCACCAAGACCCTGTACAACTGCAGTAGAACCTCTCTGCTCCTATACTCAAATCCTTTTGCAATGAAAGCTAACATACCATTCGCTTTCTTTACTGCCTGCTGCACCTGCATGCCTACCTTCAATGACTGGTGTACCATGACACCCAGGTCTCGCTGCATCTCCCCCTTTCCCAATCGGCCACCATTTAGATAATAGTCTGCTTTCCTTTTTTGCCACCAAAATGGATAACCTCACATTTATCCACATTATACTGCATCTGCCAAACATTTGCCCACTCACCCAGCCTATCCAAGTCACCCTGCAGTCTCCTAGCATCCTCCTCACAGCTAACACTGCCCCCCAGCTTAGTGTCATCCGCAAACTTGGAGATATTGCCTTCAATTCCCTCATCCAGATCATTAATATATATTGTAAATAGCTGGGGTCCCAGTACTGAGCCTTGGGGTACCCCACTAGTCACTGCCTGCCATTGTGAAAAGGACCCGTTACTCCTACTCTTTGCTTCCTGTTTGCCAGCCAGTTCTCTATCCACATCAATACTGAACCCCCAATGCCTTGTGCTTTAAGTTTGTATACTAATTTTTTATGTGGGACCTTGTCGAAAGCCTTCTGGAAGTCCAGATACACCACATCCACTGGTTCTCCCCTATCCACGCTACTAGTTACATCCTCGAAAAATTCTATAAGATTCGTCAGACATGATTTACCTTTCATAAATTCATGCTGACTTTGTCCAATGATTTCACCACTTTCCAAATGTGCTGCTATCCCATCTTTAATAACTGACTCTAGCAGTTTCCCCACTACCGATGTTAGGCTAACTGGTCTGTAATTCCCCATTTTCTCTCTCCCTCCCTTCTTTAAAAGTGGGGTTACGTTTGCTACCCGCCAATCTTCAGGAACTACTCCAGAATCTAAAGAGTTTTGAAAGATTATTACTAATGCATCCACTATTTCTGGAGCTACTTCCTTAAGTACTCTGGGATGCAGCCTATCTGGCCCTGGGGATTTATCGGCCTTTAATCCATTCAATTTACCCAACACCACTTCCCGGCTAACCTGGATTTCACTCAATTCCTCCAACTCCTTTGACCCGCGGTCCCCTGCTATTTCCGGCAAATTATTTATGTCTTCCTTAGTGAAGACGGAACCAAAGTAGTTATTCAATTGGTCCGCCATATCCTTGTTCCCCATGATCAACTCCCCTGTTTCTGACTGCAAGGGACCTACATTTGTTTTAACTAATCTCTTTCCTGGTGGTCACCCACTTGGACGGCACAGTGGCGCTGTTGCCTCACCGTGTCAGAGACCCGGGTTTGATCTTGACCTCAGGTGCTGTCTGTATTGGGTTTGCATGTTCTCCCTGGGACTGAATGGGTTTCCACCCTCATTTCAAAGACACGTGGGTTTGTAAATTTGCAAATTACTCCCTACAGTCGAGGGAGTAGATGAGAAAGTGGGGTAAAGTAGAACTAGTATGAACGGAAGATCAGCATGGACTCGGTGGGCAGAAGGGCCTGTTTTTATGCTCTGTTACACAACCTGCTGGAGCAGCATACCACTGCCATAACTACCATCCTGACTACACTAAGTCTGAAGAGTAAAGTTAAAAGACCTGTTCTTTTTTATACCTCGGCTCCCCCTTTTTGCCAAACCCAACGCCTCAGCGCTATTACTCTGCACAGAACTTGGAACTCGCACACAGCCTTTCTTACAATTGCCACTCCATTAAAACCACTCCCTTTTACTGGGGAAATCAACAAATTCTTATCTTAGCGGCTGCTTTTTAAATCTTTCGCACTTCTCTTAGCTCCACAGTTTCTTGGAAAACTCCATGATACTCCCTTTTGTTTTCATTAATAACCATGAAATATGGCCAAGGGAAATAATATAAGCATTTGTCTTTAGTGAGCAGCTATTGGTTCTTTGGTACTTATTAGCTATGAAATGGTGGTGTTATCTGGAACCCATTCTCAAGATCAAGATCCCTGTGTATTACAGATTGTCACAGAGCAAGAGATTTATACGTAATTATTTATTTTAAATTTGGGACAAACCTATCATGATTTAATTTAATTTCCTTATTCTCCACACTTGATAGTAACGTTACAAGTTTTGTATAAGATGAAGACATCCAAAGTATTTGAAAAATCTCGAAATAAGGAAGAAAAACCATTCACAGATATAGTGGATGAAGATCCTTATGCCATCCAGATAATCTCATGGTGTCCTGAAAGCCGAATGCTTTGTGTGGCAGGAGTATCGGCCCACGTAATTGTTTACAAATTCAGCAAACAGGAAGTGACAACAGAAGTTATCCAGGTGTGACATCAATTATTATACTTGCATATATACTGTGATTTTTGTTAATATTTATAATGAACACATGAACGTATGTTGTCAGAATTATGGTAATGAAGTTTTGAAATATATCATTAAGTTATACACTATAGGAGTATGTCTTTCTCAGCTCTTTGAAACAACTCAAATCAGTCCCACTCTGTCCCCATTTATTTTCTTACATTCACAAGTGTATATCCAGTTATCTTTAGAAGGTTACTTTCAAATATGCTTCTGTTGCCCTTTGAGAGTGTACATTCTAGATCATTATAATCTCTGCCTAATTAAGGCTCTCCTCATATCTTACTTCATATATTTTGCCTGTTATCTTGCAAAAATGTTTTCTGTTACAGAAACAGTATCTGCTTATTTACTCAGTCACAGAGTAATACAGCACAGATACAGGCCCTTCGGCCCAACTACACTAGTCCCACCTGCCTGCATTTGGCCCATATCCCTCCAAACCTGTCCTATCCATAGGCCTGTCTAACTGTTTCTGAAACATTGGGATAATCCCTGCCTCAACTATCTCCTCTGGCAGCTTGTTCCACACCCTCACCACCCTTTATGTGAAATAATTACCCCTCAGATTCCTATTACTCTATCAAATCTCTCCATTTTGAAACCTTCCAAATGACATTGAAAATTGCACCAATGTGTGTTGATAACTGGCTGTCAGAAAAAGGTTTATAGAACACCAGTGAAATACATGGTTACCTTGATTTTTAATGGGGCCCTAAACTGTTGTGGTAATTCTCTGTCAGATGATGAGCAGCTGCTGCAAATTCAAGAATTTATGCAATGAAGCTTGCTGAGTTTAGATTGTGAGCACTCAAGCTGTATCAATGTTCATCAAACCATTTAAAATCTCATTCTGAGAACGCTGCAGAACAGAGTAAAGCCATGCTACATTAAGGACATCTACAATGGGAGAGTAAAGTGATCTTTCATAGAGATGGAGTCAAAAGAAAGATCGTTGTGCTCCCATAGATATGATTCAAATGTTTTATTCCTTTCATACCTCTTTAATGTAGAACTGTGATGTCTAATAATGTGAATCATTATCACATTTCTTGACCAAAGTTCAGCAGGACCTCTTCTTTTTCTGTGTTTCCTGCTGTTCAGATGCTTGAAATACGATTGCATTATGAAATAAATGATCTTGAATCACCGGAGACTGATCAAACACCAACAGTAGGAATTTCATGCCAGGGGTCAAATTCTCAGACTGCAAACTCTCAGTCTCACCCTTCTACAAGCAGCACGTCTTCAGATGGCCTCCGTGATAATGTGCCCTGCCTAAAGTGAGTATTGATCAATCATTAGAATCAACTTTATTCATTAGTATCATTTTTATGAAAAAGATGAATTGAATTTATGTATGGTCCAGCAGGACCTCATCAATAACAATTACTGCAGTCTGTGAAGTATTTTGGAAATACTTGGAAGTATTTGTATACATTGGGTATGCAAGCAAATAATTTCACTGTCCTAGTCACATGTGACAATAAAATATTACATTCTATTCCAAGTGTAGTCGATTTTGTAATGAACAAAAAGGAATAGCTGATTTGGAGACAGCTTTGAGAGTGAGAGAATTGTGGTCTGCAATAGTGACATAATCTGTTTGAGGAATAACATGGAAATATATACTGCTTCTCTTCTAAGTATTGCCAACAGATCTTTTGCAATTCTTGAAAGGCTTTGAGTCCTCAGTTCAACATTTCAGCTCAAGGGCATCATCACCAACAGTGCAACCCTCCATTGGATCCGATTGTAGGCTGTGATTTTTCTCTTTAAATGAAATTCAGCCCATCTTTAATTTACTCACATGAAAAATACTACCTCTGTCTTAGATTAAATGGGAGAAAGGGAGCCTATGTGATAAAAATATATTTCCTTTGATAATATATATTCAATAGAACAAGGGGTTACAGTTTAAGGATAAGGGGGAAATCTTTTAGGACCGAGATGAGGAAAACATTTTTCACACAGAGAGTGGTGAATCTCTGGAATTCTCTGCCACAGAAGGTAGTTGAGGCCAGTTCATTGGCTATATTTAGAAGGGAGTTAGATGTGGCCCTTGTGGCTAAAAGGATCAGGGGGTATGGGGAGAAGGCAGGTACAGGATACTGAGTTAGATGATCAGCCATGATCATATTGAATGGCGGTGCAGGCTCGAAGGGCCGAATGGCCCACTCCTGCACCTATTTTCTATGTTTCTAATAGAAAGGGTATTCATTGTAAATTGGTGGCACAGTAGTTCGGGCTGCTGCCTCACAGCTCCAGCAACCCAGGTACAATCCTGTCCTTGGATGTTGTTTGCATGGAGTTTGACAGTTATCCCTCAAATTATGTGGGTTTCTCCCAGGTGCTTTGGCTTCCTTCCATGTCATGAATCTGTACTGGTTAGCCAGTTAATTGAGTACAATAAAATTCCCTGAGTGTAGGTGAGTGCTGGGAAGAGAAGTGAATGGTAGGGGTGGAGGAGGGAGAGTTGATAAGTATGTAAGAAAGAACAGGTTACTGAGAAATAATTGGGAGATTGGGATTGTTCTCTAAATTGGCATAGACTCAATGCTGTGAATGGTCTCCTGTGTTATGAGAAATGTTAAATATCATGCATTAAGTTAATTGTAAAATATCTCTGTCTCATTAAGGGGGACAGCGGGAGAGTTTTTTGTAAGCAAAAACAAAATAATGTTACCTAGGTACAAGTGACAATAAAGTATTATCTTACATGGGTGGGGTATGGGTTACAAAATAATAGTCACATCATTAACTTCTATTATCCTTCCACCTGCAAGCAGATAATTTTACTTGTGCATTTCATGCTCATTTTTGTGGTTCAAAGTTGTATCTTGACGAGTAGATACTGGAATCAAAAAGATTGCCTTGATACTGAATCTGGCACTTTAGCCCCACCAGAATTCTGTTGTCTTGACTGCCTTGCTACTATTTAATGTACAGTGCTATAGGAAGTGAGAGGAGAGAAATCAGAAGCGTGTATGTGATAGGGAAGCAGTATTGGGCATGATTATAAGGTGTTGTTTTCCTAGTGCCAGATCAGGATAACACTCAAAGATGGCAGATTATTTGGAGTAGAGGACTAAGCCTCCATATATCTCAGCTCTTATCAGTGTCAATATCATAGAACAAAGGAAAGGCAATGTTTTGCAGATAGATTTTAAGTAATTGGAAAAGAGATTAAGAAGCAAAATATAATAGGTGGTAATGTCCAGATTACTCATGGAACGGAATGACTAGATAATGCAGCCGAAGAGATGGCGTGGGAGGGAGGCCTCACTGTTTGGAGTCTTAATATTGCTTCCGAGGAGGTTAAGATGCGTCCTGGCCAAATGAATGGCGTCTCAGGACTAGGACTAATATTCTCATAGGGTAGGGCTGCTGGTGGTTTTTGGACCGTTTCTTGATATTGGCCATTAGTCAGAAAGTTGCACATACATTAAGAAGGGTGAAAAGCAGTTGACATGCAAACAGAACAATAATGACATTTTGGTAGATGGAGCAAACAAAGCTTAGAAATCGCAAAAAGGGATGCTGGTTAAATTTAATGATGCATTGCAAATTATGAGGACGTTAGTGAGATGTGTTCAGGGCGAAAGAAACACTTGAAAGAATGATATATTTGCTTCCACTGAAATGGGGCTTGATGAGGGCCAGGAAGATAGATTAACATTCCTGATCACTGTTTACATAGTGGAATGGGGAGAAAAAATAAAATGAAATGATCTGGTAATAATGGTTAAAGAATCAATCGCAAGGGAAGATATGGTTTGTCAAAAAATATTTTTTGGGTCTTAAATAAAACAATGTCAATGATGCTGGATGTGTGCCATAGGTCCAAAAAGTCTAATGGAGAAAAAAAATATTTGAGGGCACATCTTTGACGCATGATAAAACTAGGTTTTAAACTCAGTTTAGAAAATTAGACTTGAAACAGATGTTCAATCAATCAGACTGAGCTATAAAGCTCCAAAGGAGGATACTCTAGAAGTTCATTGTAAAAATTTTACCCAAAAAGGGTGGGATTGCAAATTTGTATTCCCTGAATATTCATTTCACTTGCACTTTATGTGCAATGTGACGAATAAACCCGTATTGTATTGTATTGTATTGAATAATATAGAATGATATACATGAAGTGGTGGTGGGGGGGGGGGGTTAACAAAGAGCCTTTTGTCAGCCACCAAGAGCTTAGATGCAAGGAACTGCAGATGTTGGTTTACAAAAGGGACGCACAGTGCTGAAATAACAGCGGCCAGGCAGCATCTCTGGAGAACATGGATAAGTGATGTATCGAGTCTTAACCCTTCTTCAGAGAGATTGTGGTGGGGGGGGCGGATATTGAGTAGGCTGGCAAATGGTGGGTGCTTCTCACTTAGTACTGCTGAGATCTAGAATATTGTAAAAGGTATAGGGGTGAAATTAAACGGCGAAATCAGTAAAGCAAGGGGGGGGTAATGAAAATAATTCTGGAAAGTAAAATCAAAAATATTTTTTTTATGTTATGGAGAGAAAATTTAAGGATAGCATAGGGTCTGTTAGGCCCTACATTTAGAAAGGCACAGATTCATTTAGTAGAGTCAAATTTAACAGGCGTTCATGCCTAGCAAACTTGGTTGATTTTATTTTTAGTTGATAACAAGAGGATTGTCCCCATAGATTGTAACAGAGCTTCTGGCAAAGAACATGGTAATAAAATGTAGACACAAGGAACTGCAGATGCCTGTTTACAAAATAAGAGATATAGTGCTGGAGTAACTCAGCGGGACATGCAGCCACTCTGTAGAACGTGGATAGGTGATATTTTGAGTAGGTACACTTCTTCAGTTATGACAGGCTGGTCAAAGAAGGAGAAGTCCATGGAATCCACATAGATTGGCAAATTGAGATTTAAAGTTGTCTCAACAGTTAGAAGCAATAGGTAATAGGGAATGGGGTTTTTGTGGCTGCTTCCATTGGGGTTCCATGGGGCTCCAGTACTCTGTTCCTTGCTTTATATAATATATATTAATGATTCAGATTTAAATATAGAAGGCATGACAAAGAGGTTTACAGGTGATATATTTGTCTGTGTAGTTGATTAGAAGGAACTTGCTAGACTAGAAAGTGTAGATAATCTGATCACTTGGTGTGAAAAATGTCAAATGAAATACATTCTAGTGATTCTCAGGGAATGCATTCGGGGAGGTGCAGAAAGGCAAGAGAATATGTAACAAATGGGAGGTTACTGAGAGTTATAGCAGAAACGATAGACTTATTCCCCAAAATTCATTGGGACGGATCACTTAGATGCTTTATCAACTGAGATGTAGGATATAATATCAGGGAATTTATGCTAGGCTAACACAAATCAGACTGCAGCTTGAATACTCAACACAGTTCTGGTCATCATATTGCAGGAGAAACATAATTGTACTGGAGAGGGTAAAGAGTAGATTAAGATTGAACAGGAATATTTTGGCTCCGAAGAAAATTTGAATAGACTGGGGTAATTTTTCTGCAGAGTTGACGAGGACAAAGAAAAGCTTAATTGAGGGGCCTGGAAGGAGCAAGTAGCAAGTACTTATTTTCTTACAGGACAGTGAAAAAATAGAGGCATGGATTTGAAGTATTTGGTGGAAGCATAAAGGAGGGATGAAAAGATATCTCCTTTTCAACCAGAATGAAAACAATGCATTGTGTGCAGTAAGTTTTCTTTGAATTGGGATGGGTGTTCTCGGGTTCAGATTTAATATCTCACACCAACCCTTTTTGCAGACAGCGCACATTCCTTCTGGAAAATACCAGAGACTGGTTTATGCCAATAAATGTACAGGCAAGTGAGGAGTCACGCCTTTAGAGGAAAACAAAAAAGATTGAATAAAATTAGGTCCCACCATTTTATTAGTTGCTGAACTTTGAAGATTGTGCCCTCGATATTGTAAGATATTTATGTATTTGTATGTATTTTGTTCAATCGTGAAAGGTTATATATTAATTAAGTGCATATGTTTCCTTCACCAGAATTAGAAGTACTCCATTAAAACAAGCGGCAGGTTACCAAGCTGAAGTAGTCATTCAGCTAGTTTGGGTTAACGGTGAACCTCCACAACAGATAACCAGCCTTGCAGTCAATTCATCATATGGACTGTGAGTACCAGTGTCTACAATGAGCAAAACATTAATTTCCCCCACAGTCTAACCTGCAGCATTCTAGGTATTAAAAATATGAATCATTACAATGTCAATAAGCTTTTCTGTTCTTCTAAATCATGTGTATTAACCTTTTTTTCGTGCATACCAATTTTTCTTCTTTGTGCAGATGATGGGACTTACAATGGTTGTTTTCAAATCAGATTAATTCCTGGTCATGATTGTTCATCATACCTGGTCCTCAGCTGTTTCCATTAAGTGTGATTTTTCTCTGTGGAATATATTTATTTGTCCTTTCTAGCTTAGTATATGGGATATAATACACATTCACTTAAAACTCTGCTGAATGTGCAGGGTGGGATGCAGATTTCAGTGTTTCAAATGTATTAGATTAAAGATATTTTTAATAATACTCTTTCTTTTCCTTTTTAGTTTGGTGTTTGGGAACTGTAATGGTATTGCAATGGTTGATTACATTCAGAAGACTATACTTTTAAACCTGGGCACAATTGAACTCTATGGTTCGAATGATCCTTATCAGAGGCAACCAAAGTCCCCCCGCAAAGCCCGACAGGCCTCAGGAGGTAAGCACTGATGTTTTTATTTCCCTAATACCTGCAGGAGGTGAATTTGACATGATGTGCAGTGGATATAGGCACAGTATGCAGAAGATGTAATCTGATATGAAAGCATTAATTAGGTAGCAGTGCAGTTCATAGCCGGCTATTGCAAGGCAACGTGAAGTGCTGCACAATTGTTGCTTCTGCTGTGAGAGGAAGGTTTTCTTTTAAAAGGAACATCATCAGTCGGTTCAGTGAATTGCTACTTTATATTAATCCTTAGAAATAGGGTCAAGCAAGCTGCCATGTACACAGTACAGTAAAAGTTTCTCATGGAAAGATTTAAAAATTAAAAATCAATGAGCAAAGAATTGACCGGAAGAGACAAAGGGATGGGTGATGGGCACAGGACAGAACAAATTCCTGACCTTTTATGCTAGTTTTGTTAAGATTATGATATTGCATCATAACAGCCTTTATGGACTGAATGGCTGAGATCATTTTGCTAAATGCTGTCTTTTTTTTAAAGTTGATCATTGGAAATTGTAGATAAGTTGTCAAAATCTTCTGAACAAAGAAAAGCAAATGCAATTGCCCAAATGAGTAGCAGGTGAAATTGATATTGCAAGCAAAAAGGGGGAAAAACTAGGCATAACGATTTATCTGCCTGGTAGAAATGTACAGGCTTCAGAGATCAGAAAATAATTGAAAACTGGCATGATAGAGAATAATCACTCAAGGAATAAGGTAGTATATTCTAGAATGTGCATCATCAGCTAATTAACATTGTTCATGACTGGCCCCATTGAGAGCTTCCCACAAAGATATAACAGGGCTGCCAACATTGGGTGAGAGTTGGGAGTGAGAAATTGCGAGAGACCAAGCCCGAGGGAGCGGAGGAGGGGGGTGGGAGGAGGGTGTGCCCACCCCCCTCCCATTGGTACGGAGCTTTCGCATTTTTCAGCTTGAAATTGCGCAATATGGTGCATACTGTAGAGACTCTTTTAACTTGCACTTGAATGCAATATATATGCTTTAAATTGGATTAGCTGTGAATAAGGTTAGATTCAATTACATTCCTAATTGCATTCCACAGTAGAGCCAAGGCTCTGATCAACACGAGCAGCACATAAATTATCCTAGTATATTCATGTATGGAAATCAGATTATAATCAAACACTTGGCCCATGTTGACCAAACATGGGTCTCACTACTACTTCTGACCCTGACTCCAGTTGCATACCTTCTCTCATTCCTGACCCTGAGTCCAGCCTTACACCTGCCTCCCTATTCAACCCTGATCATAGCTGCTTACCTGCTTAGGTTCCCAGTGCTGAACACTCCCATTGTCCCAGCTTTGACTGCACACCTAGTACTATTCCAGACCTTGACTCTGGATGCACACTTGGCCTTGCTCCTAGCCCCTTTCTCGGGAGACAATATATCTGTCCCACACATAAAGCCCCACTACTCGCCACATCCCCATGGGACATATCTGCCTTCCGCAAAGTCCCGGTGCCCTCAAATGTGGTAACTCCCTTGGGCATTCTTCACTTCCCTCTTATGGTCCACAAAATTTGCTACCCGGGCACTTGTTTCCCTTGCAACCGCAAGAAGATGCAACACTTGTCCCTTTCTCACCCTCCCCCCTCGACTCCGTTCAAGGACCCAAGCAATCGTTCCAGGTGCGACAGAGGTTTACCTGCATCTCTTCCAACCTCATCTATTGCGTCCGCTGCTCTAGATGTCAGCAGATCTATATCGGTGAGACCAAGCGGAGGTTGGGCGATCGTTTCGCCGAACACCTCCGCTCGGTCATAACGCAATAACCAAAAAGACCTCCCGATTGCTCTAGCACTTCAAATCCCCCTCCCACTCCGCCTCCGACCTCTCTGTCCTGGGTCTCCTCCATGGCCACAGCGAGCAGCACCGGAAATTGGAGGAACAGCACCTCATATTCCGTTTGGGGAGTCTGCACCCCGGGGGCATGAACATCGACTTCTCCCAATTCTGTTAGTCCTTGCTGTCTCCTCCCCTTCCTCAGCTCCCCTGCTGTCTCCTCCCACCCTCCAGCCTTCCGGCTACTCCTCCTTTTCCCTTTCTTGTCCCCACCCATCCCCACCCCTGATCAGTCTGAAGAAGGGTTTCGGCCCGAAACGTTGCCTATTTCCTTCGCTCCATAGATGCTGCTGCACCCGCTGAGTTTCTCCAGCTTTTCTGTGTAACCCATATCTGACCCCCTGGACCTAACCTATTACATTCAAGTCCACAGGTGCTTATCAAATGTGGTAATCTTTTATGGGGCACTTCACAGACCAGATTATGTATAACAAAATTTGCTACACCCATGGGCTTCCTTGTTATCTAACATGCTAGTTACTTTGTCAAAGAAATCATCGATTGGTTAATTTCTCACACGATTTCTCACCCACAAAATTATACTCAGCTGTATAAATATTCTGTTACTGTTTCGTTCATTTTCCTAACAAACTGTCCTGAAGTCATTTTCACCCCCAATATTTTCAGTATTTTGCTGTCTTCCTCTCAGCTGGGTCTTTACTGAAATGCAAATAACAAAGTCCAATAACTATATATTTAAGCAATAATATTCTATTTAATGTGATCTTTGGTGTACATAATATTTTCTGTGGTATTCATAACACAACAATGATAAAAAAAGATCTTTGTTTCGATTGCACCTATCAACATGCATACATGATTATATTACAGTTAATATGTACCAAGGACAAATTTTTGTTCCAATGCTCTCCTTTCCCAATTACTTTTACATTGAAGTGACTGAAATCCAAGTGAAGTTTAAATGGCATTAGAAAAATAAAACCTCTGGAATGGATGATGTTCATTACGTGGTTGGTTAGAGTCAGTATCAGCACAATTACTATATTAAACTTTGAATCTTCAGATGTCCTGGTTCAAGCAAAAACTAAAGACAAATAATAACCTCCTCACACATTCCCCTACAGGTATATATGTCACTCCTTTAAAATATGCCCCTTCTTTGAACAAGCTCTTGAACATCACATCTGAATCAGTTCCATTTGATTACACTCCTTGAGGATGTTCATACGTGTTCAATTAATAAAATGAGGTTGGGGACATTTCTATTCAACCTGTCAAAGGAATTTGGGAGGAGGGGGTGTTTAGAAATAGTCAGTGAGGTTAAAAAACATAATAGTTGAGTGGCAAATGACAATAGTGCTACCTTCCCAATATTTAACTGAAGGAAACACCAGCCCCACAAACACTCGCCAGCCCCGCTCCCGGTATCTGTTCCCGCCGCTGCTTCATCCCCGGCTCTCCAACACCCGCGGTTCATGCAGTTTATATGAGTTTTTAAATTTTCGTTGATCACATAATTTCTCACGACAGAGCGTGAGAGTGTGAGACTTTGTTCAAATTAGTGATTCTCACGCTGAAAGCGTGAGAGTTGGCAGCCCTGGATATAGCAATCTCTGATAAGAAACTGTATCTATTGTTTTGATGCAAGATGGCACTTGAGAGGAACAGCCTGGTGTCCAGTCAGTGAGTAGCCAGCACATTGAGCTGCTCTAGTATAGTTATCATACTGGAATTTATCTGACAATAGGGAAAATTGTTTAGGTATGTTATTTTCCCAAAAGAAAGACAAACGCAATTCAACTACAGTGCTCTCCATAATGTTTGGGTCAAAGACCGATCATTTATTTATTTGCCTCTATTCCACAATTTGAGATTTGTAATAGAAAAAAGCACATGTGGTTAAAGTGCACATTGTCAGATTTTAATAAAGGCCATTTTTATACATTTTGGTTTCACCATGTAGAAATTACAGGAGTGTATATCCAAAGAAGATCCCCCCCATCACCTATTCCTTCCCCCCCCCCCCCCCCCCCCCCCCCCCCCCATTTCAAGGCACCATAATATTTTGGACACAGCAATGTCATGTAAATGAAAAAAATCATGTTTAGTATTTTGTTGCATATCCTTTGATTTCAATTACTTCTTGAAGTCTGCGATTCATGGGCATCACCAGTTGCTGGGTGTCTTCCCGGATGAAGCTCTACCAGGCCTGTATTGCAGCCATTTTTAGCTTATGCTTATTTTGGGGGCTAGTCCCCTTCAGTTTTCTCTTCAGCATATAAAAGGCATGCTCAATTGGGTTCAGATCGGGTGATTGACTTGGCCACTCAAGAATTGATAATTTTTGCTTTAGCAGTATGTTTGGGATCATTGGCTTGCTGTAGAATGAACCATCGGCCAATGAGTTATGAGTCATTTTTGAGGCTAACCAGTGGTTTGCATCTTGCAGTGTAGCCTCTGTATTTCTGTTCATGAAATCTTCTGCAGACTGTGGTCATTGACAAATCTACCTGACTCCTGAAGAGTGTTTCTGATCTGTTGGACAGGTGTTTGGGGATTTTTCTTTATTATAGAGAGAATTCTTCTGTCATCATTTGTGGAGGTCTTCCTTGGCCTGCCAGTCCCTTTGCGATTAGTAAGTTCACCAGTGCTCTCTCTTCTTAATGATGTTCCAAACAGTTGGTTTTGGTAAGCCTTAAACCCCTGTCTCACGGTGCGAGCCCACCCACGAGTGATCCCGAGTTAAAATCAAATCAAACACGTGGTAATCACGTAGAATTAACGTAGCGGGAACGTCGGAACTCGTGGACGTAACTTAGCAACTCGTAATGCTAATGGCAGGTACTCTGGAAACTTGTGAACTCGTGAAAATTTTTCAACATGTTGAATGATTTCCATGAGTCATATTTACTCTTGAAGGAAAAATTTGAAACTTTTAAACTCGTTGTAATACCATAGTAGCCCGTGAGTTTACCGTAGTGACTCATGAGTAACTCGTGCGTTTGGCCTGCGTGCCAGAAATGAAATGTTGAAGATTAGTCAGATCTGAATGGAAAATTTTACAGTGATATAACAATGATTCCCCGGTCTCCGGGGAGGAGGCAGCCGCTCCAGACTTTTCAAGCCGCCCGCGCTACCTACCTAATCTATGCTAAAAATCTTCTTCCGAAATCCGAAAGATTCCGAAATCTGAAGTGTCTGGTCCCAAGGCTTTCGGATAAAAGGTTGTGCAACCTGTATAACAGTTTCCAAAGGTGATGGAAAGACTGGGTGCTGAGATCTCTCTTATACCTGCATTAAGGAGGCAATTAAACACACCTGAACAATTAAAAACGCCTGTGAAGACATGTGTCCCAAACATTATGGTGCCCTGAAATGGGGTGACTATATATAAACACAGTTATAATTTCTACATGGTGAAACCAAAATGTATAAAAATGGCCTTTTATAAAATCTGACAATGTGCATTTTAACCACATGTGATTTTTTTTTCCTATTACAAATCTAAAATTGTGGAGTACGGAGACAAATAAATAAATGATGGGTCTTTGTCCCAAACATTATGGAGGGCATTGTAATTACCACAGTCAGTTTGACCTCAGTCATTGGCAGAGTGCTGAAAATTGCCACAAGCAATACCATCAAACAGCACTTGTTCATCATTAACTTGCACACCATTGCTCAATTTAAGTTTCACTAAAAGACTAAAAGCTTGTGACCGCATTGTTACTAACATGGACCAAAGAGCTGAATTCTATAAAATTTGACAGAGTGTGACATTGTGAATTTTTTGGACTAAAGCAATGGAATTCATTAGTGGGGCTGAACTTGATGAGATTTCCCAGCATACATCTGAGAACCAGGTTGTGATCTTATGCTAATTCAGACATGCACAAGATCTGAGACTGCATTGATTTCAATAGGGTTTTCAGGCATAGAGTTAGGAAGCAACAGGAAGCGTAAGTTTTTTAATTATTCCTCCACATTTAATTAAGGTAAACTTTGGGTTACGTGCAGCTCTCAAAGACCTTACATAACCCGGGGATGTATCTATATTTAGAAATAAATTTTCTATTGCTCATTGACAAATGATCAGTGTGAAGTTTTGTGGTCCGGATTTTCTGTCGTCTGGCACTGGCGAAGTTCTAAAAGTGCCGGACAAGTGAGTATCGGCCTGCAGTAACATCTTTTACTTCACAAGTAACAAGCAGCCTTTATTGTCATGCAGACCTTGCGGTCTGAACGAAATTTTGTTGCCTTGCAGTCCTACTTATAGTAAAAATGACAAAACACACAATAAACACAAATTAACATCCACCACAGTGAGTTCACCAGGCACCTCCTCACTGTGGTGGAAGGCATAAGTCTTTGTCTCATCCCTTCTTATTCTCCCTCTGCGCCGAGGCCGCTGCCGCTGTCCCAGCCGCCCCTGTCGTCCACTGGGCCCGCGGTCGGGTCGAGTGGCTGCTGCCGCCAGAACATGCCCCAGCTCCGAGTTCTGGTTGCCGCTGTCCCAGCTCCGAGGCCAGGTCCTCGAGGCCAGGTCGCCGCTGCCGCGGCTCCAGCTCCGATGCCGTGTGGCCGCTGCCGCTGCCCCCGCTCCGAGGCCAGGCCGCCGCTGTCGCTGTCCCCGCTCCAAGGCCAGGTCCCCGCTCCGAGGCCAGGTCGCCGCTGCCGCCACCCCAGCTCCAAGGCCAGGCCGCTGCTGTCGCTGCCGCCGTGCCGCCACTGCCGCCGTCCCAGCTCCGATGCCGGGCGGCCGCTGCCGCTGTCCCAGCTCCGAGACCAGGCCTCCGCTGCCGCTGCCGCCCGCCATCCCAGCCGCTGCTGCCTGCCGCCGTCCCAGCACCGATGCCGGGCGGCCACTGCCGCAGTCCCAGCTCGGAGGCCAGGCTCCCTCTGTCAAAGCCGCCGCTGCCTAGCTCCGAGTTCTGGTCGCCGCTGCCGCAGCTCCGAGTTCCGCGTCCCAGCCGCCGTTGCCCAGCTCCGAGTTCTGGTCGCCGCTGCCGCTGTCCCAGCTGCCGCTGCCCCAGCTCCGAGGCCGACAGCTCCACCATTAGGCCTCGGCGCAGGCGGAGACGGGGGATACGACAAAAGAAGTCGCATCCCCCGAAGGAAGAGACCAAAAACGTGTCCCCCCCCCCCCCCCCCCCCCCACATACACAACATAATAAACCAAAAATCAACTAAACAGGACAAAAGAACAACACAAAAAAAGAAGAAAAAAACAGACAGACTGCAGGCGAGCCGCAACTGCTAAGGCAGCGCCGCCATCTTCAAAAGCTATTGTAAAATAAATCACAATAATCACAATCATACTGTATTAGCCAAGTATGTTTTGCAACATACGAGGAATTTCATTTGCCAAGTCAGTCATACAAATAAAAGCAACGGAGCACACAAAATACATTTCAACATAAACATCCTCCACTTTCCTCACTGTGATGGAAGGCAAAAAAAGTTTAAATCCCTTCCCATCTCTGCTCTCCCGCGGTCGGGGTCCTTGAGACCTCTGTTGACTGGACAATCTTGACTCCCGTAGCCGGCGGCGTTTGGGCCGTCCGCATCGGGGCGATCAGCTCCTGTATCGGGGGGATGTCTGCTCCCCCACGCAGCGATCGGACCCCAGGTCGGGGCTGGTTGAGCCTCTGCGTCGTTGGAGCTTCCGACTTGCCTCTCCCGAGACTGCGAGCTTCTGTGGACTTACCATCAAGAGCTCGCAGTCTCGGGAGAGTGATCCCAGGCAAGGGATCGGCTCCGATGTTAGGTTCACCCCCACCCTCCCCGCGTTGGGACTTAAGTCAGTCCGAGGATAACTCCAGCTCTATCGATGGTTGGCCACAGATTAGCCGGAGATGCGATGATCTGTGGCCAACCATCACAAGTATCCTGCATGTGATCACCCAGATTCAGTTTGAGTCACCCTGACGGAGATTACAGAGAAACTCTACAAAACTAAATCATTGCCTTTGAGTTTGAAGGATTGAGGGAACTGAACCCAGGGAGCAAAATTAAAAATAGGAAAGGTAAATACGTCTGGAACATATTTTATTGTAGGCCAAGATATTAGAGCAAGGATCCACAGATTTAAACTAGTATAGACTTAGTGCAGATAACAGGAAGGAATTCTAGGTACAAAGGTTGTGTAAGACATTGAATAAAGTCAGAGATTGATGATAAACTCATTCAAGAATGGGTGTTGGCATATTGGGCAAGGTCCAGTAATTAAAATGGCGTTGTGGCATTTGATGATTGAGATGGGTTTAATTATTTTGAATGATTACCGTTTGTTTCCTTATTGTTTTAGGAATATTAATAAGGAAATGTATTTGAGTACACATGTCTTGATGCCAAATATAGTTTTGAGCTATAATCCACTAGCCATTCAATATGGAGGGGTTAATTTAATTATTAAAGTATTTTTGAAAGTTAGTTAAATTAGTAATGTAGTAACTAGAAATGTAAACATCTCAAGTTCAAAAGTCCCTTTTATAAATGTTTCATCTTTATTACTGACTTGTTAAATTGCAGAAGCAGAATAAACACCAATGAAGTTCATAAGTTCAATGATCTATAAGTTCATTGATCAGTTAAATTTGGGATGACTTTGCATGAAATATCAAAATAGTTTGAAATTTAATAAAATCTCAACTATAATTGCCTGTACTTTAGTCTTTAGTAGGTAAAAATAATCTAGTCATCCAGGCATGTTTACAGATCTGCTTCACCTTCGCCTTGTAAGAATATGCAGCTTTACCAGACAAGCTTTTATTGTACTCTATGCTATTCCTTATTTGCCTATTGAATTATGTGCTTTCCTTTGAATCTTGCATTACTTTCCTAATATAGTCACCAATTTATCATTATATGTTTATATAGTTACTTGATTAACAATGCATTTCTCCTACACCATCAATAAAGCTATCTACTTGACATCTGTTTAGGAATAAACAGCTAATTGCTGATACCTTTCCAGTGAAAGTATTTTTTAATGCAGGTCTTTGCATGCAATTGGTTCATTAAAAGCCTTATGTGGTAGGTAAGTGCTGAGCTCATGTACTATCATCCCCATTAAGAGCTGCATGCTGTTACTGAGGTATTAGTGCTTGTCACAGTAACACCACTTATAAATTTTAGATGACCGGTAATATGAGGGCTAGAAGTTGGTACAAGAAGCTCCATTATCACTTCCCTCTCCGCCCTTCAAGAAAGAAGCTCTTAAAATCATGGCAAGGGCGGTCGGGAATGGGAAAGGGGAGCAGAGATGTAAGCTTGCATTTGCTTCTCGGAAAACAAAAGTACAACAGCTAGAATATCTGAAGCCACTTAACTGACATCAGTAGGAACCTCTTGTTTAATTAACATTGCATATTTTAGTATGTACTGGTTTCTAACTTCACAGCATAATTTTCCTCTTCCGTTAAATGATTCATGGTACTGCTAACATAAATGGGTTTTAGAAGAGGTCACTTTTGAATGGCCATTCTGTAACATAATGAAATCTGCAGCACATTGCTATTAATTTCACTTTATACTGATTTTCACCTTCAGTAATTCCATAATTTTAATTATACAGTAACATTCTGAGTACCCATCAGTTGGATGGATAGAATACAAATCAATTAACAAAATTTATGGCCTTGCAGTCCTCCAAATATCAGCATGTGTGTGTATCCATATCATATGCTCTGTTTCCATAGCATATAATTTTCTTGCACATCATGAGTGTAGTGTTGAGGTCACAAAAAGGTTATGACAAGTAACTCCTAGTTGATTTTATTTTCCTTTCCTTGTACAGATTGCATTATCTTTTGCTGTGTTCTAAGTTTTGTTCTGCAGGTTATTACAGCCAAAAGATTATTTTGGTGTTGTGCTCTTTTTCCATTGCATCCTAAGGCATGCTGACGGTGACTTCTTGCATGTGTGGTCTTTCTAGTTTGTATTCTGTGTCTGTGAAAAGACTTCGTTCTTCATATCTAAGTAAGTTATGATGAAACACATTTCCGTCTTGCTATTTGCTTTCTGTTGTTACTATAAATAGCAAATGCCATTGAAATTAGTGCATACTGCAAAGCCCTTTATTATAACATGTAGTAATATTTGTTGAGAATATATTGTCTGCATTGGTTGCATAACACCTAGAGGCATTCAAAAGTCATTTTTTCGGTCTCTGTTCCAAAAGGGGGCTTTTGTAGTCAGCAGTTTTTGAGATGGCCTGCTAATGTTTGGCTGAGAAATGTTCACTTTCCAGAAGAAACACAGATAACAGTGCACCTGGTCTATGCCTTGTGATTGACAACCCCACATACCAGCAGTATATACACTGCTGTTAACCAGTTGCTCTCATTCGACCTGCCAGCTGGTAATAAATATTTTCTGTCCTAACATTTTATTCAGGTTTGTTGATATTATAATCCACCAAATAGACTATCATCCCATTAATCCATAATAACTCACAGAAAGAAGAGTAAATTAATGTCTTTACCGGTCAAGGCCCAGTATTGTGTCCACCCTTAACAGAGCATGAGATGTCAGTGGCAACATAGTGGAGCAGCTGGTAGAGTTGCTGTATCACAGCACCAGAGATCCGGATTTGATTCTCACCTTGGGTGTTGTCTGTGTCGAGTTTGAATATTCTCCCTGCAAAGATGTGCTGTTTGTTTATTAATTTTTTTAT
Source organism: Leucoraja erinaceus (assembly GCF_028641065.1). Lineage (NCBI taxonomy): Eukaryota > Metazoa > Chordata > Chondrichthyes > Rajiformes > Rajidae > Leucoraja > Leucoraja erinaceus. The sequence goes on along the minus strand of NC_073384.1, from coordinate 15,484,814 downwards.
TTGGAAATTGACCCTAGAGTGCAGAAAATAGATGCGAAAGTGGGATGGTATAGAACTAGTGTCAAAAGGTGATCGATGGTTGGTGTTGTACTTGGTGGGACGAAGAGCTTGTTTCCATGCTGTATCTTTCAATCAATCGAAAGTCATTAGACTATTGCCAGAGTTAGTATATTAAAATGTTAACACAGTTCATAGTGGCAACTATGCATTGTCAGATCACGTTTCCCTACAAAGAAGCGGAAGCCCCATAATTCATGATGTTATTTTGTTTCCATTGGAGTTGAACCAAAGAGACAAATTGAAAATAGGAAGAACTTAAATTTCTTAACATTGACAGCACGACTTTCGAGCTCTCTTGGTCAATTTTGACTCATCCAGTCAGAAATACGCAACATCTAATTCCCCTTTCACACTAAGGGGTTCCTTATCCGATTTCCATTATTATGGCCATTATTCGCTATCTGATGATCATGCACTTATTGCTTTTTTAATGAAGAGTTTTGTATGAATTCTAAATGTGCCTTTGGCTGTTTAGAACCCATTCTCCACTCATAGTTTAAAGAAAGGTGGTATTCCAGAGCAAGTCCATCCCAGAAACTATTCAAAATGAAGAATGCGGTCCATTTTGGGGATGCTGAGTGTCATTAAAGTTCCATGAAAGGCATCCATGTGCACACATTTGTAGGGTACATGTCACCCAACGTCACTTCGATGGGTTCAACAGTGGATGTCTGGTGAAACTATGCAAATCAGCCAGATCATGAAATTGATTAGCATGTAATGCTATTTGGATACCAGCATTCTTTAATTTGGAATTCTTTATTGCAGTCAGCTGATTCCCTCAAAGAATCAGCAGCAGAAATCCCACCCTAGTGATGGTGTTTTGAAGGGACAAGTTACAGTGCCCTCCATAATGTTTGGAACAAAGACCCATCATTTATTTATTTGCCTCTGTACTCCACAATTTGAGATTTGTAATAGAAAAAATCACATGTGGTTAAAGTGCACATTGTCAGATTTTAATAAAGGCCATTTTTAAACATTTTGGTTTCGCCATGTAGAAATTACAGCAGTGTTTATACATGGTACCCCCATTTCAGGGCACCATACTGTTTGGGACACAGCAATGTCGTGTAAATGGAAGTAGTTATGCTTAGTATTTTGTAGCATATCCTTTCAATGCAATGACTGCTTGAAGTCTGCGATTCATGGACATAACCAGTTGCCGGGTGCCTTATCTGGTGATGCTCTGCCAGGTCTGTATTGCAGCCATCTTAAAGGGCCTGTCCCACAATAATAACAATAATATCTTTAATTGTCATTGCACAGAGGTACAACGAGATAAGGTATGCAGCTTCCATCCAATGTAATAACTTAATTAGCTAATTATTTAGACACCCAGAGAAACAAGATTAAAAGTTTGATTTTTTTATAAACTCGGGAGAGCTCTTGGGTAAACTCAGATCGTGGGACAGGCAATAGACAATAGGTGCAGGAGCAGGCCATTCAGCCCTTCGAGCCAGCACGGCTATTCAATGTGATCATGGCTGATCATCCCCAATCAGTACCCTGTTCCTGCCTTCTCCCCATATCACCTGACTCTGCTATTTTCAAGAGCCCTAATTAGCTCTCTCTTGAAAGCATCCAGAGAACCCGCCTTCACCGCCGTATGAGGCAGAGAATTCCATAGACTCACCACTCTCTGTGAGAAAAAGTGTTTCCTCGGCTCCGTTCTAAATGGCTTTCTCCTTATTCTTAAACTGTGGCCCCTGGTTCTAGACTCCCCCAACATCGGAAACATGTTTCCTGCCTCTAACGTGTCCAAACCCTTAACAATCTTATATGTTTCAATGAGATGCCCTCTCATCCTTCTAAACTCCAGAGTGTACAAACCCAGCTGCTCCATTCTCTCAGCATATGACAGTCCCGCTATCCTGGGAATTAACCTTGTAAACCTTCGCTGCACTCCCTCAATAGCAAGAATGTCCTTCCTCAAATTAGGTGACCAAAACTGTACACAATTCTCCAGGTGTGGTCTCACTAAGGATCTGTACAACTGCAGAAGGACCTATTTGCTCCTATATTCGATTCCTCTTGTTATAAAGGCCAATATTACCATCGCTTTCTTCACTGCCTGCTGTACCTGCATGCTTACTTTCATAGATCTGTGGAATTCTCTGCCACAGAAGGTAGTTGAGGCCACACAGTTCATTGGCTATATTTAAGAGGGAGTTCGATGTGGCGCTTGTGGCTAAAGGGATCAGGGGGTATGGAGAGAAGGCAGGGATGGGATACTGAGTTGGATGATCAGCCATGATCATATTGAATGGCGGTGCAGGCTCGAAGGGCCGAATGGCCTACTCCTGCACCTATTGTCTATGTCTATGTCTATGTTTAGACTGATGTACAAGGACCCCCAGATCCCTTTGTACTTCCCCTTTTCCCAACTTGACGCTATTTAGTAATCTGCCTTCCCGTTTTTGCTACCAAAGTGGATAACCTCACATTTATCTGCATTAAACTTCATCTGCCATGCATCTGCCCACTCCCCCAACCTGAGCAAGTCACCCTGCATTCTCATAGCATCCTCCTCACAGTTCACACTGCCACCCAGCTTTGTGTCATCTGCAAAATTGCTAATGTTACAGGTACTTTGAATGTTACTTTAGCTGCTTGTTTTGGGGGCTAACCTTTTCTCTTCATCATATAATTGGGTTCAGATCGGGTGATTGACTTGACCACTCAAGAATTAACCATTTTTTAGCTTTGAAAAAATCCTTTGTTGCTTTAGCAGTATGTTTGGGATCATTCTCTTGCTGTAGAATGAGCCGCCAGCCAATGTGTTTTGAGGCATTTGTTTGAACTTGAGCAGCTTGGATGTGTCTATATGTTTCAGAATTCATTATGCTACCACCATCAGCAGTGGTATCATCAATGAAGATAAGTGAGCCAGTACCTTCAGCAGCCATACATGTCCAGGCCATAACACCCCCACCACCGCGTTTCACAGATGCGGTATGCTTTGGATCTTGGGCCGTTCCTTCTCTCCTCCATATTTTGCTCTTGTCATCACTCTGATATCGGTTAATCTTCGTCTCATCTGGCCACAAGACCTTTTTCCAGAACTGTGGTTGCTATTTTAAGTACTTCTTGGCAAACTGCAACCTAGTCATCCTATTTTTTTTCTGCTAACCAGTGGTTTGCATCTTGCAGTGTAACCTCTGTATTGTTGTTCATGAAGTCTTCTGCGGACAGTGGTCATTGACAAATCCACACCTGACGCCTGAAGAGTGTTTCTGATCTGTCCCCTGGGATGGCAGGAATGTCCTATGAGGAAAGATTGAAAAGACTAGGCTTGTATCCACTGGAGTTTAGAAGGATGATGGGGGATCTTATAGAAACATATAAAATCATAAAAGGACTGGACAAGCTAGATGCAGGAAAAATGTTCCCAATGTTGGGCGAGTCCAGAACCAGGGGCCACAGTCTTAGAATAAAGGGGAGGTCATTTAAGACTGAGGTGAGAAAAAAACTTTTTCACCCAGAGAGTTGTGAATTTATGGAATTCCCTGCCACAGAGGGCAGTGGAGGCCAAGTCACTGGATGGAGTTAGATAGAGCTTTAGGGGTTAGTTGAGTCAAGGGATATGGGAGACGGCAGGCATGGGTTATTAATAGGGGACGATCAGCCATGATCACAATGAATGGCGGTGCTGGTTCGAAGGGCCGAATGGCCTCCTGCACCTATTTTCTATGTTTCTATGTCGGGCAGGTGTTTGGGGAATTTTCTTTATTATAGAGAGAACTCTTCTGCCATCAGCTGTGGAGGTCTTCTTTGGCCTGCCAGTCCCTTTGTGATTAGTAAGCTCACCAGTGCTCTCTTTCTTCTTAATGATTTTCCAAACAATTGATTTAGGTAAGCCTAAGGTTTGGCTGATGTCTCTAACAGTTTCGCACTCATAATGGCTTCTTTGACTTTGGTCGTCATGTTGTTAAACAGCAATAAAAGTTTCCAAAGGTGATGAAAAGACTGGAGGAAATACTAGGTGCTGAGAGCTCTCTTATACCTGCACTAAGGAGGCAATTAAACACACCTGAGCAATTACAAACACCTATGAAGCCATGTGTCCCAAACATTATGGTGCCCTGAAATGGGGTACTATGTATAAACACTGCTGTAATTTCTACATGGTGAACTCAAAATGTATAACAATGGCCTTTATAAAAATCTGACATTGTGCACTTTCACCACATGTGATGACAATATTACAAATCTCAAATTGTGGAGAACAGAGGCAAATAAATAAATGATGGGTCTTTGTCCCAAACATTATGGAGGGCACTGTAGTTGCTCGTGATTATTGTCTGTCCTTCATGTTTTTGCCTATTCTACTGAATTAACACTGTATCATGTCTCTAAGAGAGGACAATGTGTTCATGTTTTATGGAACCACTGCAGAAGCAGGTTTCCAGCTTTTATATCATTGAGATTCCTGGACAGCTGTCACCTTTAAGTTGCATAACACATTAAAATCCAAACCATTGCTGGCAAGAGGCTGAACTTCCAGAGCAGGAAGCTGGTGTTGCTTGATAGAAGTCTGACCTTCCACTATGCTACTTGGACATTGAATGGCTGCTGCTTGTCAATGCAGTGAGAATAATGACATTGGCTTCCGAATGCATTGGTTAGTCTTGCCATTGTGTTGATGAAGTTGACCAACACCCACACCACAAACGATGGTTTCTAACCCTAAAGGAAGGGCTCTAATCCCTTAAACTCTATGCTGGAACCTGATCCCTTTGTGGCCCTTAACGTTGAATTCAGGACTTTTGGCAGGTTTTCCAATGCATCAGGTGGTTCATTGTGCCTACAAAGTGATTTCCATCTGTAACATGCCCTCAACTGCACGTGATGCAGCACAACCTGTATCTGAGTTTGCCGTCTAAACCTATACTACCTACACGATCCTTGTCCCTGCCCTGGCTACAGATCAAGTGCCTGGTTTCTTCTGGACACACCCTGCCTGGATCCTTAAAATTGCCTCGGGTGTCTATATCCAAACTATGAATGTATTTGTAAAATTCACTTTGTCTTCCTCCTTTGAATGTCTTTTTGTTCACCCATTGCCAAACCATGTCACACTTCTCAAGATTCTTGCAGAAGCAAAACACAAGAGTAGATTGTGGTGAGGCTATTGGAGGGATGAGGTATGATGATATGTAAAGTGAGTGTTAATATTTTCAGGAGTTAATAAAGCAGATAAGGAGGAAGATTAGAAGTGAGCAGTTTCCTCACATCTATTCATTGTTATTAATTGATTCAGCTGGTGTAGGCTCAACAAAGACTGTTCCAATCAATAACCAGCACACGTTCTTCCATGGGTTTTGGAGGATGCAGGCGTACCTGTCCCCTTCCAATTAACTCCTGATATTTCCAGTTTTAGTGCCAACTGACCCTGCAGAAAAAGAACGTTTCCATTAAGTGTTGTGCAGTGTAGAATTTAGTGACAGTTGTGGTTGATTCGCAAACTCAGATTTACTAAAACCGTGTAAATGTCAGTGACTGTTAGGTATGAACCCTGATGGATGGAGATCGTTGGATGATGAGCGACATGAATGTCGTGAATTGAGCACTGGTTGAAATTAATGTGCCCTTGGTAGGTTATGGTTTTGAAAATCATTTCACTAATCAATAGTCAATAGTGCTTTATTTGTCACATGTGCAACTGCACCGCAAAATTCATTGTGCATATATTACACATTCAAGCGAGGCTATTTTTGACGCTATTATTCAAAGTTCAAAGTCCAGTTGGCTTGCGTGGTCAATGCACTGGAGCAGTTCCTGGGAACCATGTGGCCATTTACCAAAATCATGGATGCTTTCATTTGTGAAAACAAGGATATTGCCTTACTTGGTGAAAGGTTTGACAGGGTCAGCAGTCAGAATCACCCCCAGTGGTATGATATGAATATACCTCCTGAGCCCCATTAACTAATCTTAATCATTAATAGCGTAATTAAACTTCTTGCAATGCTACAAATTAACTCGTGGGATAGGGGCAGGAGTGGATCATAGCTTCCTGAGCCTGTGTGCCACTTAATAAGATCATGGGTGATCTAATTGTAGCATTGATTCTGGCTTCCACTTTACCCAAGGAAATATCTAACTGTTTGCTTGTCAGGAATGTACCTACCTCTGCTTTTAAAAAATATTCAAAGACTGCTTCTACTTGTTGGGAAGATCTAAAGATGTACAACCTTTTGGGATTTGGTCATCTTATTGGTTATCTGAACCCATTTCCGTTCAAGTACTGGTCAGCAGTGTACTCTGACCTTTTGTGAATGAATACAGGGCGTTTCATTTACATTGCACATCAAAGTCTTCTGTGCAGCATCTGAAAACCTCGGATCCCATTTTTTCCCATGTTGTGCGATGTTTCCCTCGTCATCTTCATTTACTGCTTGGCTGCCAACACCTCCAGCCAAAATGTGCCTTGCCCTTTAGCAGTTTAGGATAGATTTAATTGGTGCGAAGGACTCCAGTTATTGGCCCCATGCTGAAGAGTCCATTAAAATGAAGACATTATACTGTCTGAGCATGGAAATTATTTGAATGAACAGTAGCAGAATATATGCATTGTATTCCCCTTCTGGGTAACTTTTGAGGATGATTATATTTGACCCCATATGTTACTTTTATCAAAATGTTGTGATAAATTACATGCAATGCTCATTTTTCTAACTTGATGGCAATTGATTGTAAATAGTTACTGATAGGTGAGATAGATAAACTTTGGCAAATTTAATGAAATAAATTTGGAAATAAACTATTATATTTTAAAAGATGCATCTATTTTATGGAAAAATCTCAACCTCAACCAGAAGCATTGCTTACATCTATCTCTGAAATATGTGTACATTCAAATTACTGATTAACTATATAATGGGCATATTAGTTTGGCTATTTGTCCTGGTAAATGTTGAATTTTCAATTCTATTTGTAATGGAAAAGAACAGCAGGGAATTTATAAGACATTTGATCCGCAACAATCATTTTGCATCTGGGAAGAGCAATTGTCAAGGGGCTCATTGAGCTACTTAACCTCAAATAGCTGCCAATTCCAGTTACAATATCTGCCTTATATGTTTTTTGAATACTTGAATTGTAGTAGGGGATGGAGCCCTTACAGGAAGCAGGGTGGGAAGAAGTGTAGTCCACACAGCCATGGGAGTCAGTGGGTTTATAGTAGATGTCGGTCAGTAGTCTATCACCTGCGATGGACATAGTGAGGTCTAGAAATGGTAGGGAAATATCGGATATGGTCCAGGTGTATTTGAGTGCCGGATGGAAGTTAATGGTGAAATGGACCTAGCTTCCTGTAAGGACTCCATCCCCTACACCCAATTCCTCTGTCTACGCCGCATCTGCACCCAGGATGAGATGTTCCACACCATTGCATCGGAGGTGTCCTTATTCTTCAGGGAACGGGGGTTTCCCCTCATCTAAAATAGATGAGGCTCTCACCAGGGTCTGTACTATACCCTGTAATTCTGCTCTCCCCATCCCCCCACTCGTAACAAGGGCAGAATCCCCCTTGTCTTCACTTTCCACCCTACCAGCCCTCACATACAACAAATAATCCTCCAACATTTTCGCCACCTCCAACGGGATCCCACCACTGGCCACATCTTCCCATCTCCTCCCCTGATTGCTTTCCGCAGATACTGCTCCCTCCGTAACTCCCTGATTAATTTGTCCCTTCCCACCCAAATCACCCCCTCTCCTGGCACTTTCCCTTGCAACCACAGGAAATGGTACATTTGTCGCTTTACCTCCCTCCTTGACTCCATTCAAAGACCCAAGCAGTCTTTCCAGGTGCGGCAGAGGTTCACCTGCACCTCCTCCGACCTCATCTATTGCATCCGCTGCTCTAGGTGTCAGCTGCTCTACATCGTTGAGACCAAGCGTCGGCTTGCTGATCGCTTCGCCCAACACCTCCACTCGATTCGCAATAACCAACCTGATCTCCCGGTGACTCAGCACTTCAACTCCCCGTCCCATTCCGAATCCGACCTTTCCGCCCTGGGCCTCCTCCATGGCCAGAGTGAGTACCACCGTAAATTGGAGGAACCGCACCTCATATTTCGCTTGGGCTGTTTACAGCAGTAAGAACATTGACTTCTCCAATTTCATGTAGTCCCTGCTTTCTGCTCCCCTGCCCAGCTCTCCCACAGCCCACTGTCCCCGCTTCTTCCTTTCTTCTTCCCACCCCCCACCCTCACATCAGTCTGAAGAAGGGTCTCGACCCAAAACGTTGCCTATTTCCTTCGCCCCATAGTTGCTGCCTCACCCGCTGAGTTTCTCCAGCATTTTTGTCTACCTTCGATTTTCCAGCATCTGCAGTTCCTTCTTAAACATGAATTGATACATTATGCTTTTTGATCCAGGTATAGGAAAGGAAAATGTTAGAAAATAAATAACTTAAGTTGAACATTATCCCTGTCTGTCTTCATTACAAACTCTGATAATGTTAGAAAATGCAAAATAGGAACAGTAATCGTCCAATTCAGCTCCTTAAACCATTTAATGAAGTCACGGCTGATCCAAACTACACTACTTTCCTATTTTCTCCTCATTCCTTTTGATTCCTTGAAATTTAGATGTCCGTCAATTCTTGAAGATATTCAAAAATATCAGGTCCTCGGCCCTTTGGACTAGAAAAGATTTGTTATCCTCGGCCCTGCCCTTCAGAATTTTATGTTTCACTAAGATTATTCTTTATTCTGATAAGTATAGGCTCAACATTTCTTTATATTTTACATTCTTATTATGTCAGTATCCTTTAACTTAGTTGCTTTGATTTTGCATAACGCATGCAGTAAAACCAACACAGTGTTCCATCCTAGTCTGATGAAGGGTCTCGACCTGAAATGTCACCTATTTCTTTTCTCCAGAGATGCTGCCTGACCCACTGAGTTACTGCACCATTTTGTGTCAATCTGCAATATTCCAATATCCTTCCCAATTGTAGCTGCAGTACTTTTAATCTTTCTGTACTAGGACTTCCAATTCCCTTTGTACTGCCATATTTTGTAGTCTTGCTCCATTTAATTGATTATAAACAATTAAGTTATACAATGGAATGAATATTTGACCAAGAAGTAAAATTACCATCCATTGATAATTATTTATGTTTCTGAGTTTCTGGAGTCATGTAGTGATCTCATCTCTTCCACAGTTTCCTGTCCATCGAATGGTGTTCATGCACGCTATATGATCTCATTTGTCACCTGTATAGTTTCCAGAAACGTTATCGTTCTGGAGCGATTGCTTCAATAGAAGACTTAATCACTCAAAGAGACTTTGAAGGAAATATAACTAGATTTGATTTGTTCAAGTGAGTGCTCTGAAATAATGGGTTTGAATGGGGGAGTTCATTCGAGAAGACTTCCTTCTTCATTCTTCTCTGGACACGTCCACCTCAAAACGATGTTTTCATAAATGTTGGCATGATGATCCACAGGTACTCCATTAATTCCCATACTACAGGTACTCCATTAATGCCCAACAAAGTTCTGCCCCAAATACTTCCTATGGTAAGAAAGAACTGCAGCTGCAGGTTTAAATCTAAGGAAGACACAAAATGCTGGAGTAACTCAGCGGGTGAGGCAGCATTTCTGGAGAAAATGGGCGACGTTTCGGGTCAAGACCCTTCATCAGACTGATATCAGGGGAGGGGGCAGGACAAAGATACATTGTAGGCGGAGACAGTATGACTAGTGGGAGAACTGGGAAGGAGAAGGGGATGGAGATTGTATGGTATGGAGAGTGTATAGGTATGGAACCTTTGGTAACTTCAGCTTCAATTTTCTGTTATTGGTTTTGTTCATTTTTGTATAGCTGCATCTCTTGAAAGCACTTTGGAAATTGTTTGTACATTAAAGACACCAAATATCAGTTATGTATAAAGATAAGCTGTCCATCATCATCAAGATTATCAAAAATAACAAGCTGATTTTTTTTTTGCTAGGTCTCTGTGATATCAATGAGAGTTCTACAGTTCTGGATGACCACTGCAAGTCTCCCACATCAGGTAAGTCTGTCAATATGCAAGGTCTCAATAAATCTCATTATTTTGTTATGTGGTGGCTTAAGATAGAGCACTTGTTATTAAGTGGAAATGAAGAGTAACATAATATGACAATCAGATATGAATGTGGTTGTCTAAAATCCAATGAAAGGAATAGATTTGAACTACAGATATCATCACTCAATATTTTCACGTGTGAGAATATACATAGTTAATATATGAAGGTAAGTCGTACCTTTCCAGTTTCATATCAATTTATTGAATTTATGGAAGCTTGCCATCAAAGATATCTGACCATTCTACAACAGAGCAGTTTTGGATGAATTCCTGGTTTTCTATGATTCAAATGTGTGCCCTCTAATCAAGACACCAGAGGTGGTTTAAACTTCCTCGCAAATCATGATCAAGTACTGGTGAGGTGCTGCACCATCCCATTGACTGAGGTGTATTGTCATATCACTATCGTTAATGGCGTAGGCCAGTGTGACCTAATCATATTTATTACTGTTGATGCAAATATAGGTAACAGCACTGATGACTTAATGATTTGAAATGTGAACACAGTATGTTGTATTGGAGGTACTATCATATCATATCTATCTATCTATCTATCTTTATATTTTTAAAACTCTGTGGGTGGGTGTCATTTTGCCTTTGAAATGTATCTCCTTGAAAACCAGACGCAAAAACGCGGAGATTTTTATATATTTCGGTAGGGATTTAACTTATGATTTCAGAAATCCACTCCGCTCTAAATCTGGTCAATTATTTCCCCAGATTTTGAATAAAGTTGTTCACTAAACTCTCTTTAAAAAAAAAAAAATCGCCGCTTGTCAGCTGTTGACGTCACAATGCCCACATGCCCACCAATCTAAGCACACCTGCCTCCTGGACCCCCCCCCCCCCCCCCCCCCCCCCCCCCCCCCCCCCCCCGCTGCTGTGGATTAATGCAGCTGCTGTCAACGCGCATGCGCAGTTTTCTACGAGTCACATTATGCCCCCCCTTATTCAAAACGCGCAGAAAGAACAAGCGTTCTGCAGATCCGGAGGTCACCGCCGCTCACTCACAGCCGCCCGCGCGCTCACAGCCGCCCGGTCACCGGAAGTTTCCGGTTTGCATCTGAATTTTCTCCGTTTCCTCTGCCCGATGGTAGAACATGGCAGCGGCGGCCGTTTTCATCGCGCGGGGCACGCGATGAGAAGGTGGCCCTCGCAGCCATTACTCCCTCAGGGAAACCTGCCCCAGCGCAGCGAGTGCCGCTGCAAACTGAACGCGCTGCCAATCGTGCCGCTCGCAAGATCTTTGAAAAAAAAGTTACGACCCCCCCCCCCTCTCTCTCTCTCTCTCCCTCTCCCTCTCCCTCTCTCTCTTCCTCTCTCCACTCCTCGTCTAGTGTTATTAAAAGTCATTATTAATTCTATTATATTTATATTACATTTATGTTAACATTTGGAGAACTGTGTCAGCTTGAATCTAAACTAATTTATTAAAGTTTCATGATTGGTTTTGTTCAGAGAGGAAAATAGCCATACAACTTTACAGACAAAGTATTCCAACCTGCTGGAATGTTTTCCAATATCAAACTTCTATGTCCCTCTTGACATTCATTAGAGTTTGATATCCTGATAATTGTTGCTTCTGCAAATATACTAGTTCATGATACATTGAATCTTTCTGGAACTTTATTTGTTGAATAAATGATAGATGTGCAATGAAAGTAAACTACTGCATTTGATTAGCTTCAATGGCCTTCATTCTTTTGTTCTGATACAGTTTTTGTTAGAGAAACGAAGCTGATTTATTGTTAGATTTATATTTAGAAAATATAATTGGTGTTCATAGGCAAACAAATACGATTGCATTCCATACACAGATGAGCAGATTTGTATTGCAAGCTTCTTGTGTCTCAATCGGTTACTATAGTTCTGAACAGAATACATCTGAAAGTGTTCTGGAACAGAAGTATCTGGATTGATTCCCAGCCTGTGATGAGTTACTTGACCACAGTCTGTGTGTAGCCTTCAAATCAACAATCCATTCTGGGAAAGTACTTGTGTACAGAAATTGAGCGATCACGACACAATTGAGCTGGACTCTTTAATATTCATTACACCTTCACGGATGGGAATATTCACTATTGAGCCCTTGCATTAGTACAAGTTACATGGCCAATCTTGCAGATAATGTCTGCAGGAGTTTAATTAGCATGAAGGCAATGGTTTCGGTGCAATTAAAGGTTTCCTGTACTCTGATGTAATCTTAGTGTAATCTTTGAACGCAATCTTTGCTTCATTAGGTTTTATAAAGTGTCCTGTCTGGGCTTGCACCTTTACAAGAGTTTTATTTTAATATTTTCATTTCAGTAGAAATTATTTTGAGCAATAATGGCAATGTTTTCATGTAAGGTGATTGTTTCTGATGTAGCTAACAATTAATGTGGAATATAATTGTCCTTCAGTTGCCGGTTATTGTGCATAATGCAGGGAGAGGTGGGAGGTGGAAAGGGATCCATTTCCTAATTACTAGGATATGTATCTGGTTGGAGATAAATTGACATTTGCCTAGAACGTTCTAACTCTTGAGTTCAGTTAATTGTTAAGCCATACACATTCAAACCTAGACAATATATGAGGAAGATAAAATGTTCATGCCATTTTACATTTTAATTCTTTGTCAATGTATTCCTGTGTAGGTTCTGCTTCCTCGTGCAATTCTGAAGATGATCAGAAATTGCCTAACTTTATAGAAAAGGGTATAGTATTATGGTACAAAATAATTTGTTATTTTTTCACAATTACATTACTTTTGTTTTATTTACACACAAATTATTATGCCTTTCTAGTGAAAATCAAAAGCAGAAAACTTTCCAAGATCGTAGTATCTGACATAGGTATGAAGTAATAATTCCATATTTAACTAACGCCTTTCACTCTGAAGCACTAACCAAAAGCAGACGACTAATCAAAGCACCTTGCTTGGTGACTTACTAATTCGCACTTTGTGCTCTTGGGCTGTTTCTGATCTGTGAGTGCAATGCATGATCGTGTATTGATCACTTTGTTGTATTATATTGGTATTGTTGTATTAAGTGGAAATGAAATACTTGACCAAAAGAGAAATCATTTCTAATTGCTTTTCCTCGCCATGAATTTGCTTTTGTAATTGATTATATTAAAATCATCTGTTAATAACAATGATATTTTCTTCAAGGATAAATACAGAATTAGTTTACATATTCATTGACATGCCTGGTAGAAGCAATTATAAATCAAAGGGAAACAAGTAAATTAGTATATATTCAGCATTCTTTTTTAAATCACAACTTGAATAATTTTGTATTTCAGTACAGTTTTAAATTGGTTATTTTCCGTAGTATGGTGTTCAATATTTGCAGCTTCCACTTGTTTGCTGGACCTAATACACCGCATTATGAAAATATCTCTGGCAAAAATCATACAATACACTGCTTCAAGCTTGTATGGCTTGTGACATTGCTGCAAAAGTAAAGATTTGTTACATCGTTGTAGTCTGTAACAACATGTTTAGTCAAAAGCTGCATCATGGAATTCTGGATTAATGCTCAGACTCAAATAATTATATATTGCAGTTGACTTATTTTGGCATTGCAAGCAGAAAGATGAGGCTAGATATAATTGCTATCTCAATCTATTCTTGCTATTGAGGGAGTGCAGCGTAGGTTTACAAGGTAAATTCCCGGGATGGCGGAACTGTCATGTGCTGAGAGAATGGAGCGGCTGGGCTTGTATACTCTGGAATTTAGAAGGCTGAGAGGATATCTTATTGAAACATATAAGATTATAAAGGGTTTGGACATACTAGAGGCAGGAAACATGTTCCCGATGTTGAGGGATTCTAGAACCAGGGACAACAGTTTAAGAATAAGGGGTAAGCCATTTAGAATGGAGATGAGGAAACACTTTTTCACACAGAGGGTTGTGAATCTGTGGAATTCGGTTCACAGAGTTTCTCTGGATACGTTCAAGAGAGAGTTGGATAGGGCTCTTAAAGATAGTGAAGTCAGGGGATATGGGGAGAAGGCAGGAACAGGGTACTGATTGGGGATGATCCGCCATGATCTCATTGAATGGTGATGCTGGCTCGAAGGGCCGAATGGCCTACTCTTGTACCTATTCTCTATTGTCAATCATATTTTTAATTTCAGTGAGATCACCTTTCATTCTTCTAAACGATCTGGATTCTGTCTGCTTAATCTCTCCATATATGAAAAAAACTGTAAACCAGGAATCAATTTGGTGAATGTTTGCAGCATACCCTCAGTCATAAGTATATCCTTCATTTGGTTAGTTGACTAGACCTGTGCACAGTTGTGTAGGGGCTCCAAATAATTATAGCAAGATGTCACTACTTTGTACTCAAATCTTCTATCAATAGAAGTGAATATCATTCATTGGATGCTTTATCTACATGTTAACATTTAAGAATTTGTGTGCAAGGACACCTGAAACAATCTGAACATCAATTCCATTCTCTCACCTTTCCAGGTCTGTATTCTCAGCTTTCGAGGTCCTTTATGTTCTCTGCTTGCTTCATTAACCTGTCAACAAAGCGATTTCATGTGTGGTTTATTCCCACTGTTACCCTGGGCTCATCCTATCAGAGATGTTTGCTTTGCCTTCTCTTTTTCCCAGTTGTGATGAAGGACATTTGATCTGATACATTACCCCCAATGCTCTTCGCACAGATGCTGCCTGATTTGCTGAGTGCTTCTAGCATTTTTGTTTTCTTGGAACTGTGACAAGAAACCATAGACAAGAGTGGCAGAATGGCTGACAACTGGAATCTCAGGGTCATTCCTGCATCATGCGCAGGGGTATTCTACAAAGCAGTCACCATATCTGCGTTTGTTTTTTCCATTATAGAGGAAACAGCATCATGAGCACCAAATACAAGACACTACTTTGGAAAAATGCAAGTGAATCATTACTTCCCCACAGGAATTCTCTGTTCTTGGATGGTGGGAAATGCATGTGTTGCATTTCCTGTGATTGCTTGTAAAAGTGTCATGAAAGGAGTCGATGATGCTAGGTTTCTGGTATGGGCATTCTATTTAAGGTAATAAAAGTTATGAAGGAGGATTCCTTCAATGAGGAGGTTGGTGGGTGAAAGAAGATGACGGGGAACCCCACTCTTGCACTGGGTGGTAGAAGAGAGTTGAGAAAAGTAGTGTGGGAAATGGAACAGGCATTTTGTGTACCCTATCTTCTGTGACAAAGTTATAGTTGAATTAAAGGGAAGACATTTCAGAAGCACATGTGAAAAATGTTATTGTGGGGAAAAAGTGCAATGGAATAGAAAAACTTGGAAAATGGAATACCTACAGGAAGTTGGTGATGCAAGAGTCTTTTGTAATGGCGGTGCTGGCCCGAAGGGCCAAATGGCCTACTTCTGCACCTAATGTCTATTGTCTATTGGTATGAATGTTGATTTCTCTCACTTAGGTAGCCCCGGCATTCCCTCTCTTTCTATCCCTTCCGCAACCCAAGTCGCACTAGCTTCTCGTCTTCACCCAACAAACAGCTAACAATGGCCTGTTTCCTTTATCATCGTTACCTTTTTTGCATATCTTTCATTCATTGTTCTTATCTCTCTACATCATCGTCTATATTTCTTATATGCCATATACTCAAGCATAGAAACATAGAAAATAGGTGCAGGAATAGAGTAAATTTGACTCGTGGAAATCTTTCATCATGTTGAAAGATTTTCACGAGTTAACATGTTTCCAGAGTACCTGCCGTTAGCGTTACGAGTTCCAACGTTCCAGCAATGTTAATTCTACGTGATTACCACGAGTTTGATTTGTTTTAAACTCGGGATCACTCGTGGGTGGACTCGCACCGTGAGACAGGGGTTTTAGTAGGTTAACATTTGTTCTTTGAGCTCTTCATTCATTCTTGATCTGCAGTTCTACACTGTTTATAGGAGGATTTATGTATCTTTTCCTTGATGACAGACCCAAAATAGATATTTAATTGCTCTTCTATTTCCTCATTGCACAACATTAAGGACACACAATAGTAATAGCTAACCTTTTCCTTTTTTTATCAGTTCTTAGTCTAGTTTTATTTTCCTGGCTGGCTATTCTTTTCTGCTTTCCCTTTCCTGTTCAATTCGGATCCTCTGCAGAATTCTGAATTTCTCTAAATAATTGGCCTAATTTGGCAACAATGTAGGCCTTTTCCTTTGGGCTAATGGTAACTTTAGCTTCTCACAGCACCCATTGGAGGACCAGCCTTTATATTTTTTTACTCAAAGGGAAGGAGATACATTTTGACTTGCTTATTCACTTGCATAGCCAACTTCATAATTTGACTAGGATCGCTCATCCCAAAGAGTGCCCTACATTTATATTTCAATTATAAATACTGTCCTGACCTGTATTCATAAATGCCCAAATAAACATGATATATTGTAATTATATCTGCCCTCCAATTGTTGTGATGCTCTGCGGTGGAGGATATAATTACATTGTGACAAGTTTATATTAGCATTTTGCATAATGGCATGATAATTCTAATATTAGAATATAAGAATATACTCGACCAAGTACAGACCTCTTGGGTCTGCTTCCCCAACGCTAGATTCCACCACTCACCCGTTCCCCCAATGCAAGCCGTTTCCCGCCAACACAATATTGCACCACTCACGCATAGCCCCCAGCTGCGCAGGCACGGCTCAATTATCCTCACCCCCCAGCACCCCCTCATCCTCCTCGTTACCCTCCCTCTTCAGAATTCCTGGAGAGGATGGGGGGAGAGGGAGGGAGGAGGGTAGACAGGGAGAGGGGGTGAAGAGGGAGGGGGGTAGAGCAGAAGTGGGGGTAAAGAGAGAAGGAGGGTGAGAAGGAGGGGTGGAGAGAGGGAGTGGGGGTAGAGGGTTTTATGTGGGCTCGTCCCCCTGAGTTCCTACCCGTAGACGCAGGCTGGTTTGTCCTTCGTTCCACCCCCGGACCCAGGCTGCTGCTTTTTTCGGCCCCGGGTTCGGTTCTCACTCCAGCTCCAGCACCACCCTCCCCCTGCCTTGCGAGTGTATTGTGACGTCACTCGGGTGCGCTGGAGTGCCCCTCCCTCCCGGAGTGTCCCATCCTGACTTGTGAGTCCATTGTGACGTCACTTGGGTGCGCTGGACTGCTTCTTCCTCCCGGAGTGTCCTGTTCTACCCTGCGAGTCACTCTGGATTTTTTTTTTTTTTTTAATGGATGGGTTTTCTGTCTTTTTTTAAAACTTTAAAGGATTAAAAAGTCCGGAAATATAGGTGGGAATGCGAGTGGAGGAGAGCCGGGCTGCCAAATGAAGAGAGAGAGCGAAGCGGCTTCTGACTCTGAAAACCCACAGCTGGAATGAGCGCGTAGAGCTTCACGAACTGCACCAACAGTGATGAGAAGTTTAAGCGCGTGATCCTATAGCGGAGAGGAGTAGATTCAGCGCGTGAGGGGTCGCTGCCCCGAGATCTGTAGAACAAAGAAGCTATAGCTGAACGGAGCTGTAGAATGTTTGTTCTGCAGAACTTTCTCGATTTTTCTGCGCATTTTAATCCACAGTGGCGGGGAGGCGGGGCCTGGAGGCAGATGATCCTGGATTGGTGGGCATGTGGGCATTGTGACGTTAGCAGCTGGTGAGCGGTGTTTATATTTTAAAAATTGAGATTTGTGCTCAATTTTATTCAAAATCTGGGGGAATAATTGACCAAGGAGTGGATTTCTGAACTCATAAGTTAAATCCCCACCGAAATTGTAAAAATCTCTGCGTTATTGCGTCTGGTTTTCAAGGAGATACATTTCAACTGCAAAATCACACACACACACACACACACACACACACACACACACACACACACACACACACACACACACAAGACCAAGTGCAGACCAGTTGGGTCTGTTCCCCCAACATGGGGAGGGGGGGGCAGCATGCACGTGGGGAGGGGGGGGCAGCATGCAGTGTCACACACTAACCACCCACACACACACACACACGCCAACTACCCCCTTGATATTATATTAATATTATTAATATGCTCCTTTTACCCCATAATGGCCCTATCTACTGACGCATAGCCCCCAACTTGCATGCGCTTCTAGAGAGGGGGGGGGTTAGAGAATGAGGGCAGAAAGAGAAGGGACACAGAGAGAGGGGCAGAGACAGAGAGAGGGGCAAGAGACAGGGAGGGGGGGGTGGAGAGGAGGAGAGGGAGGGTGGGAAGGGAGCGGGAGAGGTGGGGGGGAAGGGGGGGTGAGGTGGGGGGAAGGTGGGAGAGGGGGGGGGGGAGGTGAGAGGTGGGGGGGAGGGTGAGAGAAGGGGGAGGGGTGAGGAGGAGGGGGTTATGGATGGGAGGAGTGAGGGGGGGGAGGAGAAGGGGGGGGGTGGAAAAGGGGTGGTTGAGAGAAGCGGGGGGGGGTGGAGAAGGGGGTGTTGGAGAGGGGGGGGTTGGAGAAGGGAGGGGGGGTTGTTGGAGAAGGGGGTGTGGAGAAAGGGGAGAGGGGGGGGGGGGGGGGGGAAGGAGAGGGGGGGGAGGAGATGGGGGGTTGACTCACTGGAATAAATCCATTAACGGAGCCACTCTGCTGCTGGATTCCATGTTGTCCCTGCCTTCCCTCTGGAAGCCTCCTCGTCCCCATCAGATGCCGAGTTCCCAGAGCCCTGGTTAAACGCGGGGGCCGCTCACGGTTAAATCTGTGAAAGCGGCCCCATCAGAGACTGTGAGCAGCAGCAGGGTTCACAATAGGAAGGACCATTGCGCCTTTATCCCGCCCACACCCCGGCCCGTCGCCTTATCTCTTCTCCCCTGAAGCAGGTCGGTCGGGCACAGTTGCCAGAAGCTGAAAACGAAATATTGCAGCGGGAAAACTGCGGCTGTGGTTCTGGCAACAGTCGGCGTTCTACTCTGTCTGGGGGAGAGGGCGAGTGGGGGTGAAGGTGGAGAGGGCGAGTGGGAGAGAAGGGGGTGAGAGAGTGGGGGGGGGGTTGGAGTGAGCGGGCAGGCGGGCGGGCGTTGGAATCCAGCTGCGGGAGGCGTGGCGCGAGCGTACTTGGAGGCATACTGGAGGCAGGTGGGCCTGGATTGGTCGGCATGTGGCCATTGTGACGTCCGCAGCTGCTGATTTAAAGAAAACAGTAAGTTTTGTGAAGGATTTTATTGAAAATGTGTACAGAAAAATGACTACATTTAATGAGGAGTGGATTTGCGAATGTAAAAGTAATATCGCTAGCGAAATGGTAAAAATCTCGGCGTTTTTGCGTCTGGTTTTCGCGGAGTAACGAATCAAACGCAAAATCAAAGGCAAAATGACATACACCCACACACACACACACAGAGTTTTAAAAGTTTATAGATATGATATAGATATTGTAATATAATTCCAAGTATTGTGGTGCACCAGTTCCATAGGCAAAATCCAATGTCTGCACCATGATATAGGTGAATTGGACAGTACCTGAGTTTATACAAGATAATTCTGAAGCCTCACAAGAAGTTGTTCCTGAGATTGGTTCATGGGATTATTAACTTGGGAGCTGACATGAACCTAGCGGGCCGAATTGCCCCTTTCATTATTTGTGAAGACAAAGAATGTCAGAGGAGCAATATTTAAAACCGGTTATCTGTCAATTTCATTTGCATTTCCGGCCAACCAATAGCTTGATGTACAGCATTGAATAATAACCAGAAGTAAACATAAGATGCCTGGAGTAACTCAGCGGGCCGGGCAGCATCTCTGGGGAGAAGGAATGGGTGACGTTGAGACCATTCTTCAGAATAATAACTGTTTTCTTGTAGATCTCACTTTCCAGCTCCACTCTTCCCCCTCCTTTGACAATCTCATGTTGAAGTATGATATTGCTGCAGCCTACAATATTCTGAAAGCATTGCATGGTGTTTAATTTTCCCCATTGATTTCCAATTGACAAGTTAATTCAACTCTGAATATTAATGGACAACGTGTGAAGTGAGAATCCTAAATAACAACATCTTGCAGGAAAGTCTCCTCCCAACTTACTCTCTTCAAAATTTAAGAGCCAGCAGACATGTCATTTATTTAGAGGAAATGTTCATATACTCATCTCATAGCACTAACTACACAAGCAAAGACTTTTGAAGAGATTGAAGACGCCAAAACCTTAACTCAATCAACAATTGCATAATACTTCGAGAGCTCACCACAACATTTCGCAGTGTGAGTCAATTTGGTGTTTTGCCTTAATATTCACAAGACGAGATTGTCCCAATGTCATCTTTCATAGAGAAAAAGTTCAACATAATCCAACTCAAATCTACAACTGTGTGATACCTGACTATTCTTTCCTTTTGTGGACATTTTGTTTTAAATTGTGGCCAAAGATGTGAAAACGTGAAAATCAAAAAGGAAAACTGCAGATGCTAAAAATCTAAAGTTAAAATGAAAAATGCTAACTCAGCGGCTTAAGCTGTATCTGTGAAAGAAAGGCTCTGACAAGGGGCCTTTAATCTGAAATGTTATGATTATTTCCAGCATTTTCTGTTTACATTGTAGTGTAAAAACATAACAGCAAGCATCTAAATCCTGAAGTGTGCATTTATTTGATCTAAATTAAAACTGGGTAATAACGCCTCTACCCATTTCTCACGGATATTTGCAGTAAGGGATCATGGTGATTACATGAGAAACAATCTAGACCTCTCTATCCATAGATGCTTAATAAATCTTACAACTCACTGCTTGATATCTGGGAAACATTTTTGGATGTGTATTGAAGTCTCATAGGACATGATAGTACAATGAAAAGTGCGATGAAACACTGTCTGGAATGAGCATTTTATCTCTAATCCAACAGTGAAGCTATCTGTTTTTTTTTCCTTTTACAGAAAACATGCATAGTTCCTAATTGGACAGAAATGCAGTCACCATGGCTACTCAAAGCACAAATCATACTGGCCACGCTGATCAAACTGTGAATCACATAACAATACTCTGCCTAACTGATTGAAGTGCAGAACATGGAGGCATAAGGAATTTAACAATATAGCCTAGGGAAGTGAAGCTCCTGCTATTAGGGGGAAAAAAATTAAATGTCATCAGGGATGTCTTTCGAACTATATTTATTTCTGTAACAGAAAATCCCAGTTCCACTTCTACTGAAAGCAGCAAGTTATTGATCAGATTCCTTGAACATTCCTGCCATTGTTTTAATATTGCCATGGGGAAAGCACAATTATTTTATGTCAAAGAGAGCACACTTGTCAATGAAGCATTCCTTCAGTGGACCATCGTAAGTGTCAGATTTGATTGTGTGTTCAGGTCGTGAAAATGGGTTTTGTACTTGTGTTGTGGAAATGGAAGCAAACTGCAGTACAATTTTTTTCAACTTTAGATTTCTGCACTACAGTTAGTCATTTGCTTTGAATTAGAACTACTTCCTTGCAAACTAATTACCCTTTCTCCAATTTTTATCTTCAAAATTCTTGAATGTATTGAGGTTTGTAAACTGCACTTTACTTTGAACTGTATTTTTGAATCATTCTCATCAAGTTTCTGATGCTGCTATTGCACCCAAACAGCTCCGATTATAATCACAGAGATCCAATACTATTGCGACATTTGTCATCTAGCGCTGCTTGTTCGCATGAATGTGCCTGGAATCTTTTGGCATAGTTGACCAATACCACACTCATCAGTGCAGGAAAAAAAACCGAACATACCTCGGTTTCATCCTATCTCCCGGTCCAATCCCTCACAACCTATGTCCAAGACTCCTCACACGCTCTTCATCATCATCCTCAATGACATCCGCTTTCCAGGCCCCCACTCCCTCATTTCTACTATGGATGTCCAGTCACTCTACACCTCCATCCCCCACCAGGAAGGTCTTAAAGCCCTCCGTTTCTTTCTCCACCGCAGAACCAGCCAATTTCCGTCTACCAATACTCTCCACCGCCTAGCAGAGCTGGTCCTTACCCTCAACAACTTCTCCTTCGATTCCTCCCACTTCCTCCAAATCCAAGGAACTGGGCACTTGCATGGGCCCTATCCCCAAACTCTACTTCCGCTACATTGCCGACTGCATTGGTGCTACCTCCTGCACCCATGCTGAACCCACTGACTTCATCAACTTCACCACCAATTTCCATCCTGCACTCAAATTCACTTGTACCATCTCCGACATTTCCCTACCGTTTCTAGATCTCACCGTCTCCATCACAGGAAACATACTATTGACCGACATCTACTGCAAACCTACTGACACCCAGAGCTATCGAGCCTACACTTCTTCCTACCCTACTTCCTTTAAAGACTACACCCAATTCCTCCGTCTGCGCCCAGGATGAGATTTTCCATACCAGGGCAACGGACATGTCCTCATTCTTTAGGAAACGGGGGTTCCCCTCTTCCATTAGGCTGTCACTAGGGTCTCCTTGATATCCCACAGCTCCACTTTTGCTCCCCCCCCCCCCCCCCCCCCCATTCGTAACAGGAACAGAGTCCAGCTTGTCCTCACCTTCCACCCCATCAGCTGTCGCATACAGCATGTAATCCTCCAACATTTTTATCACCTCCAACATTATCCCACTACTGGCCACGTCTTCCCATCTCCACCCTTTTCTGCTTTCCATAGAGACCTTTTCCTCCGAAACTCCCTGGTCAACTCGTACCGTCCCACCCAAACCACCCCCTCTCCGGGCACTTTCTCCTGCAACCGCAGGAGATGCAATACCTGTCCTTTTACCTCACCCCTCGACTCCATCCAAGAACCCAAACAGTCTTTCCAGGTGAAGCAGAGGTTCACCTGCACCTCCTCCAACCTCATCTACTATATCCACTGTTTCAGATGTGAACTTCTCTACATCGGCGAGACTAAGTACAGGCTCGGCGATCGTTTCACTGAACGCCTCCGCTCAGTCCATCTTAACTAACTCATCTCCCAGTTGCTCAGCACTTCGACTCCCCATTCCCAATCTGACCTTTCTGTCCTGGGCCTCCTCCATATTGAGAGAGAGAGACCCAGCAAAAATTGGAGGAACAGCACCTCATATTTCACTTGGGTCGTTTACACCCCAGCAGTATGAACATTGACTTCTCTAACTTCAAATAGCCCTTGCTTTCCATCTCTATCCTTTCCCCCTTCCCAGTTCTCCCACCAGTCTTACTGAATCCGACTACATTCTACCTTTGTCCCACCCACTCCCCTGACATCAGTCTGTAGAACGGTCTCGACCCGAAACGTCACCCATTCCTTCTCTCCAGAGATGCTGCCTGTCCCTCTGAGTTACTCCAGCATTTTGTGTCGACCACACTCATCAGTGTCCCTTGACTGATCTATCCTTGTCCTGGCTTGCATTGTTTCTAAATGCTAGTTCTTGACCTTTATCTGAAAATTGGGTATCAGCTACCATATGAATAATGATTATATATACTTTACTATTATATACACTAACAATTCTCTTGATCCCTTCACATTGGTGGATGTCGTAGGCAGACATTTCTTCCAGCTCAACATTGGGAAGATCGTTGAAGATCCAGCCCACTGCTGCTACTCATAGTGACCATCTTCCCCAACTGACATATTCCAGATATGGAAAGCATGGTGTCTAAAACATTTGTACAGTTAATTATTTTAATCAAAGGCATTTAAAAATAATTCAAAAATACAAATTTTATTTTAGAAAACATTAAAATAAAATTAAATGTTACTGAAAATACCGTAATTTATCAGAGATTTCAAACAATAACATAAAGTACAATGGGTTTTGCATGTTTGCAGTTTATTGCATCACTTTTGTTGGCTTGCAGTGCTTGCACTCAACATCCATGCCTCTAAACTTGATTTTCTTCCCTTCTCTTAAACTTAACTCTTCAACAGATCTTTTTGTAAACTTCCATACTTTGGCTTTATGTGATTCAATGGTGTTTTTATTTGGTGGTATCCTTATAAACCGCCGTGTTTATGCTACATTGGAGTTCCCAAGGTATGTTTCTGTTGAACATCAACTTTTAGAAGCTGCAAAGTTTGAAAGATGATGTGAGGTTTGACTTTTTCACTGTGGAAATAAGTTAATTTCCCATCAATTTTTTAAAGTTTTAAGCATATGATAATTGACGGTTGTTATCCACATGTCCTGCGCAGTATTAGAAAATAATATGTCAACTGCTGTGAGGGAAATTGACTGCATGTTTGGAAATACTACTGCTGAGAATTTCATATGCAAAGTGAGTAGCATTGAGACTTAAGGAGAGAAAGTGTTAGCTGTGATATGGGTTGCACGGCACACAGCAACCTTCACATGAAACGAATGCATAAATATATTGGCCAAGTATGTACACATGCAAGGAATTTGCCTTGGTGCTCGCTCGCAAGTAACGACACGTCATACAATTAAGAATGACACATAAAACATTAGACATTAATAATAAAACAATATAGTTTAAGCATTTGAATGAAATAAAATACCAGCGGAAAAGGAGGCTACAGACTTGGTTATTGAGTAGAGCTACTACTCGTGGAAAAAAGCTGTTTTTATGTCTGGCTGTGGCGGCAGTGACAGTCCGGAGTCACCTTCCAGGGGGAAGCGCTTCAAAGAGTTTGTGGCCAGGGTGGAGGGATCAGAGATTATCTTACCCGCTCGCTTCCTGGCCCTTGCAGTGTACAGTTCGTCAATGGGGGGAAGGTTGCAGCTAACAACTTTCTCAGCTGCTCGGACGATTCGCTGCAGCCTCTGGATGTCGTGCTTTGTGGCTGAGTCAAACCAGACCATGATGGAGAAGGTGAGGACAGACTCTACGATGGCAGTATAGAATTGGACCATCATTGTCTGTGGCAGGTAGACAAAAATGCCGGAGAAACTCAGCGGGTGAGGCAGCATCTATGGAGTGAAGGAAATAGGCCTGTGGCAAATTGTGATTCCTCAGCTGGAATAAGAATTTAAATGGAGAAGAACAATAATCTTATTGGATAGCAAGACTAGTGATCTACCAACTCATTTATTAGTGATGCAAATTCAGAGTGGGCGTCAGTGGAATTAATGTTAGAATGTTCAAATGTGTTAATAAAGTAACAATTTTAATGAAGATGCTCAAGATACAAAATTATCTATGTATGTAAAAGAGAACATTTATAGTTATCTTAATTATAATTACGCTAAAAATCATAAGTTCTTGGCAAAGTGATGGACAACTGGCTGAAGTTATTTTCATATAATGCCATTAATGTTAACACCTCCTCCTGATTGTTCACTACAGGCTTCCATAATTTTCATATGCAGGAATTTGTGCTTTTCAGTCTGCATGCTGATTATTGCTTCATACATAGCCTACCTGTGATTTGCCACTGTTATCAGTAATAAGTATTTAACCATCGAGTTGTGATTGTAACACAAATTTGAATGAACTGAAATATATTTAAGTAAGTAAGTAAGTTTATTGACAAAGTATTCACATTTGCCTCATCCACCATTCCCAGTGTTACGTTCCAGACACTCACCACCCTCTTTACTTTAGACTTTGGAGATGCAGCACGAAAACAGGCCCTTCGACCCACCATCTCCATGCTGACCAGCTATCACCCCGTACATTGGCACTATTTTACACACTGGGGACAATTTACAATTGTTACCAAAGCCAATTGACCTACAAACTTGTACATCTTTGGAGTGTGGAAGGAAACTGGAGCACCCGGAGGAAACGCACACGGTCACAGGGAGAACATACAAACTCCATACAGTCAGCACCTGTAGTCAGGATAAAATTCTGGTCTCTGGCGCTGTAGGGCAGCAACTCTACCACTGCTCCATTGTGCCAACCTTGGATGAAGATCTTTTGTGTTTTCTGTAGCTACAGACAATGTCCCAGAAGACTGGAGACTCGCAAATGTTCCTTTATTTAAGGGAAGTAGATAGAATCCAAGGAATTATAGGACAATGAGACACACGTCAATTGCAGGGAAACTATTGGAGAGGATTCTTCAGGATAGGAATTGCTCCTATTTAGAAGAAAATGCGTGAGGCTCACTGGCCTATGATTCCCCGGATTCTCTCTACTTCCCTTAAATAAGGGAACAACAATAGTCCTCTGGGACCTTGCCTGTAATGCGAGAGAAATGCTAGAGAAAATGTGACTCCAAACACAGGTTGCTTCCTGTATCCTTGAACAGTTCTGCCTGGTTCCCCTCGTGTTTTTAATGTAGGTATCAAATACTTTGGGATTTTCCTTAATCTGGCTCCCTAAAGCCTTTCAGTAGCCACTTGTGGCCCTTGTAATTTCCTATGAGTTCTTTCCTCCTTTATATTCCTCAACGATCCTGTCTGATTCCATCTTCTTGAGCCTTGCATGTACTTCCTTTTACTTTTTGTCCAAATTTACAACCTCTTTGGTCATCCAAGATCCCCTTACGCCGACATCCTTATCCCTCCTCCTTACTGGAATGTCTCACTGGGAATGTAAGCTTTTTAAAAAATAATTAATAGTGGTCCAAATAGTTTACTACATAATCATATGAACCTTGTCCCTTTTACCTGATATTTATTAAATTGATCCGAGTTCAAAATCAACCTGTTTTCAACTCCATGCTAACTCCCAAGATAATGAATATACAGCCACTCAATTTATGAAAGCAATGCATTCCTGGAAAATATTAAGTGAAACTTTGTAAGTTAAACATGCTGGAGGAAATGATTTATGGTGACTTTGATGCAGTGTATATCAATGAGCAAACTGTTAGTTACAGCTAAAAATAGATTCTTAAATCAAACATTTACCCCAAAGAGTCAATGGTGGAATGGGGAAAATTGGTAAATTAAATGTAGACAAAAGTGCTTGAGAAACTCAGCGGGTGCAGCAGCATCTATGGAGCGAAGGAAATAGGCAACGTTTCAGGCCAAAACCCTTCTTCAGACTTCTTCAGGTAAATTAAATTGTCATAATTGAGGAATGGGTATATATTCTCTTGAGATTAAAAGATTTAAAGAGGGTTCAAATATTCAAAATTATTTAAAGTCCTTGATGGGGAAGCGTATATGAGAGTATTTTTCCAATGGCTGAAGATAATAAAATCGGGGCAGGACTCTATATAATTTAGCACTAAGGAGAAATTTGTCACTGAGCTGTGTGAATCTTTGTAATTTTCTATATCTGGGAACTCTGCTCAATCAATGATTATATTCATAAGAGAGGCCAATAGATTCTTGGTTTCCTGTGAAAATCTAGGGATGTGGGAAGTATGTTGCCAATCGTAATAGGATCAGTACAGATTCAAAGAACCGTGTGATGTACATACTCCTATTTTTTAGGCTTTTGTATGCCACTTTGAAATATAGCTTGCTGTCGTCAGAGAAATTCATATCCCAATATCTCCTTTGTACTTGGGATGTGATGGGAAAGTTTGTTGTCATTGATTTCTCTTGTTTTCTCTAAAATCTTTAATATTTGCCACTATTTGGTTTTTGTTTTAAACTTGTTTGCCATCCAATTTACTAATTTGCCAATACCTTTATGAACATTTTGGCAGTGTCTCAGCATGATCAGGCAAAGGATTCTGTTAATTATCTCCTGTTATACATTTCAGTCCCTGTACAGGAAATATTTTCCAACATGTACAGTATATAATGTGTGGTCACTCAAGTAGGAATTACTTTCAAAAGGTGGTGTTTCATGAGGTGCCAATTAGCGTTTGGTTAAGAAAGAAAATCTTTTGTGGCTTCAATAACACATGAGCAGTTAATAGCCGTTCAGTGTTTGGATATGTGTTTTACAGGTAAATACAACTGACATTTTGACCAGAGGAGTACTCCATAACAATGAAATAAATTATTTCCCTGTTTGTTTCCCAAATGTTGCTTGGAGAAAAAGATTTGATCAGGAAACTGGGAAAGTTGCAGTCCCACATTGAAACTCGTTTGAGAGGCCAAACAGAGACACTTCATATTCTCATCGCAAAGATAATTAAGCATTTCTTTTTAAATGCTAATCTTGGTTTGTCCTCCAATCTCAGAAGTAGGATTTGAAACCATGAACTTTTGACTCTCTCAAGAGTGTTAATGCCAAATCAAAGCTGGCACGCTAATCTTCTGTACATAGATAAAGCCACACTCTCCATCCCCCCCCCACCCCCACCCCCACCATAACTGAGAAGTATAAATATAAACTTTTTTTCAACATTGACCAACTAAATCAATGTTTGCTTGTAGCATCCTATTTCCCAGCTACATGCTGGGGCAATATAAAACAAAACCGTCGCTGATTCTGCTGTTGAGTAATAGTTCCCAGTTCCTCTTGAGCACCACTTCCCACAAACACTCTGCTGCTTTTATTTGTCTCTCGACTTATATGATATTCGTATTCATTGACCAAATATATGCCCCAGTTCGCATTCAGAACTCAGTGACTACAAATATCCACTGGTTAACTATAGGAGACCTGGTGCCTTTGTATTTGGTCCCCATTACAGATACCATTTCGTTGCCACCAATTCTATTCCTTTCTCTTGCTGTTGCTTGAGATTAACCCAGACTAT
The DNA here is from genome assembly GCF_028641065.1 of Leucoraja erinaceus. NCBI lineage: Eukaryota > Metazoa > Chordata > Chondrichthyes > Rajiformes > Rajidae > Leucoraja > Leucoraja erinaceus. Next base: position 15,456,205 of record NC_073384.1, on the reverse strand, counting down.
TAGCAAAATGTTGTACTTTAAGTGATATTTTCTGACCTCATATACTTTCCACCACCAGGAATGCCTATTTTCGTGAAAACTCGTCAAACTATTCCTATCCTATCAACTCAATTAACAATGCTTTTATCTATGCTTTTATCATCCCTCTACCCAACTTCCAAGTGCTGCACTGGTCAACTTCCCACTCTTGCCAGGACACCTAGTATTGATGTCCAGGCACATGTCCTTGCGGTTACCGGCTTGCAACTGTTCCAGCTCCGTGAAGACCTTAATTTCAATATTCTCTTCCTCAAATCTGTGCTGAAACTTGGACATGGTGCTTGTATTACAAAACAATTTTTTGAAAAGGGATGATGTCTTTTGTTATTCCTCAGTTAACATTGAGTGGACTAGTAACAGGGAATCAGTAGTATTAGTTCACATTTTAGTACTGGTTTGCATTGAGTGGTCTAAATCTAACTTTTCTGTGGGTTTTCTTTCAGCGAAGATGTCGAGAAAACTAAGCTTGCCAACTGAACTGAAGCCTGATTTAGGTGAGTGTGAAGGCTAACACCACCTGGTGTGGAAATGTTATTTTGTATGATTTTTCGGTTGTGAAAAAAAACCCAGAATCAAGTAGGCAGTGTACCTGCAACCAGCTCCTCTTTTCCATTATCACAGTTACAGCAGAATGTTCATATTCTGATCCATAAGCACCTAACTTTGAACTTGATAATAACGTTAAAAAAGCTGAATTGGGTCACAATATGATGGTCAATTTTTTCAGTGAGTATCTAATGTGGTTCTGTGAATTTATCCAATGAAAGTTACAGTATACAGAGCAGCAAGGTGTAGGGGGGGGCTAAGCCTTGCTACTTTCAAGATGTAAAAAATAGTCAAAATTTCAACAGTACTTCAGTGCCACTTCCATCGCTGAATTTCCATTACTGGGGGAAAAAAGGGCATGAGAACTCCGTCATTCATGACTTGGCACCATAATCGAAACATTGTCATCACAGTGACTAGTCCACGATCACAGAAGGGTGTCAAGGATGAGAAATAAATGTCAGTCTCTTTAGTGACCTCCTCAACTTTAATGGCTATTCAGTTGATGAATATTTAAGTGCATGAAGACACAAGACACTTACAACAATGACTATTGGGGGAGCTTAGAATCTTTCTCTACCCCATTTCAACAGTTTACACACATAACACATGCTGTGCTTATGTGTCACCTTGATATCACTTTCTATTAAATTGCAGATGGTTTGTGCCATAGGCTTGAATCCAGTAGGAACTCTAATTAGACTCCTGCAGTTCATTTCATTTTGGAGCCTGACGACAGGCAGATCCTTGGGCTTTAATTCCACTAACATCAATTGGATTGAAGCCTGAACATCTCTGGTGATATTCTCACTTTGTATCTGTTCAGTCACCTTAGCCCCTATAGCACAAGGTTTGTATATGGAAGGGCTTGAAAGTCAGAACACTCCATTTAAACCACAGCATCAGAACAGGGTCTTTTCCCTGCACATTTTAAATTTGCGAAATGCTGTTTTGAGTCTTCAGCTATAAAGGAACTAACATTTCAACAGTTGTTTAATCTCCATCCAAACAGCCAATTTAATTAAACAAGTAAGCTTCTTGGCTCTTCCTGTCCTGGAAATGGAGCCAAGTGGATTCATGAGCAAAAATACTGCAATTGAATTGAAAGCCCAGAGGTCACATTTTTCCTGTGACCTTAGAAAGTGGGAATTTTTTTCCTATTGTTAGCCCTTTTGTAGGGCTTTCTGCTCTCCCTGAACTTTGTTGGCATTTGTCGCGCAACTGCCTGTTATTACTTGATTGCATCACTTCCAATGTAATTAACAGAAAAATGCTTCTATTCACGATATAACATGGTGAATACTTTTTTTCTCCAAAAGAAGCTTGTGTTATTGCTGTTGCTGGAGGTCTGTTTTTGTCACCGCCACCTCATTGATTTCCTGCTTCATATTGCCAGCTTCCGATTGCTATTAACAGTTCCTAATGTCTTTGAATATATGTCTTCTGAAGCATCTGCTGCAGCAATTTACTTGTTGGCTGTTATTAATCTTTTCTGTTTAACAGCAACTGCAGATATCTGAGAAATTGTGAATAATAAAGAATTAACATTTTAGGTAGAGCTTTGTGAGCTCCTTAGAGTTTTGTGCTCTGAGCCATCCTTTAGCAGGCAAAGCGGCTCGTGAGAAATCCTGCACCTATCACAGCGCTTCATTTGCTGAATAATTGAATTGAATCCTTTATTTGTCATTCAGACCTTTCGGTCTGAACGAAATGTTGTTGTCTGCACCATACATGTAATAATAAACAACACACAATAAACACAAATTAACATCCACCACAGTGAGTTCACCAAGCACCTCCTCACTGTGATGGAGGCAAAAGTCTTAGGGTTGCTGTCTCTTCCCGCCTCTTCTCCCTCTGCGCTGAGGCGATACCCCACCGGGCGATGGTGTCAATCCCGCGGTTCAAGCTCCGCGGCCCGGGGGTGGTCGAATCTGTCGCCCTCCAGTCCAGCGGACGCAGTTGTTGCCACGGGAGCTCCGGAAAACAGGCATCAACCTGTGACCCGCGAGCTCCCGACGATGTCATCCACTGGCCCGCGGCCGAGCCCCGGATTCAGGTCGCCGCCGCCTCAGCCACCGGAGCACCGTCTCCGCCCCGCACCGGGCCGCCCTCACGGGAGCGTCTCAGCCCCGCACCGGGCCGCCCACACGGGAGCGCCTCCAGCCCGGAGCCGGGCCGCCCACACGGGAGCGCCTTCCAGCCGGGAGCCGGGCCGCCCACACGGGAGCGCCTTCCAGCCGGGAGCCGGGCCGCCCACACGGGAGCGCCTTCCGGGAGCCACCCACACGGGAGCGCCTTCCAGCCGGGAGCCGGGCCGCCCACACGGGAGCGCCTTCCAGCCCCGCACCGGGCCGCCCACACGGGAGCGCCTTCCAGCCCCGCACCGGGCCGCCCACACGGGAGCGCCTTCCAGCCGGGAGCCGGGCCGCCCACACGGGGGAGCCCCGCACCGGGCCGCCCACACGGGAGCCCCAGCACCGGGCCGCCCACACGGGAGCGCCTTCCAGCCCCGAGCCGGGCCGCCCACACGGGAGCGCCTTCCAGCCGGGAGCCGGGCCGCCCTCACAGGAGTGTCTCAGCCCCGCGCTGTCCACCCTCACCGGAGCGCCAAGTCGTGCCGCTGCCCGAACGCCGCCGCAGCTCGAAGACGGCCAGCCTCGCGTTGGTAAGTCCTGGCTGGCTCTACCTCCAGATCCTCGAGGTCGGTCGCAGGTTGGAGGTCGCCAGCTCCGCCATTAGGCCTCAGCTCAGACGGGGGAAGAGAAGGGGGATACGACAAGAAAGTCGCATTCCCCCGAAGGGAGAGACAGAAAGCCCTGTCCCCATCCCCATCCCCCCCCCCCCACACATAACACAACCTAATAACCAAATGTTTAACTGAACAAGACAAAAAAAAACAAGACAAAAAAGTTTCACAGCCGTTTCACAGCGCCGCCACTTCCGGAGAATGAAGTGGTATTGGCGTGAGTTTCTGAATCAGAGACAAAAATAGTAAAATTACAAAGAGGAACACAGCAGGGAGGAGGTAGAATGCAACCCATTAGATTGCGATGGATCTGGTGGTCAATTTTTGTTCAGATGTAAATAATGGATGATTTGGAATGGAATTTTGCATGTCCTCAAGAGACAGTGCCCTGCATTTCTTTGCTCAGATCTTTTTCCAGAACTGTGGTTGCTTTTTTTAAGTACTTCTTGGCAAACTGTAACCGGGCCATCCTATTTTTGCGGCTAACCAGTGGTTTGCATCTTGCAATGTGGCCTTTGTATTTCTGTTCATGAAGTCTTCTGTGGACAGTGGTCATTGACAAAACCACACCTGACTCCTGAAGAGTGTTTCTGATCTGCGGGTATTACGGCTCCTGTGATTGCAGGGGAAAGTGCCTGCAGAGAATCAGATTGGGTGGGGAGGGATGAGTGAACCAAGGAGTTGTAAAGGGATTGGTCTGCGGAAAGAGGTGGGGGCGGGAAGATGGGACTAGTGGTAGGGTTCACGTTCAAGGTGGAAGAAATGTTGGAGAGTGATGTGTTGTATGTGGAGATTGGTGGAATGAAAGGTTAGGATATAGTATGACAATGGCAGTAAAACATGGATCAGTGATGCAGTTCAAAAGTATGATGGTATAACTGCAGGGCATAAATGTAGTTTGGTGGTGTAGGCGCAGGGTAACAATGTGATGTAAAAGTTTTTTTTTACTGCAATGACAATGTGGGGTGGCAGAGGAGATGCACCTGCAAGTTGGTAGTATTTGGTGGTTGTATAAGGTAGTTTGACAGTGACTCAACTGAAGGAAAGAACTGGTATGACAGTAGTCTTTTTCTCTTATATGTGGGGATTTATCCATGAAAATTGTTAATATATATAGACAAATATAATTTTATTTTCTGTGTTTTGGAGTGGAAGAGGCTTAGTTTATCTTTAAATTGAATGACTAATCCCCATTTTCAACTCTCTGCCAATGACAGAGCTTGGAGTTGAGTCAAAGAACAGAGCCCAAGGCATTAATCATCACCTGGAAAAGAGGCAACTTAAAAATCATGGTTGGAGTATGACTTCTCTGTACATGCATTTCACTCGTAAGACTCTACTGGGAACAGGGCTAAGGAATTAAATCTATCTTTGATAAACTTGCATGGTCATCTTCTATCACCAATGGATCTTTTCTGCAAAACCTCTCAATTTCCAATTATCTGTCATAGAGTTAAGATTCATTTATATTCTTGCAATTAAATTTCTGGTGCGATGAAAAAACAATGAAATTAAGCATGATTATTTCCCATTATAGTGTATACTTGATATGCACACACTGTACATCTCAATATCTTTATGGGAAAATGTGCTTCATACACAGTCAGATCTCCATAATCCATTTTCTCCTGTTGTTTGCTCCATTACTAATGTACACCTCATTTCTTCCATGGTTAACCTGTGCAAATCATACTTTTCAATCTAGTTCATGGCTATAATTTCAGGGCCTTATGAATCCCTGCACTGATAGGTTGAAGAAAATTCAGCAGCCTTCAGTCAGCAAAATTTGGAAGCTTTATACCAAATGTGGAAGCAAACCTTTAGTTATCCCACTTGGGGACATATATCCAATTAATTTTCTTCCAGTAGCAAAATCAGACTGCCAGGGGTTGAGCAATTTAGTGCCAGAGCATTGGATTAACAGATCTGACTGTTGAATCTTTTGCATTTCAAAAGTCCATCTATGGACAGATCATGCCGGGATAATTTAGAATGGTAACATTCTAATGTTTTGTTCTGGTCTGTATAAATAATGGCTTTTTATTTTTCTTGTTTCAAAATTAGATGTGAAAGACAACTCTTTCAGCCGTTCCCGCAGTTCCAGTGTTACCAGCATTGACAAGGAGTCCCGAGAGGCCATCACTGCTCTTCACTTCTCTGAGACTTATACTCGAAAGGCAGACACGTGCACCTCACCTTGTTTGTGGGTTGGGACAACTCTTGGCACCGTACTGGTGATAGTACTGAATCTGCCACCTGGTGGAGAACAAAGACTTACCCAGCCAGTCATTGTATCTCCTAGTGGTAAGAACATTGGGACAATCATATTCCTAGCATACATACAATATAGAAAAGAGAAGAATAAAATGCTATAATGGTCCTATGAAGTACTTTGAGGCATTTTGTTAGGTTAAGGATGTTTTTGATATTCAGGTAATGGATTGGATCAGGAAAGGGAAGATGGGAGATCAGCATAAGAAATGAATGTTCTTTCACTCTGCTGCAACTCAAATTTTGGGGAAGGAGCCCTAAACCTAATATTTATGGGAGCTATTTTCACAAGCCTTTGCCATTTGAATATACCAAGTTATGGTATGGTTGGGAACTGGCTTTCTTCACAGAGCATGGCTTTCCAGTGTATGCTGCCTCAAATACATGATGGTCTCATTCATAGCGCGACATGCTTTCCACCTCAACTGTAGATTTTTCCAAATTTGTACCAGTCACAACAAAATTTGATATGGGAGCAACAGTAGTATTCTACATTCTCTTCCAAATGGTTCTCAGAGATCCAATTGTTATCCTTCCAAGCTGTGAAAAATCTGTGCAATTTTCAACTTCTTGTGCTTCTTTATGAGCTTCATTGTACAGCAAATTAATCTGACATTTCCAAGCCACCCGAGACTATTTTCTCTTATAACCGTTCCCATAAATGACAAAACAGCTAAATTTTAGCACGTAAATATTTGTCTCATCTTTTCACATTAGAAACATAGAAAATAGGTGCAGGAGGAGGCCATTCGGCCCTTCGAGCCAGCACCGCCATTCATTATGATCATGGCTGATCGTCCCCTATCAATAACCCGTGCCTGCCTTCTCCCCATATCCCTTGACTCCACTAGCCCCTAGAGCTCTATCTAACTCTCTCTTAAATCCATCCAGTGATTTGGCCTCCACTGCCCTTTGTGGCAGGGAATTCCATAAACTCTCTGGGTGAAAAAGTTTTTTCTCACCTCAGTCTTAAATGACCTCCTCTTTATTTTAAGACTGGGGCCCCTGGTTCTGGACTCGCCCAACATTGGGAACATTTTCCTTGCATCTAGCTTGTCCAGTCCTTTTATAATTTTATATGTTTCTATAAGATCCCCCCTCATCCTAAACTCCAGTGAATACAAGCCTAGTCTTTTCAATCTTTCCTCATATGACAGTCCCGCCATCCCAGGGATTATTTGATGAATTTTACAGAAGCATCTATTGTAAAAGTATTAACCTACCGGTTATGTGAATGTTTAAGAAAGAAGGATATGTGAATGTAGTGATTATTATTATCCCCCCCCCCCCCCCCCCCCCCCCCAAAATATTCCTCATTGAAATACGTTCATAAGCCAAATAATGGTATGCAAATGTTGGCAGAATTGGAGTGGTCTGATAAATTATGAGAAGTTGCACTCAGTTGAGAAATCATGTCTTGTTATCAGTTTACCACGAGTTGCCACCAGCAAGTACAAAATAGATTGGATACTACTTTTTCTAATAGATTTTTTTTTCAAAGAGAAGTTCTGTTTGCATTGCTTTCTATGCAGTGCTGTCAATGGTGAGAAGACGAAATAGAGAGGCCCAATAGAAATAGGGTTGACATGATAACCCTACCTTTCTCCATGTTCTCTCCGACTTACCGTCTGTTTCTGGCATTTTAAGATTTCCAACATTTACAGTACTTTCCTTTTTCTGATACAATGTCATATAGCATGTTGTGTATATTTAATGGAAAGAAAGAGCTAGCATCTAACTACAGGTCACCGTTACACTGTGTACTTTGTAGACCTTGTCACCCTTAATATAATTTAACAGTATGTTTTGTAATCTTATACAGGGACTATATTGAGACTAAAAGGAGCAATGTTGCGAATGGCATTCTTGGACACCACAGGAAGTCTCATCCATCCAGCACATGATCCTTGGAAAGAACCAAATATTCAGGAGGAGAAAGATGAGAAAGATAAATGTAGGAAACTGAGACCTGTATCTGTCTCCCCTTCATCCTCTCAGGAAATAAGTGAAACCCAATATGCAGTGATATGTTCAGAAAAGCAGGCAAAGGTTATCTCACTGCCATCCCAAAACTGTGTTTATAAACACAACATAACTGAAACATCGTTTGTTCTTCGTGCTGATATTGTGGGACTGAATGGGAGCACCTGCCTTGCATGCTTCTGTGCCAATGGACATATCATGACATTCAGGTAATTGAAATAGTGCTAAGAAACTGATTGTATCTGGATGCATCATGGTGTCTACAATGCACAAGCTAAGACGTTTAATCACATGGTAATACTTTGAAAAAGTACTGAAGGCTTTATTGGCTGAAATTAATTTGTTTTGAAAGATTTTTAAAGAATTGTAATTTTGAGTGTGGTTCAGCTCTGCTCATTTGCAGTACACATGTTCATGAGATAGCAGGTATGGTTTCATCACATGCTCCAGTTCCACAAGCTCATGTTGTTCAGTCTTGTAAGAGGTGACATTCTTTGAATGATGCTTTAAACTACACTGCGAGTGCTTGTTAACCAGTAATGATCGCTCAGATAACAACATCCAAAGACATGACATGTTTGCGGAACTTCACTGAATCAGTTGGTCATTTAGCACCGGCAACAGCAAAAATATTTTTAAATTACTTAATTGAGGATTGTGATACTTTACAAATCGAGCTATTTTTCCTCAGTGCTTAAATAAATGACCCCCAAAGTCTCAGAAGGAATAAATTGTACTTGAACAACACAGAATTTTCTTTCCACCACACTGTGATGGTGCACATGATTGGCTGTAGCTGTTCGCTCAAAGCTATTAATTCTCAGTGCCTTAATGTTCATAAATTTCCTTTTTACTTTAAAAACTAACTTTCCAGGAAGTTTTCAGTGTTTATCTTCAAAATATTGGTTGAATGTTAAAAATTGCTTTCTCTACAGAGGAACTCTTACAATGTGTTTAGTCAAAAACATCCCCTTTGCATTAACGACACGTTCTCCTACATCTGTTTGATGGTAGCAAATTGAGTAATGCACTTGATATGATTCCCTATCAGCGTCCTACTCTAGGCACACCTCTTCACATTTCCAGTGGGCTACGGCCTGTGGGGGCCCTCTTTGCCTCATTCCTCCTGCTCCAAGTTCCAAGTCCTGACACTCAGGCAGTTTCACTGCCATCTGCTAGTCTTCATCGCCTGCCGCTGCCCAGCAGTGTCCCGCGTGGTTGCCATGTGCTCTTGCTGCTTGTGTTGACTGAGAAGCTAAAGTTTATTTAACATTGATAACATCTTTGTGCATTTATAAATTATTTCACATCTTGAGAAGTATGAGCAGAATAATTGTACAGAAAGAATGAACTAATGAAGAGTTTATCACCAACAATCAAATGTTTGTGCAAAAGTTAGGTCATTAATTAATGTTATTTGATTTTTTTTAAACAGTCCACTATTTATCTTAGCATATATTGTACTTGGTAATGCTGCAAGAAATCTGTTCAAATGTTAAGTGTAATGATCAAAAGTCCTTTACGGAGAGCTCGCTCCACACTTTTAAAATCTCTTCTTTCCCATGGATGCACACCAAGGTGCAACAGTTTGGTTTGGGGGAAAAAGGTAACATAGAGTTTGATGACTCCTGTGGATGAAACATCAGGTTTAATCTGCTTTGTTTATCTTGAATCTGGGTTTACCATTATGTTGGGAGGGCTTGAGAGTGTTGGAGCAGTCTCCAAGACTAATGTGTCAGAAGGTGCAAGCAATGATAGGGTACAGAGAACCATGCAGAGTACAGCGTACATGCAATGCTTCTGAACTAAGGGTGCATGGAATGTGTTGATAGAAAATCTTTGTTCATTATCACCTTTAACTTTGGCCTGTGCAATATTGTGAATTATGAAGTTGATCTGGTAGGCTTTCATTTCCCAGTGCTGTAAATTAATATTGATGTAATGTAAAAAAAAAATGTTATATGAAGTACAGGTACCTGTAAAATAGAAAGAAGATGCTAAAAGCACCTTGATACTTGGGCAGTGTCAATAGCGAGAGTCCCTCTTGACTTCGCTAATATTTCAAATCAATGAACATCAATCGGTTAAGGAAGAAAAATGCTAATTTCTTTTGAATAGTCGGCTCAAGCACACTAAACCAAATTGCAACCTGTACTGTGATGTTAGAATATAGAATGAACAGATTAGTGAAATAGTCAAATTCGCCAATACAATTTAAAATATTTAATTCTATTATAGGCTGTTTTGATCTAGTGAAATCGCACTAGCTGAGTAGCAGTGTTGTAAAAATGTACCTCTACATGGAGCCCAGTTTTCCTTACTAATCACAATTATTTTACCGCTATTTTTATTCAAGACTTTGACCATTACACTTAAACGCGTGTATTTCTGATTGATTGTGCCTCGTCAAGTAATTGAGGTCACAGTGACAAAGACTTTAAGGAAAAAGAAGAAAGCCACTCTTAAACATAGTAAATCATTATATGACCAACTGTTTTTTTGCCAAAATTTTCCACTAAGACTTATGATGCATGTTGAAGTTGCATGTCATGGACATGCCATCTGTTACAGGTAATGTAGTGTTTTAACATGGTGTATCTCTTGCAGGGAGTATAGTTGATATAGGTTATATGTACAGTAATGTATAGTACAGTGTGCTGCAGTGTCATGAACCTGACATGAGTGAATCTGATAAAGGTGTTCAAATGGTAAAATGTACCTGCTGCAGATGTATTTGTCATGAATTATATTAGGTAATGAGTATTGTCAGGTCCAGTCAAACTTTATATACTACAATAATCTGATACATGTGTATATATAGTTCAGTGTATCTGATTAGAGATACATGAAAACATTACTGAGAATTTAGTGCCAGTCCAATATGTCTGGTACAAGTAATACATGAATTGCATAGTAAAACCTTGATGAGGTAATGACCATTCAAAATCTAAGTGTAATACAGCACTGAAACAGGTCCTTCAGCCCATCAAGTACATACCAACTGAGATGCCCAACTAGGTTAGTCCCATTTGCCCAGGTTAAGTCCATATCCCTCTAAACCGTTGCTATCCATGGACTTGTCCAAATGTGTTTTAAACCTTATTATTGTACCTGTCTCAACCACTTTCTCTGGCAGCTTGTTCCAGATACACCGCACCTTCAGTGTGAACACGATGACCCTCGGGTCCCTTTTAAATCTTTCCCCTCTCACCTTAAATCTGTGCCCTCTAGTTTTTGATTCCCCTTCCTTTGGTGGTGGTGGGGAAAACTGTGGGCATTCAACTTATCTATGCCCCTCATGATTCTATAAGGTCACCCTGGGTCTCCTATGCCCCAAGGAGTGAAATCCTTACCTGCCCAACGTCTCCCTATAACCCAGTAATCAATTCCTGGCAACATTCTTGTAAATCTTTTTTGTACTGCTTTACAGCACAAGTAATTTGGTACAAGTACAGGGGCGGAAATCGCTATCAAAACATGGGGGGTCACAATTTCTTGATGGCCGCACGCACATGCACACACATGCGAGGCTTCGGCCGTGGACCCTGTGGAAGATAACATCGGAACTAACCTGGTTGGTGACCGACTCCGAACTCCAGCAACAGCAGCTTTGTCTGCCCTGAACAGGGGCTTTGTCGGCCCATTCGCAGGATCTTCCATCGCCCGGCGGGGGCTTCAACATCGGGAGCCTCAATCACCTCGACACAGCAATTTGACCGCGGGGCAATGGAAGATCCTGCGGCCGATTTTAAGCCGCGCCGGGCGATGAAAGGCCCCGCGAACGGACCGATTCACGCTCCGCTCTATGATCTTTGCTCCACCAGGACGTCTCTCTCCTCCAATCACTGCGCTCTATCCTCAGTCCCAACCCCCTACTTCCGCCTCTGACCGTCATCTCCCTCCTCCAATCATCACGATGAATCATCATGTCCCCCCTCCTCACTGCCAGCTGACTGACATCTCTCTCGTCCAATCGGCGCCCTCGATCATCAGTCCCCACCCCCCCCACCTGTCTCACGGAAAGTGGAGATTTTTAATAGTTTTTTTCACCGAATTTCAAAATCCGGATTATGAATCAGGATTACGGAGATGGGGAGGATTGTCCCCCACCTCTCAAAACATGGAGGGGACGTGTGTGATCTCCCGTTTCCCCCCCCCTGTCCCCCGGGAATTCTGTCCCATGCAAGTACTGCATTTAGTATTGTAGATTTGATACAAGCCATGTACATTGGGATTATGTTTTTACTACATTGGATGTGTCTCAAGGGCTGTGGGTCTAGTCCCGAGAGCTTGAAAATAATACAAGAAATGTATTTAGAGTACCGTATATGCCATGTACTTATTTTGGAAGAGATGTGCACATTTTTATGTGGCCTACCAAAGTTCCATAGAATTTGATCAGATATCACTATTAGTATTCTTATTATATTCAAGAAAGGTGGGAGACCAGAAGCAGGAAATTGTATGTCAGTTAGCCTGATATCTGTTATTGGGAAATTCAGGAGTCCATTATTAAGGAAATAGTCGAAGGATGTTTAAAAACTGTGATACAGTAAAACCGAGACAACATGATTTTATGAAGGAAAAATCAAAATCATATTTGGGAAATTTATTATAGTTCTTAGAGGATATTTACCAAGCATCGTGATGTAGCATCATTGCTGCGAGCCTGACAATTCCCGGGACCTGGGTACAATCCTTATCTGAGATGCTGTCTTTATTCTCCCCAATGCCATGTAGTTTTGTCTTGCATCCAAAAGGTAAATTGGTCACTGTGAATTACACCATAGTGAAATTAAGTGTTGTAAAGTGGTGGCCACTTGAGATTGAATAAATTGCGGGGCAACAGACAGTAAAAAAAAAAGGGAATATGACTGATGGTGGTTGATGTGGACCAGATGGGCTGAATGTTCTCCTGTACCTTAATAAACAACTAATAAATCTTAATAATGAGTAGGATAGTTAAAAAGGAAGCTCATGGATGTAATGTTTTTTTAATTTTCAGAAGACATTTAATAAGGTGCCACATAAATTAACTATGAGAGCTCAAGGCATTGTTGATAAAATATAAGCATGGTTAACCTCCAGAAAACTAGGTCAAAATAAATGGATCAATTTTAGGTATATAATCTGTAACTCGTACTAAGAAAATCAATGCTAGAGCCTCAGCCATTTGCGTTCAATATTAATTATTTAGGCAAAAGAGACAAATGTTATAGCAATACACCAAAAAGATGAGAAAGCATGTAATGAGATGGGTACAGTGCCAAAGGCCAGGGTTCGATCCTGCTACATGTTCTGTCAGCATTAACTTTGTATGTTCTCCCTGTGACCGCATGGGTTTTCCCTGTGTGCTCCGGTTTTCTCCCGTATTCCAATGATGTGCAGGTTTATCGGATAATTAGCCTCTGTAAAGTTAACAGCTTTGTAATTAATAACAAAAACAGGATATTGTGTAAAAGAAGCGAGAATGCATAATACTCTAGTACAGAGGGATCTGGTACCCTCGTACGAGAAGCCAAAGTTAGCTGGCTAAAACAGCAAGTAATTTGGAAGACAAGTAAAATGTCGACCCTTATTGCCGAATAAAGATTTGCAGCAACTGTACAGGGCAATGGTGAAATATCTGGAATACTCCTTTAGGAGATGTGTACGTGCAGTTCAGAGAAAGTCAGATTGCATTCTAGAATAAAGGTATTGTTTTATGAGAAACAATTCAACAGCTATTGATTTGAGGAATGAACAATAGTTTCATTAAAGTGCATGAGATTGTGAAGGAGTTTCAGAGATACATGCTAAGATGTTTCCTCTTATGGGGGCAACTATAAACTGAGGGGCATCATTCCAGAATAAGTGGTAGCCTATTTCGGATGGAGATGAGGAGGAATTTTTCATCTCATAAGCCATTGAAATTCGCTATCTCAGAGAGTTGTGAGGAGTTGGGTCTTTAAATATATTCAAACTTTAGATGGATAGTTTTCTATCTATAGCAAATTTTATAGGTTATGGGCAGAATACAGAAATGTGGACAGACCTAAGACCAAGATGATCAGATGGTCACCAGGCCTATTCCTTCCATGCCGAACATCTGCACCAATGACCATGAATATTATGGTAATGTGAATATAGCTCAGTTGGGCTATGTCCATATAATACATTCTGTATACAGGTAATTTGTATGAAGGAAAATGGGTCTAGTATAGGTAATATAGATATAGGTCAGTACAAATATATAACTAGGTGCATGTGTAAACTACTTGGTATCGACAAGGTACATGTGTGGAATCAACACATGTGCTGTATGGTGCACATTTAGCATAACTTGAATATTCATTAAAAATATATGTAAGAAAAGAGGTCATTTGGCCAATCATGCCATGCCAGCCAATAAATGAACTGTGTAGGTTATGCACCCTCCCCACTCAGTCCATTGCCTCTTGAAATGATCATCAGGAATCTTTTTTTAATGAAATCAACTTCGTTTTTATTTTTGCAGTGAGCCTGTTTTTAATATAATATCACTCTCACTTTATCTTGTATCCTGTGAGCGTTTACTCAACAGGTCAAGACAATCATCGTGTGAAAATTCATAAAACTACTTCATGGATCTTCCTTATTAAATCCCCTCAAAAATTAATTTGTTAATTGGATACAATCTTCTCTGAAAAAATTCATGCTGATTAACCTGAGCTCTTCTAAATGTAATTTCCAATTTATTTTCCATTATTTTTATCGCACCATTGTTGGGCTAGCTGAGGTGCTTTATCCCTTTATACCCAACAGCAGCACAATGGCAATCTTCCAGTCCTCTGAATAATGCCAGAACCCAAAGAGTATTGGCAACACTGTTTCCATTCTTGCTTTCCCCAAGAGCCTGATATACGTTTTTACCTGAGCATAGTGACCTATCCTTTTTTAAGATCCTTGACCGTTTAATTTGTCCTTTGTCAGTGTTTATCATTTGTAATACTTGACATTCTTCCTCAAAATCTATATTTGTTTCTGCTATGTGGGAACTTAGAACATTAAGTCTTCTTTCACATGCAAGGTTATTTTTCTGGTTTCCAGTATTATCATATCCTGCTTTTTCAGCTTGTTTTCTTTCATGTATTTATGGAACATCTGTGTTTTCCTGCCAATTATTTTTATGCAGCATCTTTGCCTTACTCATTTCCTTTTTTACTTTCACTCACACCTCTTGTAGGCTTTCTGCAGTACTGAGCTCTGGATATCCGTCATAACCAGTGTAAGAAGGAACTGCAGATGATGGTTTAAACCGAAGATAGACACTAAAAGCTGGAGTAACTCAGCGGGAAGAGTCTCGACCCGAAACGTCACCCATTCCTCCTCGCCATAGATGCTGCTTGGCCCACTAAGTTACTCCAGCTTTTTGTATCTATCCATCACAACCTTTTCTTCTTTTGCCTTCTACTCTGTATGCTTCTTGATACCTGCTGAAGTTGTCTAGATTAAGGATTGAGGTTTACAACTTTATTTTATTGGGGACACTCGCTATAAATAACTTCCTTGATTGCATCCCACTGCCTTGAAACTAATTTACATTCACATAGGTCCTTCTAGTCCAATTTTGATGTTATAGTTCAGCTTTGTAAAATTGATGATATCAAAATTAAAAATTATACTTAGTGTTATTCAAGAGGTGGCATTTGGTCCATCAGCAGAACAATCCCATCAGGTCCATTCATTATTAATTTATAAACCTGGCATGCTGCATGCTCATCCAATCCCCTCATCTGATTTTTTTTATTTTGCAGCTTATCAAGATTGGATAATTTACATTAGACAATTAACCCCCACCTTTGATATACGTCATGAAACCTGGGCCTCTAGGTAAAACACATATGGTCATAGAGAGAATATGCATTCTGTATAGAAAGCACCCAAGATCAGAACAAAGTTAAGTTCCCTAAAGCTGAGCTAACAACACTGTTAGGGCACTTTTTCTCTGTCTCTTAACACTAAATACTAAAACAAACTGAATTATAATGGCAGCCTCCAAGATGCTTTCTCATTGCCAACTTCTCAATTTGCAGGTTTGCTCAGTAAAACTACTTCTAGCTCTGTCTTGTTGGGCTAGTTACGCAGAGATTAAGAAAGCATTCAAATAGGTGTCAAGAATTCAGCATATTCTATGCCTTTTAACACTGTTATTGTCCCGGCTGCTCATAAGATCATGTGATCATAAGATCATTCGGCCCATTGTCTACGCCATTCAATCGTGGCTGATCTATCTCTCCTCCTAACCCCATTCTCCTGCCTTCTCCCCATAACCTCTGACACCCGTACTAATCAAGAATCTATCTATCTCTGCCTTAAATATATCCACTGACTTTGCTTCCACAACCTTCTGTGGCAAAGAATTCCACAGATTCAACACCCTCTGACTAAAGAAATTCCTTCTCATCTCCATCCTAAAATAACGTCCTTTAATTCTGAGGCTATGACCTCGAGTCCTAGACTCTCCCACTAGTGAAAACATCCTCTCCACATCCACTCTATCCAAGCCTTTCACTGCTCTGTACGTTTCAATGAGGTCCCACCCTCATTCTTCTAAACCCCAGCGACTCCCCTCTTGGTTTACATAAGGTCCCACCCTCATTCTTCTAAACCCCTCCACCACTCCCCTCTTTTTTGGCCACATAAAACATGTATGTTTTCTAACTTTTCCCAGTAGTGAGAAAGGTAATTGAGAAAGGTAATTGATATGACACATTGACCTTTTTTCTTCACAGGTGTGCTTGATTTGCTGAGTATTTCCAGCACCTTGTTTTATTTCAAACTGTTTCCTTTATCCACTCTTTGCTCCTTTGTGTTTCAAATTTGTTTTTGAATTCTGAATTCCCACATCCTGTTTTGCCTCTTTATTATCAGGTTCCCACCCTCTCTCCTAATAACACCACTAAACTTCTCAGTCAGGATATTGGTCCAAGTCCTGTTGAGATACAACTCCACTATTTTGTACAGATCTAACACTCTCTCACAACCAGACTCGGTGCTCAAGAATCAAAAGCTTTCCCTCTTGCACTATGTGACTATTTTTGAAATCATTGATCACAGCAACTGAGATCATTTCTTAGTTTTAATCTCCTGGCATCTTGTAATGTACATCAGCGGTTTCATTTTCTGTCATAGTACATGACCTTTGGCTTTTCAAACACCCTTCTAAGAGTGCTGTACACTTGCTCAGTTACCTCTTGACTCTACCACCATGGAACCAACACACTACCCTGAAATCACATGTGTGACTATTGAATCTCCCGCCCATTTAGCTCCTCACTTCTTTCTCCCCTCATCCGAAAAAACCAAATTTCACATGGTGCCACCGATGTGACTCCGGGCTGAAATCCCTTGATGGACCAAAAGATTTTACAAAAGTCAAAGGTGAATAGTGACCCTGGTGTACTCAGTAGCATCTGCCTGGCACTCCTGATCTTGCTATAATGATCCAACCTTCCCCTCTGGTGATGAGATGTCTGTCCTCAGCAGAGGCCTCAGCTTTTTACCCCTGCACCCACACCTCAATGAGTTCCAAACCCACCATGACATTGTGCTCTCCTTCTGTTGACGACTACTCTGTCTGTTTCTTTGGAAAGGAATACCTGCCCAACCCATCTCCCCCCATTAATGAACTTTCCCCTTCTCCAACACTGATCTTCCTCTTGGACACCAACTGCCTTGTATCCTCTATCTTGAACTTTTTATTTCTGACTGCCCCCACAACATTGACTGTCTTGACATCTCCGTCCCTTCACCAGCTCCAGTCTCATCCCCTCCAAACATGCAGCCCTCCACTCACTCTACACCATTCCCAAACCTGCACATAAGAGTGTTGCCGATGTAGTGTTTGGCCTTTACCTTGCTGAGGCTAAGAAACACCTCTTAGACACCTCCACGTATATCCCCCTTGACCATGACCTTGCCAATAAACAACAGCCCACTGTCTCCCACCCTCTCTCTGCAGATTCTGATTTGTAAGGTGACCACCTTCTGAATCATTCTGAATACGTAACATTGTTGGAAAATATTGAATGGGTTGGACAGTGGATATAGACAAAGAAATGGTTAAACTTTCAAGCTCTTCAAAAGCTAAAATCAAATCAAAAAACTTCTACATTGGAGAAATCAAATGCAGATTGGATGACCACTTTTGCAGAATGCCTCTCAGTCGGAAGGGTAATCCTGAGCTTTTAATTTCCCCATGAACTCTGACCACCATATTTGTCCTTTAACACTACTGCAACACAGACTACCGTAATAAACTCTTAAAACTCTATTTCATTTTCCAACGAGGCACAGTACAGCCGAAAGATGCAATATTGAATTGAACAGTTGTAGATATCCAACCTTTCAATGCTGTATCAGAACCGTCTTTACTGATGAAAGGCCATCAAACTGCAGCATTAGCTCAGTTTTATTCTCTCTCCACAGATACTGCCTGACCTGAGTATTTTCAGCATTCACTTTTATTTCAGATTTTCAACAACTGCAGTATTCTAGACTTCATAGATCCAGCATTATTTATTTCCCCTTTCATTCTCATCTGGCTTCATTCATTGCCTGATTCCAATTCCTCCAAACAGATTATTTGCAATTAGTGAACTTTCACCACCCTATTCAGGCAGCGGCATGGCCAGCCTCATAGTCTCTCTTGGTTTCAACCCTGTTACAGATATTCCCTTTTGTTCTATCCACCATTCCACCTCTACAACTTAAAACTGTTTGATTTCAAACTTTTCCTGGTTCTGATGATAGGTCATTAACCTGAAACATTTGCTTCTCTCTCTCCACAGATATTGCCTGGCTTGTTGACTTTCAGGATTCTTTTTGTTTTTTTCAACATTTATTTTTGCTTCAGTGTTACTCGGCTTCACTAATGCAGTGACTTGCATTGGGTCCAAAATCAAATCTTGTGCTCTTCTAGTTGATGCCGCATGTATTTGTTCTTGAAAGCGAGATGTGCTTTATTTACCAGTCCCATTGAACTTACATTCAGTAGAGGAGCCCCGTCTTGCTTATTTACCAGAATAAAAAATAAAAATTATAACTCCCTTTCGCATCAATACTTTAGCAACACTGAACGTCAGTTTTTAATATAAGATTTCAGCAGTTCTCTTCTCCCAGTTTTCTTAATTTAACATACATCTTAACTTAGAAAGTCAAATCTATGAAATAGGTATGTGCGTAGTGTATAACATATTTGCATTGTGGAGCAGCTGGAGTTCCCAGTTGTGCTTGTGGTGGGATATCTGATCGAAGTAACTGTTTATTGTATAGTGTACTTTATCCAGGAAATACCATTCTTATATTTTGAACCAGAATATTCTGACTTTCTTTTGAAGCTTGCCAAGTCTTAGGCCACTGCTGGACGTCAATTATTTGCCACTGACCGATATGCGAATAGCTCGTACTTTCTGTTTCACCAATAACGGGCAAGCTCTATATCTGGTTTCACCCACTGAAATCCAACGCATCACCTATAGTCAGGGAACATGTGAGAATTTACAGGTAAGAATCTTTGAAATTATTTAAACATTGAAAACAGTCTTTACATTAGAATGCCAATATCACTTGTATTTCTCTATTTGTGTGCCATCTTATCATGTATCTGTGGAGGGAAATGGACTGACAAGGTTCCGGGTCGAGACCGTTCATCCAGACAAAGAGTAGAGGGGAAGTAGGCAGTATAAAAAGTCGAGGGAGAGATGTAGCAAGAATTACCAGGCTATAGATGTAGCAAGAATTAACAGGATATTGGTGAGGAGAGTTGACTGGCAGATAAGAGTCCAGTGGGCAAAGGAGGAGTAGCATGTTTAATTCAGATAAGTGTGAGTGTTGCATTTTGGGAAGTCAAACCAGGGCGGGTCCTTCACAGTGGAATGGTATGCCTCTGGGAACTGTTATAGAACATAAGCATCAAGGAGCACAAGTAGGTTACACAAAAAGGCTGGAGAAACTCAGCGGGTGCAGCAGCATCTATGGAGCGAAGGAAATAGGCAACGTTTCGGGCCGAAACCCTTCTTCAGACTGAAACTCCCGCTGAGTTTCTCCAGCCTTTTTGTGTAACCTTCGATTCTCCAGCATCTGCAGTTCCCTCTTAAACAAGGAGCACAAGTACATGCTTCTCTGAGAGTGGCATTGCAGGTACATAGGATGACGAAGAAGAATTTTGGCACATTGACTTCATCAGTCAGGGAATTAAGTATAAAAGTTGGGACATTATGTTATTTTGGCCACTTTACTATCGGAAAGATTCTATTAAACTGGAATGTGTGAAGAAAAGATTTACCAAGCTGTTTTCTTGGACTTAAGGGCCTTAGCTATGGGGAAAGATTGGGCAGGCCCAATCCTTGAAGCGTAGAACGCTGAGAGATGATCTTACAGAGTTGGATAAAATCATGAGGTGAATAGATGGGGTGAATGCAGAGTGTTTTTCCCAGAGTGGGGGGAATCAAGAACTAGAGAACATAGGTTTAAGGTGAGAGGGGAAAGATTTAATAGGAACTTGAGTGGTAACCTTTTTATACCGAAGGTGATGGATATATGGAATTAGTTGCCAGATGAATTCAATAAGGGAGGTACAATAACAACATTTAAAATACATTTGGACAGGTATATGGCTAGGAAAGGTTTTGAGGGATTTGGGCTAAACACAGGCTGATGGGGCATCTTGGAACACGTGGATGTCTTGAGGTAATAACGGCACAGATTATGGTTGAAATAGAAAGTGAACTGAGCCAGACAGTCAGTGTTTTTATGGAGGTGCATATTGCCATTACACAGGACAATAATCTGGGTGAAATGTGAGCCGTAGAGACCATGTCTTTAATCTTCCCATATTTATGCGATATCCACAAGTAGGGTGAGGTGCAGGTACATGGAAAAATCTTGCTTGCAGCAGCATCACAGGCACATACTCAAACACACAAAAAAATGAAACATTAATTATACACACATTGTATATTAAATTTCTAAAAGAAAGAAGACTGCAAAAAATAAAACAATCCCGCAAAAACTTTATTTGAAAAAAATAGTCCATGGTAGGTGGACTATTCTTCCATTGTCTGCCTAGGAATAGATTGTGCAGGTTGGTTCAAGAATTTGATTGTTTCAGGAAAGTAGCTGTTCTTGTATCTGGTGGTATGGGACAAGGCCTGTATTGCTGCCTGTTTGTAGCAACAAGTAGAGCGCATGGCCCAGATAGTAGGGACCCTTGATAGATGCCACTTTCTTGAGCAGCGCCTCACGTAGATGCTTTCGATAAACGGGATTGACCAGGCTCCACAACTCTCTGCAACCTTTTGTATTCCTGTACCAGGAATTGTCGTACCAGGCTACGATGCAACCAGTCATTCTACGATGTTAGTGCCTAGGAATTTGAAGCTGCTAAAGGGCCTGTCCCACTTGGGCGACCTAATCCTAATTCTGGCACGTTTGACCTCGACTCGTACTCGCAGCATGGTCGACACGAGGTCGTAGGAGGTCTTCGTAACTCTCCTTCATGCTTGAGAATGGTCTCCACGTACTCGAGGCCTCAGCTAGGTCGTGGCGTTTTTTTCAATATGTTAAGAAATGCCCGCGTGTAAAAAAAGGTTGCCATGGAAAAAATCTATACTTTTTTTACTCGTAGGTTTAGTCGTAGTAGGTCGGCATGTTAGTCATTGGTTATCAAGAGTAGTCGAAGGTAGTCGTAGATAGTCTTCATCATAGTCGAAGGGAGGTCGTCTTCACTCTCCACTATTCGTTGTCCAATTTTCCCGAAGTTAGTCATAGCTAGTCGAAGGAGATCTTCAACATGTCTTTGTTTCAAACTCTTCTAAACTCGCTAATTAGGTCGCCCAAGTGGGACAGCCCCTTCACTCTCTCCACGATTAACCACCACATGAAAACTGAAGCATGGTACAAAGTAGTCTATGTGAATCTTGTTTAATTGGCAGCCATTAATTGGAAATTGATTCGGTCATCAGATGATCTACCACCATGCTGATGTAATATAAGTGTTCTTCAGTAAGCATGCTAATGGTTCTCTTATGCAGGTATGTAAATGGAGAGCTCTTCCACCATTTATGTTTACCTGAATTGTACTTTCAATCCGAGGACTGCTTTTATTGACAAATGCTGATGGCATCTGCCTTTTTCGAAGCTCTTTATGACTTTGAAGTCACACTTGACCATCACCCAGTATAAATATAATTGCATACCACAGATTCTTCCCATAGGATACGCGGTGAAATAAAAACACATAGTGTGGAAATATTCAGCAGGTCAGGCAGGGAGTGCCTGCAGATAGAAACAGAATTAAAGTTTCAAAAGAATCATATGGACCAGAAGAGTTAACATTTTATTTCAAATCCTTTCTAACCTGTGAGCTATTTTTAACATTTTCTATTTTTATTTTGGATTTCTAATATCTACAGTTGTTTTGCTTAAAATGAAACGGCCTATGCTTAGCTTGTTAATCTGTTCAGATTTACTGACTGTACTCTCAAATTGGACTGGTCAAGGCAAACAGAATCCCAGCTCAAGGTTTTGAAAATATGATTATGCCAAAAATTAAGGGCATCATTCAAGACTTCCTTGCGAACTCTTCCATCCTAATCTTCTAATCTCATTCAAGGTTTCTGTCTCCATCCTCTAATGTTATTCAGGGCATACTAAACCTTGTACTGTATTATTGGAGTTCAAGGACAGTCCAGACCTTGCACTGAATTAATGGTGACAGACAAAAAACGCAATGCAGTAATTGTGTGAAAGGACAGTCTAATTCTCACACTGCACTAATGGTGTTATGATGAGTCTGAGTACAGGAGGGAGATTAATAATCTGATTAAACGGTGCCAGAACAATCTTGTTCTCAATGTTAACTGTTGACTTCAAGAAGGAAACACTGAAGATCCATGAAAATGGATCCATGAACCATAATGACTGGTTGCAGCATCACCTGGTTCAGTAACTTGAATGCCCAGGAACAAAGAAGCTGAAGAAAGTGGTAGACATTGTCCAGTCCATCACAGGTATTCCCACCATCAAAGGAATGTACAGGAGGCATTCCCTGAGCACATGTAGGGTGTTGACATGGATAGAAAATTGGCTGGCAGACAGGAAGCAAAGAATAGGAGTGAACGGGTCCTTTTCAGAATGGTAGGCAGTGGCGAGTGGAGTGCTGCAAGACTCGGTGTTGGGGCCGCAACTGTTTACCATATATATGAATGATTTGGAAGAGGGAATTAGGAGCAACACCAGCAAGTTTGCGGATAACACAAAGCTGGGTGAACTGTGAAGAGGATGTTAGGAGGTTGCAGGGTAACCTGGACAGGTTGAGTGAGTGGGCAGATGCTTGGCAGATGCAGTATAATATAGATAAATGTGAGGTTATCCACTTTGGCGGCAAAAACAAAGGGGCAGATTATTATCTCAGTGGGGTTAGGATAGGTAAGGGGGAGGTACAGAGTGACCTGGGTGTCCTTGTACACCAGTCACTCAAAGTTGGCGTGCAGGTACAGCAGGCAGTGAAGAAAGCTAATGGAATGTTGGCCTTCATAACAAGAGGATTTCAGTATAGGAGTAAAGAGGTTCTTCTGCAGTTGTATAGGGCTCTGGTAAGACCAAATCTGGAGTATTGTGTACAGTTTTGGTCTCATAATTTGAGGAAGGACATCCTTGTGATTGAGGCAGTGCAGCGTAGGTTCACGAGATTGATCCCTGGGACGGTGGGACTGTCATATGAGGAAAGATTGAAAAGACTAGGCTTGTATTCACTGGAGTTTAGAGGGATCAGGGGGGATCTTATAGAAACATATAAAATTATAAAAGGACTGGACAAGCTAGATGCAGAAAAAACGTTCCCAATGATGGACGAGTCCCGAACCAGGGGCACAGTCTTAGAATGAAGGAGAGGCTATTTCAGACTGAGGTGAGAAAAAAACATTTTCACCCAGATAGTTGAGAATTTGTGGAAATCCTTGCCACAGAGGGCAGTGGAGGCCAAGTCACTGGATGGATTTAAGAGAGAGTTAGATAGAGCTCTAGGGGCTAGTAGAATCAAGGGATATGGGGAGAAGGCAGGCACGGGTTACTGATTGGGGACAATCAGCCATGATCACAATGAATGGCGGTGCTGGCTCAAAGGGCCGAATGGCCTCCTCCTGCACCTATTTTCTATGTTTCGATATCATCAAAGACCTTTACCATCCTGGCCTCGATCTGATTTCGCTGCTATTATCAGGAAGAAAGTTCAGGGCCCTGAGAACCATGAACTCCAGATTCAAGAATGGCTTCATCCCATCAACCATCATGCTCTTGAACACTGCAGAACACTGATGACAAATTTAGCAACTGTGATCTATTTTTCTATTCTGTTTGTGTTTTTGGTTACTCTACAGATTTTGGTTTTGCGCTATTATAGTTTGATTATTATCATTGATTGTTGTAAATGTATTTGTTGCATTATGGCACTAATGGACCCGTTAAATCAGCATTAAGTAACAATTTCATTGCCCTGTTCCCGCTACATTCACAATAATTCTTGACACCCCCATTCAATTGAAACCTTCTATGGCAATCATTATTTTCGGGGGACTTGTTTAAACATGGTGTAGGTGTAATAATGTTGAGAAATTTTGTGCAATCTTTGCTGCGTGTAAATTGGATTCACTGCTGCTTACTCTACTCAAAGTGGTAAAGGCTTACCTTGAAATATGCCATGTTTAGATTTGGTAGGATAGAACACTGCTATTATTGGCAAGTCTGAATGTCAGATTTTTTCACCAGTAAAATAAAGGCTTAATAATGACAAAAGTTAGAAATGTAAAATTTTATCTATACTGCAGGTTCTTGTTTTATATTTAAAAAAATTAAAATGGTATTTCTAAATATTATTTTTACTAGGAAATGCTGGGAGAGCTGTTTACCCCTGTGGAAACACCAGATGCTCCAAACAGGGGGTTCTTTAAAGGGTTGTTTGGTGGTGGTGCCCAGTCACTGGACAGGGAAGAGCTTTGTAAGTACAATGGCATATTGACAAAACAAAAAGTGCACAGAAATCTTACTCTTTAGGTATATGCTGTCAAACAGTTTGTCTAAGGCTCCATTGATTTTCCTTGCTTTCAAGTGGGGGGGAAATGGTAAGTAAATTGTCTGTTCCTAGAATGCTTCGGTTTATGTATTATAATGGGGAAATAGGAAGAAACAAAGGTGAAAGAGATCAGCGCCATTAGGTTTGTGTATAAAATCCCAGTGATTTGTGAATGACTTTAGAGCACAAAGCATACATTAAAATGTAATTTCTGAACAATTACATTGCCATTTGCTAAATTCATGTATTTCATTTGACCTCAGCATTACATTTGATTTCTCTTATAAATGTGATTTTCTTTCCTACACCAGTTGGTGAATCTGTAGCGGGGAAAGCCTCGAGGAGCTTGGCCCAGCACATCCCAGGGACTGGTGGAATTGAAGGGGTCAAAGGAGCAGCATCTGGTGTTGCAGGAGAGCTGGCAAGGGCCAGGATAGCACTGGATGAAAGAGGGCAGAAACTAAGTGAGCTGGAGGAGCGAACGGCGGCCATGTTATACAGTGCCGATAATTTCTCTAAACATGCTCATGAGGTAAGATCTGCTCATTAGTTGCCAGAGTGTCCTTATGTTATGTCTTAATTCCAGATTTCCTAAGTTTGCAAATATAACTTTGAGTCACAACAATTCAAAAGTAATTCATTATCTCCAAAGTGCCCAGGGGTATCTGTGATTATGGTCGGTGCCATCTAATATCGATACTTTTTATCATTAACTAGGAACCAGTAGCCTTTTACATCATGGATTTAATACCCTTCTTATCTATTTCTTCTTTACTCTTCTCCCACCCCATAATAAAAAGTTAAATATTCAATACATTAATGACATAAGACCTGTTCTGTCATTTCTGCAAAAACAGTACTTGTTTTCATTTTACACATTGAAATTTGAATTGGGTTTAGGTCCATCAGTTGTCAGAATAAATGTATTTCTCTTCTCAAGATTAATTTTGCCATCCACTTATATCTTTATCTAAAATATCCTCCTAACATACATTTATCAATAGAACAAGTTGCTTTGATTTTGCTGAACAATGTGTGAAGCAGAACACTCCTATTAGTGTCCCTTCATACCTCAACCATGAAGACCGATATTTCCCCAGACTCGTGCATTTAAAAATGGTCTTAATTGCAGAGTAACTTTCAAGGTCCAGGGCATATGAAACACTTAACAGCCAATGAAATGCTACATGGTATAGTCAAATGCAGTAGCCAAGTTGTACACTATCAATGCAATAATGGCCATACAATATAAATGTTCTTAGTCTTAATTAAGTAATAAAGATTGTTCAAAGTAATGTCTTTGATACACATTTTCCCACAGTACTATAAAAAAGAAAAACTAAACCAAAACGATGGCAGGTCGAAAAGGCCAGTTCTGATGCAAACAACGAGCAAATTATCTAAAGCTAAAGAATCTGACATTGATTCCTGAAGGCTGCAACATGCCGAGACAGAAGATATAGCGTTGTTCCTCAAGCTTTTGGGCCTTGTAACAATATAGGAGAGAACAGACAGAACGGTCAGAGTGGGATGCTGAGTTAAAGTAGTTGATGAATTATACTGTTCGCAGCAGTGACTCTGAGCTTCCTGATGACCATGATCATTTCTGCGTGCCTATACATTGGCAGTTTTCATTTCTCTTTTGTGCAGGCTGGCCTACTGAGCATGTCACTCAGTTTTGCCGTTAGCAATGCATAACACAGACAAAGAAGATTAATCTGATTTTAGCTGCCACCTCAGGTCATCCAGTTTTACCATATTAGAGATATATTTGTTTCACTCAATCCCCTCCATTACCTTCTCTGCACTCTAGCCTGCTTTGGCTTCAGTAAAATTGTAAATTGTCCCTAGTGTGTGCCCTAATGTACGGGGTTATTGCTGGTTGGCTTGGACTTGGTGGGCCGAATGGCCTGATTCCATGCCGTATCTGTAAAGTCCCAACACATAACCCCATGTGCCCTTTTTACTGGTTGTACAATACCTGAGAATAATTGGTGCAAAATACCTCAGACAAGATTTGGTGTGGAGTTAAAGTTTATCATAAATCAGAGTCTTGTCTGCCCTTAAACAAGTGTTATGATCCATAAGGAAAGCTCCACATGTCAATAAGATTGTCAGAAAAGTATGGTCCACTTTTCTTTGCAAATGGAATCATTGAAAATAAGAGCAGCAAGTTTCTGCTGGATCCATATATAACAATAGAACGATCAATGTATAAGTACTCTGCTTGTTATATTAGAAAAAAGATTTGATTTCATTGGAACGTGTGCTGCGGGGATTTAAGATAATGTTGCCAGGAGACTGGAAAGTTATGAGGGAAAAATTAAATAAGCAAGGGTTATTACCTTTGGAGCAGTAGAGGCTAAGAGGAGGGATAATTGACGTGTCCCATTTTGAGCAAATTGAAAGGATCTATTTCTCTTGGGAGAATAATCAATAACGGGGGCATAGATTTAAAGTAATTGGTTGAAAGATTAGAGGGGAGACGAGGAAAAGTATTTTCACCCAAAGGAAAATAGGAAACTGGAAATTTTTGCCTGAAAGGGTGGCAGAGGCAGAAACACTTGTCACTAGTACTTAGATTTGTACGTGACAACCCGTGACCTACTCAGCAGAGGATTAAGTGTGTAAAGTGGGATTAAACATGTTGAAATTACTAATTTTAGGTAACTTTTACATACACCTTCCCCCCCCTCCCCCTCCCTCCCCCCCCCCCCCCCCCCCCCCCCCCCCCCTCCTCCACTAAATGTCAGTTAACCAGTTCCACATTTTGCAACAGTGTTTTCCTCTTTGGATCACATCGTCGCTATCCAACAATCAGCCTATCAGGGAACCTCCTTGCCCGAGATCATCTGTTACTGGCCCCGATTTATCCTGGGTTTTTTTTCTCGCTTCCAGTTACACCATACCCCCAACCCCACTACAATCAGTCTGAAGTAGGGTCCCGTTCCATAACACTACCTATCCATTGTCCTTGGAGATGCTGCCTGTGTTACTACAGCAATGTGCGTCTATATTTAGACTGTATTGTTTTTTGGTTTTTTTACCAGCACAGGCATTATAGGCCAGACAGATGGTGACCGCCTCAGTAATGAATTTTCTGTTGTTAAAGATCACATGGGATTAGGAATTGCAGGAGATGTCATCACAAAATCCTGGCCTGTGTTTATCAATCTATGAATGTAACTAAAGTGAATAATCTTGTTGCATTCATTCCTCCATTATAGCAGTGTCCCAGTTCACAAAGTGAATAATTGTCTATAAAATGCTTTCAAATAGCCTCAAGCTATAGAATGCACTATAAATTCATGTAACAATTTTTCGCAAATCCCTGAATAGCTCCCCTCCGCTCATGCTCATTGTCATATTTTTAATTAAATACATGGCTTTCTCAGATGTTAGGATCCCCTCTTTATAACCATATAATATAACCATATAACAATTACAGCACGGAAACAGGCCATCTCGACCCTTCTAGTCCGTGCCGAACACGTATTCTCCCCTAGTCCCATATACCTGCGCTCAGACCATAACCCTCCATTCCTTTCCCGTCCATATAACTATCCAATTTATTTTTAAATGATAAAAACAAACCTGCCTCCACCACCTTCACTGGAAGCTCATTCCACACAGCCACCACTGAGTAAAGAAGTTCCCCCTCATGTTACCCCTAAACGTCTGTCCCTTAATTCTCAAGTCATGTCCCCTTGTTTGAATCTTCCAGGCACAAATCCATGTTGACTGTTCCTAATCCGACCCTGTTTATCCAGATGCTTATATATATTATCTCGAAGTATCCTTTCCATTAATTTGCCCACCACTGACGTCAAACTAACAGGTCTATAATTGCTAGGTTTACTCTTAGACCCCTTTTTAAACAATGGAACAACATGCGCAGTACGCCAATCCTCCGGTACTATTCCCGTTTCTAATGACATTTGAAATATTTCTGTCATAGCCCCTGCTATTTCTACACTAACTTCCCTCAATGTCCTAGGGAATATCCTGTCCAGACCTGGAGACTTATCCACTTTTATATTTCTCAAAAGTGTCAGTACTTCCTCTTCTTTGAATCTCATAGTTTCCATAGCTACTCTACTTGTTTCCCTTACCTCACATAATTCAATATCCTTCTCCTTGGTGAATACCGAAGAAAATAAATTGTTCAATATCTCCCCCATCTCTTTTGGCTCTGCAGATAGCTGTCCACTCTGACTCTCTAATGGACCAATTTTATCCCTCGTTATCCTTTTGCTATTAATATATCTGTAGAAACCCTTTGGATTTACTTTCACCTTACTTGCCAAAGCAACCTCATATCTTCTTTTAGCTTTTCTAATTTCTTTCTTAAGATTCTTTTTACATTCTTTATACTCCTCGAGCACCTCATTTACTCCATGCTGCCTATAATTATTGTAGATCTCTCTCTTTTTCCAAACCAAGTGTCCAATTTCCCTTGAAAACCATGGCTCTTTCCAATTTTTACTATTTCCTTTCAACCGAACAGGGACATAAAGATTCTGTACTCTTAAAATCTCACCACTAAATGTCCTCCATTTCTCTTCCACATCTTTCCCATAAAACAAACTGTCCCAATTTACTCCTTTTAAATCCTTTCGCATCTCCTCAAAGTTAGCCTATCTCCAATCAAAAATCTCAACCCTAGGTCCAGTTCTGACCCTCTCCATAATTATATTGAAACTAATGGTATTGTGATCACTGGTCCCGAACTGTTCCCCAACGCATACCTCTGCCACCTGACCCGTCTCATTTCCTAACAGGAGGTCCAGCACCGCCCCTTCTCTAGTAGGTACTTCTATGTATTGCTGCAAAAAACTATCCTGCACACATTTTACAAACTCCAACCCATCCAGCCCATTTACAGAATGTGTTTCCCAGTCTATGTGTGGAAAATTGGAATCTCCCACAATCACTACCTTGTGCTTACTACTAATATCTGCGATCTCCTTACATATTTGCTCTTCCAATTCTCGCTCCCCATTAGGCGGTCTATAATACACCCCTATGAGTGTTGCTACACCTTTCCCATTTCTCAGTTCCACCCAGATAGCCTCCCTAGATGAGCCCTCTAATCTATCCTGCCAAAGCACTGCTGTAATATCTTCCCTGATAAGCAATGCAACACCTCCACCTCTTGCCCCTCCAATTCTATCACACCTGAAGCAACGAAATCCTGGAATATTTAGTTTCCAATCACAGCCCTCCTGCAACCATGTTTCACTGATCGCCACAACATCATACTTCCAGGTGTCAATCCAGGCTCTAAGTTCATCCACCTTTCTTACAATGCTCCTAGCATTAAAATATACACATTTAAGAAACCCACCCTCTCTTATTCTCTGTTTATTGTCTTTTTCTTCTCTCTCCCCTACATTTTGGGTCAGAGTGCTACCATTCTCTGCCTCCTGCCTCACACACTGACTGCTAGCTTTCCCAATTTGAGTCCCTCCCCCCAACCATACTAGTTTAAAGTCTCCCCAGTAGCCTTTGCAAATCTCCCCGCCAGGATATTGGTCCCCCTCGAGTTCAAGTGCAACCCGTCCTTTCTGTACAGGTCGCACCTTCCCCAAAAGAGATCCCAATGATCCGGAAACTTGAATTCATACCCACTGCACCAGTCCCTCATCCACTCATTTATCCTCCACCTCGCTCCATTCCTACTCTCACTGTCGCGTGGCACAGGCAGTAATCCTGAGATTGTTACCTTTGCAGTCCTTCTCCTTAACTCTCTACCTAACTCCCTAAATTCTTCTTTCAGGACCTCTTCTCTTTTTTTACCTATGTCGTTGGTACCTATATGTACCACAACCTCAGGCTCCTCTCCCTCCCATTTCAGGATTTCTTGGACACATTCAGACACATCCCTGACCCTGGCACCAGGGATGCAAACTACCACCGGGTCTCCTGTCTGCGTCCACAGAATTGCCTATCCGACCCCCTGACTATAGAGTCCCCTATTACAATTGCCCTCCTCTTCTTTTCCTTACCTTTCTGAGCAACAGGACCAGTCTTTGTGCCAGAGGCCCGGCCGCTGTCGCTGCCCCCAGGTAGGCTGTCTTCCCCCACCCTTACTCAAACATGAGTACTTATTTTCAAGGTGTACAGCCACCGGGGTACTCACCAGCCCCTGCCTCTGCCCATTGCCCTTCCTAACTGTGACCCAGTTTTCTGTCTCCCGTGGTCTTGGAGTGACCACCTCCCTGTAACTCCTTTCTATGACCTCCTCGCTCTCCCTGAGCAGACAGAGGTCATCGAGTTGCTGCTCCAGGTTCCTAACACGGTCCCTTAGGAGCCCCATCTCGACGCACCTGGCGCAGATGTGGACGTCTGGAGGGCACTCAGACTCCATGACTTCCCACATCTGACATCCACTGCCCTGGCCCTCATTCTCCCCCTAATCCGAATACAATAAAGCCTTACCCGGGATACAAGCCAATCAGCTGCTTCCTCTAGTCCGTTCGACCAATCAGAGGTTTCCACCAGCCCCCTTAATTTGAAGTGTGATCTGCGAATGGAACGTTTGCCTCTGTAGAAGCAAGCCCCGCTCTGTTTTTATACTCACAGCTCCAGGTAACTCCTCCTCGCACCAACGGCTCCCCGGGCCTCTGTAGAAGCAAGCCCCGCGCTGTTTTTATACTCACAGCTCCAGGTAACTCCTCCTCGCACCTTATGGTGCTAAGTTTTAGCATTTTCAAACTCCCACCACAGCCCCCACTCAAACCTTGCAATCCCATCTCAGCGCATTTGAATTATAATTATCCCACAAATAATTTAAACTCCCATTACCCTTCCTTTTTTCTACTAATGATTTTTACTCTCTTGTTTCACCTGCTTCATGGGAGGAGGGTAAATAGACTCAGTATTCACTGTCTTTATCTGTAATCATGCTTATCAGTGATTTGAACTTTTGGTTGTAGATTGGAACCTTCCTAGAATAATTCAGTTTAAACACATTGTGAGACCGAAGAATGAGCTATGATGAGGCTTCCATCAGCGTTGTTGTATTTCACTAGGATTGTTTAAAAAAATCAACTTTCGAGAAAATAAATCAATTTTTTTGTCATAGAAACATATCCTCATGACTTGTTGTCCTTGAGAATTGCATGAGGCAATTGTAAGCCATTACAGTATGCAAAAAAAGATGGGGAAGAAATGATAAAGGACCCAGAGAGCTTGTTGCTAATTTTATAGCTTTACTGCATGGTCAAAAGAAAATATGTTTGCTCAGTTTTTAACTTAGACAATTTGAGAGTCTCAGAATATAGATAGTCATAAAGAGTGATAAAGTGTGGAAACAGGCACTTCGGCCCAACTCGCCCACACCGGCCAACAATGTCCGATGTCTGATCCTGAAGAAGTGTTTTTGTGTTTCAGATGATGTTAAAGTGCAAAGATAAGAAGTGGTACCAGTTCTGAACACCTCGATCCAACGTTACTTAAATACTTCAGCTGGAAGGAGGTTATCCACAGATGATTCTCCCTCTTCATTTATTTCTGCAGGACAGGAGGTTCATCTTTGAGTATTGCTGTTTCCAAGCACAACTCATAAACTCTTTCCCTCGGTCACATTGCTTTAAACTGAGGAGGAAACTGAAAACTTGCAACATGAAGGTGTTTTCTACTGTAGCTGTGGGTTGGTGCACAGTGTGGGACCTGAGCAGGGAACAAGGGGCAGTGCTGGATTTTATGTGTTATTTCACACGCCAAATGTTTTGTGCTATTGTCTCTGGCAGTGTTTCACCCATTAAAACTATAAATGTAATACTGCATTCACTCCGGATGCCAGCAAATGCAAAACAAGAGGATAAAAACATGTAGCAAAGTATTGCATAGAGAATCCAAATAATGATTTATTTGCACATTATTTGTTTATGTACTGAGCTAGGTGGGTGATAATGGTTTGCAGATTGTCAACTCTGATCAGATAATATTTGTTTGTGTCCGATATTAGATAATGGTGTGTGTCCACTGGCTGGACGCAATGAGTTTGGATGATATTGTTTTGTGGTCAGTGCTGATTGATTGATGCTGGTTTATATCTGCCGATAATGGATGAAGCCAGCTTCTGCCTAAGACTGGTTGAATGAATAACATTTTGGGGTGTGGTTTTTGTCTTAGCTGATGATTTTAGTTGATTATGGATTCATTTGATGCAGATGTTCCCTGTGTCGTTACTGCTTCAAAAAGCTTTTTGTAATTAGATTTTATTGTGCCCCCACCTACTATAGATAATTGTCAACAATGCAAATCCTTTGAGCTACAGTAACAACTGTTTTTAAAATAAATGAATCATCACTGGTTTGGAGTCACATAACTATGATACAAAAACCTTAATTCTCAATAATAGTATTATGGTGCCAGATTAAATATACGTTATTTATTGTGCTAACTCCCAGCCTAGGTAACCAGATCCTGTTGTTGAATTGATGCTGTCTGGTGGTAGTCTTACATCTGTAGGATAGTTTGGAGGACCATGGAAGTATTTTTCTCCCCTTGTTCTTCAAGGAACAACTCCAGCAACAACAGCAAGCAATTTTCCTGGCAGAAATCTAGTTGAAACCAAAGGGAAGAAGATGGCATTGTTGGCATGGTTAATGGAATTGGAAGAAGAGCTGGATCGGGATGACTATGAGAGTTAATGGCAAATTTGGCTGCAGTAGAATATAAGTTTCCTTTTGAAAAAATACTTAGTGCCACTGTAGACGTAGAATATCCAACACAGATAGAATTTGAACATATTTTTATTAAGTAAAATCAGCTGCCAACAAGGGCTGGTTCTGATTCCTGTTCATAGTTACTGTACATTATTGGTGTATTGTTGCATTCCATGTTACAGTACATGAGATGTTATTTAGTGCAATACTTTGGGAATGCCCATATTTGAAGATTAAATAGAATGTACCTGAAAAGGTTGGTTACAACTGTGTTTCTCTTTTGTTTTTGTATGTTTTCACATCTTCACTTCTTCCAGTCACTTTGCTTCAGAGTGTGTATGACGTCTGCAGCCTTTCCCCTTCATGATCATTGCACATATTCAACTTGGGTCTTGTGAGGAGAAACTGAAGGCTGGGTACAAAAGATGCTGGCTTCCACAGAAACAGCTGTCCATTTAACAATGAAACCTGAACTCTACATAGTTGGAGTCCCACTGTCATAAGTACCCACGCGGCAGAACTATTCCTCACAAACCTCAGCAGCCACAAGAGTCCAGATCAACGCAGCAAATCACAATGCTTTTAAAATGTAGGCTATTAGAAATTCACAGGAGTTTGTTTCACAATGAAATTCTAATCTGTAGTCAACATAAACTGTTGATGGCCAAGAGCATGGTTGCATTCAGGACAGAAATGTTTACTTGTGTTATCATTTATTGCCATGCTTTTCATGTTCAGCTTTTTTTAGGTTTACTTTATGTCATTTTCATTCCCTTATGTTTACACAAGTGCCCACCACAATCTTTGGGACATAGACCCATCATTTATTTATGTGCCTCTGTACTTAACAATTTGAGATTTTTAATAGAAAAAAAAACACATGTGGTTAAAGTGCACATTGTCTGATTTTAATAAAGGCCATTTTTATACATTTTGATTTCACCATGTAGAAATTACAGCAGTGTTTATACATAGTCCTCCTATTTCAGGGCACCATACTGTTTGGGACACAGCAATGTCATGTAAATGAACGTAGTCATGTTTAGTATTTTGTTGCATATCATTTGCATTCAATGACTGCTTGAAGTCTGTGATTCATGGACATCACCAGTTGCTGGGTGTCTTCTCTGATGTTCTCTGCCAGGCCTGTATTACAGCCATCTTTAGCTTATGCTTGTTTTGGGGCAAGTCCCCTTCAGTTTTCTCTTCAGCATATAAAAGGCATGCTCAATTGGGTTCAGATCGAGTGATGGACTTGGCCATTTTTTAGCTTTGAAAAACTCCTTTGTTGTTTAGCAGTATGTTTGGAATCATTGTCTTGCTGTAGAATGAACCGCCGGTCAATGAGTTTTGAGGCATTTGTTTGCACTTGTGCAGATAGGATGTATCTATACACTTCAGAATTCATTATGCTACTACCATCAGCAGTTGTAT
The DNA here is from genome assembly GCF_028641065.1 of Leucoraja erinaceus. Classification (NCBI taxonomy): domain Eukaryota; kingdom Metazoa; phylum Chordata; class Chondrichthyes; order Rajiformes; family Rajidae; genus Leucoraja; species Leucoraja erinaceus. The sequence goes on along the minus strand of NC_073384.1, from coordinate 15,421,416 downwards.
CATCAATGAAGATAAGTGAGCTTATCATCAATGAAGATAAGTGAGATAAGTGAGTCAGTACCTTCAGCAGCCATACATGCCCAGGCCATAACACCCCCACCACCGTGTTTCACAGATTAGGTGGTATGCTTTGGATCTTGAGCAGTTCCTTCTCTCCACCATACTTTGCTCTTGCCATCACTCTGATATAAATTAATCTTCGTCTCATCTGTCCACAAGACCTTTTTCCAGAACTGTGGTTGCTCTTTGCAAACTGTAACCGGGCCATCCTATTTTTGCGGCTAGGCAGTGGTTTGCATCTTGCAGTGTAGCTTCTGTATTTCTGTTCATGAAGTCTTCTGCGGACAGTGGTCATTGACAAATCCACACCTGACTCCTGAAGAGTGTTTCTGATCTGTTGGACGGGTGTTTGGGGATTTGTCTTTATTATAGAGAGAATTATTCTGTCATCAGCTGTGGAGGTCTTCCTTGGCCTGCCAGTCCTGTTGTGATTAGTAAGCTCACCAGTGCTCTCTTTCTTCTTAATGATGTTCCAAACAGTTTATTTTGATGCCTAAGGTTTGGCTGGTCTCTAACAGTTTTATTCTTGTTTCTTTGATGGCTTCTTTGACTTTCATTGGTACAACTTTGGTCTTCATGTTGGTAAACAGCAATAAAAGTTTCCAAAGGTGATGGAAAGACGGGAGGAAAAACTGGGTGCTGAGAGTTCTCTTATACCTGCATTAACGAGGCAATTAAACACACCTGAACAATTACAAATGCCTGTGAAGCCATGTGTCCCAAACATTATGGTGCCCTGAAATGGGGGGGCTATGTATAAACACAGCTATAATTTCTACATGGTGAAAACAAAATGTATAAAAATACCCTTTAATAAAATCTGACAATGTGCACTTTAACCACATGTGATTTTTTTTAAATTACAAATCTCAAATTGTGGAGTACAGAGGCAAATAAATAAATGATGGGTCTTTGTCCCAAACATTATGAAGGGCACTGTATGTGTTTTATTCTGTGTTTTAAGCATATTAGAATATTGAGAATATGGAGCACCTTTTGTAAAGTGGCGGCTGCCGGGATTGTCCCCTCCTGATTAAGTTGGCACAATACTCCCAACAAGGGGAGTTGTACATGTGCAAGGGTCTTTATCCTCTTGATTAGCATTTCAGGATTTCTTTAATGAAACAAATTTCTTTTCAGCATATTTGAAAATATATAAATATGAAGTATATGTGTTGAGAAATATATTTCCTTAAACCTGTTTTCAGTGTAGGGTCTGTACTTCATTTCCCTGATCTTTTGATGGAAGTGCACGAAATTTACTGCTGTTTGTGTGTTACCCGTGATGTGCATCAAGTCTCTGATTGTTCTGTTAAATTAAAAGCTAATGAAGTTGAATTTGCTGAGTACTTCTGCCAAATTGTAATGTTTTTTCCTGAAAATTGTTTTTCTAAAAAAAATTAAAATATCCAATCTAGCTGACAAATCTGAAAGTGTTTGTTTCAAAGCACTTGATTCAGAGTGTTTGGTGCAGCCACAAGCACAAATGTGGCTTTCTAGCTCCGTTTCCTTAAACAACCACCTGCCTCCCACAAGCGTTTCTTTCTCTTGAAATGGCTCATACCTTGAACTTGTCTGCCTTGTTCTTTCAATGCAGGTTACACATTCACAACTCGTTCTTTGGAATCTTGAGATTCTATATCTCTGGAATTATTGTAATCCTTCTGATTGTATGTTTTTTTTGTAAAAGTTTGTTTTCAAATAGGAGGCTTACAAGATCACTCAAAAGGCGCTGCAGTGAGTACTGGGCTGGTAACATGCATATCAGGCCAATTTATAAAGGGGAAAAAACAAACTTTGCCAAGAACTCAGTGGATCAGACAGCATCCGTGAAGAGAAATGGCAGACGATATTTCGGGTTGGGATACTTCAAGTTTAGTTTAGCTTAGAGATGCAGCACGGAAACAGGCCCTTTGGCCCACTGAGTCTGCACCAACCAGCGACACCAGGGATAATTTACACTTACATCAAGCCAATTAACCTACAAACCTATATGTCTTTGGAGTGTGGGAGAAAAACAAAGATCTCGGAGAAAATCCAAGCAGGCGAGAACGTACAAACTCTAAACAAACATTTCCCGTAGTCAAGATCGAACCCGTAAAGCAGCAACTCTACTGCTTGCGCCACCATGCCGCTCAACACAGTTTATAATCTGAAGAAAAGTCCCAACCCAAAATATCTTCATAATAATGCTGCTTGACCTGTTGAGTTACAGTTAGGTCGAGGGTCTATAATTACAGGACACTTAGTAAATAAAATAGAAGCAATAAAATAAAATAAACTATTCAGCTCTTCCTATCTACCATTCATTACATCATGCCTGATTATGTATCTCAGTCCCACATTTCCATTACCTTGCATCTAACCCTTAATGCCTCTTGTGCCCAAAAATATATCCATCACCTCCTTCAAGTACCTAGTGGCTTGGCCGCTACAGCTCCCAGCAGTAAAGGATCCCAAAGTTCATTATCCTCGGAGTGAAGGAATTTCTCATGTCAGCCCTAAATATACACCAGAAATTAGTGCAGAAATTGATTAGCAAGCCCCTCAAGCCTGGCCTACCATATACCCACCACCCTTTGTGTAAAGTAAAAAATTGCCCCTCAGGTTCTTATTTATTTTTTTACCCTCACCATAAACCTATGTAATCTGGTTCTTGATTCACCTACTCTGCATTTACCCCCATCCATTCCTCTCATGCTCTTATACATAGAAACATAGAAAATAGGTGCAGGTGTAGGCCATTCGGCCCTTCAAGCCTTCAATATGATCATGGCTGATCATCCAACTCAGTATCCTGTACCTGCTTTCTCTCCATACCCCCTGATCCCTTTAGCCACAAGGGCCACATCTAACTACCTCTTAAATATAGCCAATGAACCGGCCTCAACTACATTCTGGCAGAGAATTCCAAAGATTCACCACTCTGTGTAAAAAATGTTTTTCTCATCTCAGTCCTAAAAGATTTCCCTTTTACCCTTAAACTGTGACCCCTTGTTCTGGACTTCCCCAACATCGGGAACAATCTTCCTGCATCTAGCCTGTCCAACCCCTTAAGAATTTTGTAAGTTTCTATTAGATCCCCCCTCAATCTTCTAAATTCTAGCGAGTACAAGCTGAGTCTATCCAGTCTTCATATGAAAGTCCTGCATATGCTGCATAAAAGTAATTGGCAGGAAAACACAGATGTTCCATAAATACATGAAAGAAAACAAGCTGAAAAAGCAGGATATGATAATACTGGAAACCAGAAAAATAACCTTGCATGTGAAAGAAACATGGGGTCACAGTTCCAGAACAAGGACACAGTTTAAGGATAAGGGGGAAATCTTTTAGGACCGAGATGAGGAAAACATTTTTCACACAGAGTGGTGAATCTCTGGAATTCTCTGCCACAGAAGGTAGTTGAGGCCAGTTCATTTGCTATATTTAAGAGGGAGTTCGATGTGGCCCTTGTGGCTAAAGGGATCAGGGGGTATGGAGAGAATACAGGTACAGGATACTGAGTTGGATGATCAGCCTTGATCATATTGAATGGCAGTGCAGGCTCGAATGGCCTACTCCTGCACCTATTTTCTATGTTTCTGTGTAACAACATTTATCCTATAACTGGGTGACCAAGACTGAACACGTTTCTCTAAAAGTGGCCTCACCAATGTGACAGTTGTACAACACCAATTAAAGTTGTACAAAATGCAACACCTCTCACCTATCTGCATTAAACTCAATTAACCATTCCTCAGCCCACCTGTCCAACTGTTCAAGATCCTATCTTCACTATCTACAATACCACCCACTTTCATGCCATCAGCAAACTTGCTAATCATGCCTTGTACATTTGCATCCAAATCGTTAATAAAAGCCACATACGGCAAAGGGGCCAGCACTGATCCCTGAAGCACACCACTAGTCACATGCCATACATGACAACAATGGTGCCCTGGCTTCATCAATCATCTTAATTATGTTCTTGATAAACTAAATCAAATTATTAAGGTGGGATTTACACTGCATAAAGCCATGCTAACTATCCCTGATCAGCACCCTATATTTGTACATAAATCCTATCTTTCAGAATTGATTCTAATAATTTCACTGCCACTGACGTAAGATTCACAAGCTGGTTTATCCCAGCTGACCTTAAATAAAATAATTAAACCCCATTACTTTAAGGTTACTATCGCCTCCAGGAAATTACACGGGTGTCTTAACTGTCCCTCACACCTAATAAGCTGATGATCATGACTTCATACTGTTTCATATTTTTTTTACACATTAGAGTACAAATTTGACCAACTACGGAGTAATTGTACCCACTTTAGAGAGAAATGGTAAAATGATTACAAAAGTCTCACGATTAAGTGTTTTAATTGATATTACCAAAATCATCCGTATCTAAGTGCAGGTTGCCCCTTTTTTTAAACTATCAATGTTACCAAACACTTGTGCTGAAAATTCACCACCATTTGATGTAACTAATTTGATTAATTGGTTTATTTCTTTAGAGATGGAATTGATGTTGTGCCAAAGTTGAATGGGGAGGGGAGGGGGATACGTGATTCATCCTGTTATTTCTTACCAATTCTGATTGTTTTTGGTCTTCTACTGAACCGTGGATATGTCCAAACCTGGGCCCTGGTACCTCATTAGGGAGGCACATTTTGCAGTAGTCAGATTCACCTAAGGTTTTTTTTCAGAAATAATAGCTTAATACATTAATATTTAATCGCAAATCCTTGAGTCTTGAGAATGAGTGTCAAATCAGAGTGGAATCTCACTTTGTCAAATCTAAGAAGTTCTTAACCAGAATAACCTGGGATGTTTAATTTCACAAGGGCATAATTCCACAAGTAAATAATTTACCACCAGCTCAAATCTTTTTGTGCGAAAAGGAAATTTAATTGAGGTAGGTTAGCGAATGGAAATTGTAGATTCCACAGAGAACTTTTCCACAAGGTAGTTTTGTATGCATATGAATGAGGAGATTAAATCCTCTCATTTTGTTTCCATTTGCTTTATGTCATTGCTGACTATCTAAGTGAGTTGAAGAATCGGACTGAAAGGATTCTCAGGCAGATTCACTATTCAGGAGCTGTGGGTCTGAAGAAGCGTCATGACCCGAAACGTCACCCATTCCTTCTCTCAAGAAATGCGGATTGTCCCGCTGAGTTACTCCAGCATTTTGTTTCTACCTTCACTATTTAGGAGCTGTATTCATTGTTCCCCACTGCTTCAGTTGGTCATATTGTGCTTGACACTTTAAATAAAAAGTTCTGTTTCTACAATGCACTCCAGTGACTTAAGAATTCAATTTTATAAGAAACTAACTTGGAACTTGTATATTAATGATTTGGATCGGGGGATTGAAGGCTTTGTGGCCAGGTTTGCCGATGATACGAAAATAGGTGGAGGGGCAGTTAGTGTAGAGAAACCAGGGACTCTGTAGAAGGACTTGGAATAAGTTGGGAGAGTGGGCAGAGAAGTGGCAGATGGAATATACTGTAGCAAAGTGTGGAGTCATGCATTTTGGTACTAGGAATAAAGGCGTAGATTATTTTCTAAATGGGGAGAATCCAGAAATCGGAGGTGCAAAGGGAGTTGGGAGTGCTGGTGCAGGATTCACAAAAAGTTAATCTGCAAGTCGAATCAGTAATAAAGGAAGCAAATGCAATGCTAGCATTTGTTTCAATAGCACTTATATACAAAATAAGGATGTAATGCTTAGACTCTATATGGTGCTGGTCAGGCCGCATTTGGAATATTATGAACAATTTTGGGCACCATTTCTGAGGAAGGATGTGCTGGCTCTGGAGAGGGTCCAAAGGAGGTTTACAAGAATGATCCCAGGAATTAGTAGGTTAACAGATGATGAGCATTTGACGGCACTGGGCCTATAATCGCTGGAGTTTAGAAGAATGAGGGGGAACCTCATTGAAATGGACAGACTAGTGAAAGGCTTGGATAGAGTGGATGTGGGGAGGATTCTTCCACTAGTGGGAGAGTCTAAGACTAGAGGTAATAGTGTCAGAATTAAAGGACATTCCTTTAGGAAGGAGATGAGGAATTTCTTTAGTCAGAGGGTGGTAAATCTGTGGAATTCCTTGCCACAGAAGGCTGTGGAGGCCAAGTCAGTAGATACATTTAAGGCAGAGATAGATATATTCTTAATTAGTACAGGTGTCAGAGGTTATGGGGAGAAGGCAGGAGAATGGGGTTCGGAAGGAGAGGTGAATCAACCATGATTGAATGGCAGAGTAGCCTTGATGGGCCGAATGGCCTAAGTGGAATGGACGTGGTCCAGGACAGAAAGTTTAGTATGCGAATAAAGAATTGTATAATGGTGGTTGAAAATACTTATTAAATCATGAATTCCACCGTTATAAACATGGAATGTGGTCGTCACGTTGAACGCACAGCGGGTTGCAAACTGAATGTTGTTTGAGTTGGCAAAAATATGAAACTGCTTGTCAGCTGTTTCAAGTTCATTGTGGAAAATGTACACTACCAATCTGTGATGAAAAGAATGTAAAAGAAAGGAAAGATGCTTCATGGGTGGATTAACAACCAGCCTGGAAAAAAAAATGCACCAAAGACAAAGCCAAGCATTGTGGAGGTCGGCTTTATACACAAAAAAGTACAGACAATGCGTCTGAACGAGGGTTTTAATTATATCATGGAGCTTTCTGCACTGATCCAACATTGCTGTGCCAGCATCACAACAATTTCTGTTGGGTCAGTGTGTCGGTACCCAGATCTACTGAAGGTCTAAATACCATGCATAACATCATTGTTGATTCACAAATTACAGGGAAGCTTGTAGTCCAATGTCCAAATTTGTCACTGAATTACAAAAGGCCATGCACACAATCTTTGGTTGTACAATGCTCCTTGATGTATTCTTAACAAAGCAGAACACTTACTCAAGGAACTCAAACTGAGCACCTCCGAAGCCCCACAGATGCTGAGCATTCAGCAGCTTCAGATAACACTAGCCTTGCACTGTGCGGTCTGAATACCTTTCACATGCACCAGAGCTGAATTTCATTTGGCTAGGTTCCATCTTATCCCTCTGGGGCGGCACCCTTATGTCCAAAAGACTCCATTTATACTTGCAATAAAACTGACGAGAGCATTATTGAAATGTCTGTCTGAGGTAGCCCTTGGTGCCTTTCAAACCTGGCTCACGCTAAATAATCAAAACAATGCAAACATCCCCATAAATGGAATAAAACAACTTTTTAAAATCTAAAATCTGGACACAGGAGCTACAAAAATAGACAAAGAGCTGGAATAACTCAACGCGTCAGGCAGCATCTTGAGAACATGGCTAGGCATCACTTTGGGTCAAGACCATTCGTTAGACTGATTAAAGGAGTGGGGGGGGGGGGGGGGGGATAGCCTGGCAGGAAATAGATTGATATAAGTGAGAGTGTGAATTGATAGGCAGATGGACCAAGACGGATGAAAGGGCAGGTGTGAGACAAAAGGATTGAAGAGTTGCAAATTGTGAAGCTAGAGAAAGGAATGGAGGGGGAGGGGGAAGGGCGCAAGTCAGGTTTGGCACAGCGGGGTTAAGAAGGGAAAGGGGGGGGGGTTACCTAATATTGGAGAATTCAATGTTCATACCGTTGGTTGTAAGGTGTTCCTCTAGTTTGCATGGGGCCTCACTTTGGCAATGGAGGTGGTCCAGGACAGAAAGTTTAGTATGCGAATGGGAATTAAAATGGTTAGCATCCAGGAAATCCCATATGCTTTGACGGACCAAGTGCAAGTGTTCATGGAAACTGGTGTTGAGTCTACACTTGTTCTCATCAATGTGCAGGAGGCCTCAACGGGAACACTAAATGCAGTTTATGAGGTTAGAAGAGGTGAACCTCTGTCTCACCTGGAAAGTGCTAGGGTTCCTGGATGGAGGTGAGCGGGGATATAGGAACAGGTCTTACATGTCTTGTGGTTGAAGGGAAAAGTACCTGGTGGTTTGGGTGGAAGTGATGTGAACCAAGTAGCTGGAGAGGGAGCAATTTCTGGGAAAGGCAGAAAGGAATGAGGATGGGAAGATGTGTCTGGTAGTGGGATCATGCTGGAGGTGATGGAAATGGTGGAGAATGATGCGTTGGACGTGGGGCGTGATGGAGTGAAAGGTGAGGGCCAGGGGATCTTTATTCCTTGTTCCTTCTGCGGGGTGGGGGAGGGGGAGCGGGATTCAGAGGAGACGTTGGTGATGAATCCATCTATGATAGCAGGAGGCAAACCACATTTATGAAAGAACGACGACATCTCAGATGTCGTAGAATGCAAAGCCCCAACTTGTTCAGGTTTGCAGGTTAATTGGCTTCTGTGTGTGGAGGATAGAACTCTCCATTGCACTGACCGTGGTGTATGTGATGGCACCAGTTTTCTATTCTGTCTTCGGTAAGAGTGCCTCCAAATGTTCACTTCAATTGTACTTTATTATCACTTGTACCTAGTTACAGCAAAACTCTAGTTTTGCATCCAATCTGGTCAAATCATTCAGCAGACCTTGCTGAGGCAGTACACAAAGAGGTGGCACAGTGGTGCAGCGGTAGAGTTGCTGTCTTACAGAGCCAGAGACCCTGGTTCAATCCTGACCTCGGGTGCTGTCTTTACGGAGTTTGTATGTTCTCCCCGTGACCTCCATGGGTTTTCTCTGAGATCTTCTGTTTATTTCCACACTCCAAAGATGTATCGGTTTGTAAGTTAATTAGCTTGGTGTAGATAAAAATTGGCCTGAGTGTGTGTGAGATAGTGTTCTTCTTTTTCTTCTTGCGTATGGTGTGCTTTCAGAATTAACCAGCTGTAAGACACCTTGTTCTGTTTGATCTTCTGTTAGTGCACGCCAGGTTGATTGCATTCGTCGAAACAGGATGGACCACGTGAAGGTTGCAATCTCCGACCCCAAGGATAGTGTTAATGTTCTGTGTTTGCAGGTCAGGGCGGACTCGGTGGGCTGAAGGGCCTGTTTCCACATTGTATCTATAAACTAAACTTAATTAAACAAAGAGTCGCATATTTCTGGAGCTGACAAAGTTACAAAAAGTTCATCAAACAGTTTTATCATTTCGCAGCGGCGAAGCAGGCCTCGCGCCGTACGTGGCAGCCGTCTTCAAAGTGATACATTATTAAATTAAGGACCTGTCGTAACTGCCCTAAATCTTTAGCAAAATATAATAACTAGTTTGGTGTTTATACGGTTAATTCTGAAAGTTACTTTGTCGATCCTGCACAGCAGACTGGAAATAGCAGGTTAAAGCAGGGGAGGGAATGGGAGTGAAAAAATGAGCCAGAAAGGGACATCATTATTCATTGTTCTCTGGGAACTAACTACCATCATTTGTATCATCTCGAACTGTAGTGGATAGATGGTGCAAGGAATAGTGCTAGTTGTTATCGCGTGCAATGCCTGGCCGGAATTCATGCTTTGGAAGTCAGTTATATAATTAGCAGCCCTGCATCTTCAACAACACATTTCTTGTGCAGCGAGGCCACAAAAGAACAAAGAGCCATATGTTTAAAGGCTCTTGATAAAATGTGAGTGAGGCCGTTTTGGCCGAACAAACTATTTTGTCACTTTATTTACAGGGAGAGTGAGAATGAAAATGAGAAGTGATTGAAATTAATTGAGATTCGATTTACATTTACGAACTAACACAATAAAATGACTTAATCATTCAGATTTGACCACATTTCCCTGCCATGTTGACTGGACTATTTTCCAAATACATTGTGTTCTGGGTGAGTTGCAGGTGGATAAATTATGATGCGAGGAAGAATATTAGACAGGAACAATGGGTGAGTTTCTCAGCTAAGTGGGTGTGAGTGTAAATATAACGGAATAGTCCTGATGTGGTAAGATGCGAAGCCCATGCATGTAAGAAAATATTAGAAGGATATTCTCCACGCAGAAAAATAAATTTTAGTGTGACTTCTCAACCCCCCCAGCTCACTGGGTGTCATGCATACTTTTAAATATTGCTTTTAGATATTAGTTTTTGGAAATTCCTGACAATGAAGGCATTAAAAGACTGACTTTCAGAAGAGACCAACAGTGTTAACACAAGATAATTAACCATAAAGGAGCTTACATGTGCAACAATTAATGGCAAACTACCTGGAAACCTGATCAATGTCAGCAATGAACATTGGGGGGGGAAAACACCAAGCATAAATCCAGTTGCTTGCAAACATGTCCACATCAAGAGACAAACTGGCAGCACAGTGGTGGAGTTGCTGCCTTACAGCGCCATCGACCCGGGTTCGATCCTGAAGTTGGGTGTTGTTTATACAGAGTTTGCTTGTGGGTTTTCTCCAGGTGCTCCGGTTTCCTTTTAGACTCCAAAGATGTATAGGTTTGAAAGTTAATTGGCTTTGATTTAAAAATTGTAAACTGTCACTAGTGTGTAGGATAGTCCTAGTGTACTGGGTGATCGCTGGTCAGCACGGACTCAGTGGGACGAAGGGCCTGCTTCCACACTGTATCTCTAAGGACTATAGAATGAAATTTTTCAGCTCAAAGGAAATTGGTATCAATGAAAGACTAGTGGGTAATTTACTGATATCTAGTGATATAATTTAAGATTCCACCAGGGCAATTAAGGAACAAATCCAGTAAATCTGTGGGATAAAGATAGTATCGGTAATCAGGGCCAAATCTATTGCATTGCTGTAAAATCTCATCCGTTACCTAAAGTTCCGTAGGGAAGAAAATAGGTTTCTCTCCCTTCATTGACATACTTGATTACAGAACCACAACACTGTAATTGATTTTAATGCCCTTCTGAAATGGTCCAGCAACCGACTCAGTGATGCCAACCTACCTCAAGGAAATATGCTGACTGCCATCAGTGCTTGCCCTCGGTGCAGGGGAATTGATATAACTCTACATCAAACACAACTCAAGACACCCACTCAAGTAGCAAGAGCACAATATATACTCTGGTGTTAATGTCCACCACCACTGGCTAGTCTTGATGTGGTAAGGTGTGGACCACATGAGAAAATATTAAGAGGATACTAATGACCACTACCACTGACAGAATCCCACATGTAAACTCCCAGAGCAGAAAGGCCATTGGCCTCAGCCTTGTGAATCTATATGCTGCAGATTCATCTGCCCATGATGGTATGTAGAGAGATAGCCGTCCAGCTATGGGCAACAGTTCCATCTGAATGCGGACATCATTCTCTGTGTTGTGTGGCAATGGCATCAACTTGGAAGAGATCCACTAGCTTCATTACGGGACCATCAGCAGCACCAGCAGAATTATCTTCCATCGCGATCTGTAACAAGCTCTGTCATTTCACTCTCTGTTATTCCTATGAATGAAGGGGACAAATTCTGAATGTCAGAATTAGCAAAAGGCCTGCAGAAAAAGAAGTTGTAAACTGGAGAAATGACAACAAAGGGCAATTAAACCACAAATAGAAGAAAAAGGCTCCATGAAATCACTGGGTCATGCAATTAATTAATAATTGCAAGACCCAGCAAATCAGACAAAAACACAAGGCTGACGTCCGCAAACATTTATAACAGGAATGCTGCTGAATGTCCTTGCTTCTTGGTCGGCTGAGGTCCCCACCATTTAGGGGTGGCTGAAAACTTGACAGCAAACACAAGGGACAGATTATGAATGAGGCTTAATGTTAATGAAGTAATGGGATGGGTTTATTGTGGTGAGGTCTGTTCTGCCTCACGAGGAAGAATCATGTTGATTCCCAAAAATATCCACAGGGTAAAATTGTTCCAGGACGAGTTTCAATGTGCAGCACCGTGGTCCAGATTGTAGAGCTATTGCCTCAGTGCCTGAGAGCCGGATTTAATCCTGACCTTAGGTTTTGTTGGCATTGAGTTTTCACCTTCTCCCTGTGACCACATGGGTTTCATCTGGATGCTCCAGTTTCCTCTCACATCCCAAAGAATGCTGGTCGGTCGGTTAATTGGATTTTGTAAATTGCTCCTAGTGTGTAGGTGAATGGTAGAATCTGGGGGTAGTTGATGAGTCCCCATTCCCATACTGACCTTCTGCCCTGGGCCTCCTCCACTGTCTGAGTGAGGCAACAAACAAATTTGAGGAACTGCATCTCATATTTCACTCTATGCAGCTAACGACCAAGCGATATGATTGTTAATTTTTCTAATTTCAAATAACTCCTGCATTCTCTCCCCTCTCTCCCACCCCTCCCCTCCCCTCCCCTCCCCGAAGCTAGTCATCCGACCAATTCCATTGTTTACATCCTTGTTTTTTTTGGGGGGGGGTTTAAATATTTTATTTTATTAGAAGTACAATCATAAGGCACCAAAGTGCCTAATATATATTTTCATAATACATTTTATGTACAGCTTCTTATTTTTATTTTGTTATAATAAAGAAAAATAAGAATAAGAAAAAGAAATGAGATAGTAAAGGATAGAAAGACGTGAGATATATAGTGTGTGAAGGAAAAGAAAAAAGACGAATGAATGAAGAAAGTTGAAGAAAAGAAAATAGGAAAAAGAGAATAAGACATAAAGAAAAGAAGTAAGGAGATCATTGTTTATAATCTTGACCATCCCTCGTCCAGTCCTGAAACAGTTAGCTTTTACAATTGTGTTGCACCATATGATTCCAAAAAGACGACAAATGGAGACCAACTCGTTATGAATTGGTCTGATTTATCCATTAGGAGGAATCGCATTTCCTCAAGATGTGCGGTGCCCAACATGGTTCACATCCTTGTTATCTCACCAAGGGCCTTAGAACTCAAGGACCTGACTGTAGGAAGAGATTGGACAAACTAGAACTTTATTCCTTGGAGTGCAGGATACGATTATAAAGGTGTATAAAATAAAGAGGGGAATTGATAGGGTGAATGCACAGAATCTTTTACCCATGTAGGGGAATCAAGAACCAGAGGACATAGATAAGATGAGGGGTGCTAATATTTAACAGGAACCCGAGGGGCATTTTTTTCACTCAAAGGGTGGTGGGTATATGGAATGAGCTGGCAGAAGAGGTAGTTGAGGTAGGTACAATAACAACATTTAAAAGATGCTTGGACAGGTACATGATAGGAAAACTTAGAGGGATATGGGGCACGTCCGGGAAAATAGGACAAGCTTAGAATAGGCATTTTGGTCAGTATGGATGAGTTAGGCTTCAGGGCCAGTTTCCATGCTGTATGTCCCAACCAGGGGCACCACACGATTGGCAGCCCCGCCAACAGTCTGTGTTTTTTGGTCTTTTTTTAATTATTAGAGTGTGTTAAAAGTCTGTGTAAATGTTCTCCGGTTTGTGTTATGTGGGGGGAGGTGGAGAGGGCGGGGGGGGAACCTTTTTTTTTTCAGTTTCTTACCATGCCAGAGATGCGATTAATTTTCGGATTGCATCTCTGGGCGCTCTGCGGCCTGCCATCGATGGAGCTGGAGGCCTCCTAGGACTGACTTTGGGCCTCACCGCGAGGCGTGGATTTACGTCGGAGTCGATCCCTTGCCTAGGATCGTTCCAACTGTGGCCTGCATACTTATCAACAAGAGCTTGCCGTCTCGGGAGAGGCTAGTTGGGAAGCTCCAACGACGCAGAGGTTCGAACAGCCCTGACTCGTGATCCGATCGCTCGGCGCAGGGGAGCTGACATCCCCCCCCCCGATGCAGGAGCTGATTGTCTTGATGCGGAGGGCCCAAACACCACCGGCTATGGGAGTCAAGATCGTCCCGTCAACGGAGGGCTCGAGGCCCCTGACCACGGGAGAGCTAAGGGAAGAGATTTGAACTTTTTAACACCTTCCATCACAGTGAGGAATGCGGAGGAGTCACTGTGGTGGATGTTTATGTTAAAATGTATTTTGTGTGTTCCGTTGCTTTTTATTTGTATGACTGACTTGGCAAATTAAATTCCTCGTATATTGTTAATAAAGTATTATTGTGATTGTGTTTACAACTCGCTGCAGTTGGAGGATTTGCGATGCTTTTTCTCTTTTTTTCTTGACCTTTCTGTATTACATTCCACCTCCTGTATTCTTGGCCACTCAGTTCATCTGTGCATGTCCCTCCTGAGTGTCTCTGCATCCTCTCTACTACTCATGCTGCCTTCCTGCTTTGCAGCGAACATGACTACATTGTATTTATTGTTTTTTGTTGCGAATTTGTGTTAATTCCTAGGCCACTATTCCTGCATTATGGTAAAGGTATTGATTGAAAATCAACTTGTGGTTGGAAATGTTATTGGACTTGTTCAGTCTCCTGCTGGTTTAGCAGCGGTGATTTTTGAGCTCCAGTAAAAAGTCTGGTATCAGACTGCATTGTTCAAGAAACGTGGAGAAAAAAGAATAGAAGAAACTGCTGTTAGGTTCTTATCATGTGGTTCCATCATCTGGACAAAGCATTTATTCAACTCAAAAATAAAAGAGTTTCTGTTTCCATATTTGATCATTGGTTTTTAAAACTTCAAAATGTAGGTGATGGATGGACAATGAAAACATGGTAAGTAATAATGCCCCTGTCCCACTTGGAAACCTGAACGGAAACCTCTGGAGACTTTGCGCCCCACCCAAGGTTTCCGTGCGGTTCCCGGTGGTTTTCGTCAGTCTCTCTACCTGCTTCGACTGCCTGCAACCACCAGCAACCACCTGCAACCTCCGGGAACCACATGGAAACCTTGGGTGGGGTGCAAAGTCTCCAGAGGTTTCCGTTCAGGTTTCCTAAGTGGGACAGAGGCATTAAATTGTCATCTGTAAGCAGGGGATAATTCTAATTTTAAAAGCCCCTGTTGAAAAGAGAAGTTGAAGAGAATACTCAGAAGTTGTGAAGCTACATGTACTGAATACACGGGAAAACAAATGTTGACACAGCATGGAAACAGGTCCTTCTGCCAATGAAGGTCATGCCAACTCATTGATCACCTGTTCACATTAGTTCTATGTCTTCTATCTCATCCACTCTTTACACATGAGAGACAATATGCAGAAGCCAATTAACCTGCAAATCCATGCATCTTTGAGATAGGAGCAGAGAGTGCAGCAGATCTATATCAAGATGTGGTTGACTGGAGAAGGTGCAGGGGAGTTTCATCAGTCTGCCTGGATGGAATGTTTTGCTTATGAGGAGAGATAGGAGAGTTTTGTGTGCTTTCATTTAAGTTGGCGACATGAGGGGAGATGAAGTATACAAGATGATGAGGAGCACAGATAGTGTGGATATTGAGAAGCTTTTCCCCATGACATGTCTGAGAACAGAGGCTAGATTTAACGTGGGACTTGGTAATATTAGAAGGTATCTGAGGATTTATTTTTCAGCCCGAGGATAGTTGTGGTCTGGAGATTGTTGCAACATTTAAGACATATCTGAGCAAGCATTTGCATCGCCAAGGCATAGAAGGGTACTGACCAAGTGCTAGTAAAGGATAGGCATAGATAGAATGCTTTATAGTCGACATTGACATGGTGGGACGAACGGCCTGTTCCATGCTGTTTAACTCTGTGACCCTAAGAACAAGCATAACTTGATGTAGGAAAATAAAGATTGAATTTGGAGAGAATTTATTCAAAGCAGGATCTATATAGTACTGAACCTTCAATGGCACTCCCAGCAGCTATGAGCGAATACAGTTTACTCCATAATTCGGTATGATACTCTTTTGATATGGAACTTGAACATTTAAATTATAGATAGGAACTATAGAAATACATTCTTAAAGCCACATATTGAGCAGAAGAACCTAAAACAGCCGTGGGAGTTAGTGGTGTCAAAGTGGTTCTACCTTCACAATGATAAACAGTTTAACTTTCAGTTGAAGTTTATAGGTAGGTTTATGGGTTTCAACTAGTTTTCTTATCTATATTACTATGTCCGATCTTGACCACTTCCTGTTGTTCTGTCTATTGATTTTAGAAAAAAGCTGCCACTTATGGCTGTGAGTTTTGGCCATCTTACTCAGAGTCCCCTTCCGCAGTGCAGGACAAGAGGATTTTTCCCATCGATGAAATATAAAAAAATTATTAGTGTTTAAAAAATGTTGATTTTCTCTTTCCTGAAGGCCACGCCCCTTCCGGAGGGACTATAAAACTCAGAAGTGTTGAGTGCCTCAGTAAGTCTCTGCAAGATGGGGGGAGTGAGAGGGTCATGTCTCTCAGTCTGAGCTGTGAACAACACTGAACACATGTCTACTAAACTGTGAGTGGTTTTACTGACCTGTCAGTGCCCTAATGTGATTTGAAAATATAGTTTGGAAATGCTAAAGCTGTGTTGCCTTTGGTTTGGAAATGCTAAAGTTGCCTTGCCTAATTAAAGTTGCCTTGCCTAATTAAAGTTGCCTTAAATTAAAGTTGCCTTGCCTAATTAAAGTTGCCTTGCCAAATTAAAGTTGTTTTGCCTAATTAAAGTTGCCTTGCCTTCTATATAATTAGAAGTCTAATCTTGACCACTTCCTGTTTGCGCTTTATATTGATTTTAGAAAAAACGCTACCATGTACGGCTGTGGTTTTTGTGGCCATCTTGCTCAGAGTCCCCCTCTGCTCATCAAGTGCTGAGGATTTTTCCCATCGATGAAAAATAAAAGTTATTAGTGTTTAAAAAATGTTGAGATTCTCTCTCCTGTCAATCACGCCATGAAGGCCACACCCCTTCTGGTGGGAGGGTGGGAGGGACTATAAAACCCAGAAGTGTGGGCATGGCTCAGTCTCTGCAAGATGGAGGAGGGAGAGATCACGACTCGCTGTCTTTAGTGACCTTGCACCCTGCTTGAAATGGTATGAAACTGCACTTGAATTTGGTGGCCTTGCACCCTGCTTGAAATGGAATTTCAAGGAATAGCCGTGAGTCAACCGCCAGCCCACCAGCCGTGAGTGAGTGAGCTGCCAGCACAACAATCCATTCGGCCCACAATGTCCATACTAGTCCTCTGGAAACCAGTCCCTTCAGCTCACAACACCCATACTAGCGCTCCAGAAAGCCCCCCCCCACCCCACTGGCCACCAATTTGGAATTGATGGAGAGGTGGAATGTTGCATTGGGGGACCAGCCTTCCCGTGTGATGCTGGGACCCAATGGGTCCCACTTAGTCTAGTCAATATATATAAAATTTGCTAAATGAATCAAAATATTCCATCAGAAGCTGGTGATCCAGGTTCCCTGATCCCACAAAAGACTCTCTCCATTTACTGTGAGGCAATAAAACTGCAATGCTACTGCGATAACAGTCCAACGCATATTTGGAATTGTCCGTGTTCAGTCATTCAAAAACTGAAGTCCTGAATTTGCAACCATGCACTTTGATTTCACTGACAGATGTGGGTGGAGGGGAAGGAGGGTGGGGAGGTGTGGGGGAAGGAACGATGTTGGGGACAAATCTGTCATTGTACTCTACTTGAAGTCCAATGGTAAGGCCAGGTCTTGCTTGGATACCTCAGCACTTTGCTATGGAATTGCCACTTGCATTACAATGGACATCCCAACCTGCAGATTAGCAAGCAAAGAGTAAGGTAAGCTTTTTGAGTTTAATTTGCTTCAGTCTAATACTTTTTGTTTCTAAAGGACTTAAAATCTAAATATTTATTGATTTTAATTTTTGTGAAAAATTAAATTTGAATAGTTTTGAATGTTTCTAAAAACCAGATGTTTAAAAACTGTTAAATTCAATTGACCAGAGACAACAGAAGGTAAACCTCTGACTCCAGTTTTGCCTGTCGTCTAAGCTGTCATGAGCATCACAGGGCAGGCCCAAGGCAATGAGATGCAGTCCCGGTTTACAAAAGGGACATGGTCCTGGAATATGTTTCAGTTTGGTGTATTCCTACATGTGGCACACTACTTGTGAGAGTTGGAAAGAAGATGCATAATTTTAAGTCACGTACCTCAGAGAAAATTACATTTGTTTAGTTTAGCTTAGAGATACAGGCCCTTCAGCCCACTGAGTCCGCGCCGACCAGCGATCCCCGCACATTACCAATATCCTACACACACTGGGGACAATTTATACTTATACCAAGCCAATAAACCTACAAACCTGTACATCTTTGGAATGTGGGAGGGAACCAAAGATCTCGGGAATAAATCCACGGGGAGATCGTACAAACTCCGTACAGACAGCACCCGTAGTCGGGGTTGAACCCGGGTCTCCAGCGCTGTAAGGCAGCAACTCTACCGCTGCGTCTCCATGCCACAGTCCCTTCTCTATCTTGGTCAGGTGTGTGCAAGCTTGAGGGAATAACGTGACATTAATAGATAGAGGGCTTACATAGAAACATAGAAAATAGGTGCAGGAGTAGGCCATTCGGCCCTTCGAGCCTGCACCGCCATTCAATATGATCATTGCTGATCATCCAACTCAGTATCCTGTACCTGCCGTCGATCCATACCCCGATCCAATTAGCCACAAGGGCCACATCTAACTCCCTCTTAAATATATTCCCTCAACTAACTAACTCCCTCAACTACATTCTGTGGTAGAGAATTCCAGAGAAATTCCAGAAAATGTTTTTCTCATCTCAGTCCTAAAAGATTTCCCCTTTATCCTTAAACTGTGACCCCTTGTTCTGGACTTCCCCAACATCGGGAACAATCTTCCTGCATCTAGCCTGTACAACCCCTGAAAAATGTTGTAAGTTTTTATAAGATCCCCCCTAATCTTTCTAAATTCAACCGAGTCCAAACCGAGTCTATCCATTCTTTCTTCATATGAAAGTCCTGCCATCCCAGGAATCAGTCTGGTGAACCGTCTCTGCACTCCCTCTATGGCAAGAATGTCCTTCCTCAGATTAGGAGACCAAAACTGTACGCAATACTCCAGGTGTGGTCTCACCAAGACCCTGTACAATTGCAGTAGAACCTCCCTGCTCCTATACTCAAATCCTTTTGCTATGAATATGCCCAATATGATCCAGCTCAACTAACTTTGATGGAACCTGTACAATAGAATAAATGATAATTATGTGGGGATTTCATTTTGTTTTTAGTTGGTGTTCAATTGCAGTATCTGGCTGAAGGGCTTCGAACTCTGACGATATTTTTCAAAAAAGTTGAATGGAAAAAAGAAATGTAGTGTTTTTCTAGAATTAACTGCATGCCATGGTTTGCTTCCAACTCTGCCCCTAACCAGCAATTTATGTTTTATAAAAATGCCTCGTCCCTCCATCTGTTCACCTCCCAGCCAACGCAGCACTTTGCATTAAATGGGGACTTAATTACTTGCACATGCTCAGATCCAATGATCTCACATCTCCAACCCTGATTCATCAGGGAACTACACTGAGGTCTCACCTCCCCATGTGCCAACCAGCAATAATCTAACAAGATCTTTCCAAATGACTACAGATATTTCTCAAGGCAAAGTGTGCGCCTTACCTGATGTTCACCAGATTGATTCTTGGAATGATGGATGTCCATGAAGTGAGATTAAGCAGACTGGGCCCACGCTTGCCTGAATTTCAAAGAAGGAGAGGCACTCATGTGGAAATCACAACATTTCGACAAGGCTTAAAGTGGGGGATGCAGGAGCGATATTTGTACTGGGAATGTCTGGAACCAGATGTCACAGACTCGGCATAAGGAGTAGGCTGTCTTGGACTGAGATGAGAAGCAATTTTGTTACCCAGAGTGTAATGAATCTTTGCAATTATCTACCCAAAAGAGCCAGGGAGACTCATTCATTGAGTATGAACAACAGATGCGCAAGTGAAGTGAATTGAGGGTTGAGCAGGTTGGGACTCTGTTCCTTGAAGCGCAGGAGGATGAGGGGATGATCTGAAAGAGGTGTATAAAACCATGGGGGGAATAGATCGAGTAGATGCACAGAGTCTCTTGCCCAGGATAGGGGAATCGAGAACCAGAGGACATAGGTGTAAGGTGAAGGCCGATACATTTAATAGGAAACTGAGGGGTAACTTTATCACACAAAGGATGGTGGGTGTATGGAACGAGCTGCCATAGGAGGTAGTTGAGGCTGGGACTATTACAATCTTTAAGAAACAATTAGATAGATAAATGGATCAGACACATTTAGAAGGATATGGGCCAAACACAGGCAGGTGGGACTAGTGTAGATGGGACATGTTGGTCAGTGTGGGAAAGTTCGGCCGAAGGGCCTGTTTGCACACTGTCAGACTCTATCACTCTACAAAGGGGACAGCGTGGGACGTTGGTGTTGGATTAATGGCCAGCTATGGTTAATTGGATGGTGGAACAAGCACACGAGGTCAAGCAATCTATCCCTACTGTTTTTTGTGAACTATGATGAACCACATGTATCACTGGCTATATTTCTTGCAGGATGGGGGTGAAGGGGGGTGGGTTTATATGTATTAATTGAAGGGATGAGGGTTTTGCAAGCTGAGCCTGTATTTAATTGCCCACCCATAGTTTCCCTTGAGAGGATGGCGTTGAGCTGCCTTCTTAAACCACTGCAGTCCTTGAGGTATCGACATTCCC
This sequence comes from Leucoraja erinaceus, assembly GCF_028641065.1. NCBI lineage: Eukaryota > Metazoa > Chordata > Chondrichthyes > Rajiformes > Rajidae > Leucoraja > Leucoraja erinaceus. The sequence goes on along the minus strand of NC_073384.1, from coordinate 15,400,940 downwards.
ACAATGTTTTTAGAGAGGCAGTTCCACAATTTGAACCCATTGTTTCACCCACTCTACCTGAGGCCAAGACTCAGTGGCCGGGGCAAGCCTGAGATGCCAGAACCTGTGTGGGTGCAGCCCACAGACAACGAGGGGCTGCACCCACATACGCACAGAGGCAAAGACAGAAGGAGAAGGGTCTCGAAATGTCACCCATTCCATCTCTCCAGAGATGCTGCCTGTCCCGCTGTGTTACTCCAGCATTTTGTGTCTATCTTCGAGGCAAAGGCAGAACCGTCAGTATAATCCAGAGGCCGCTAGCGCCACCTCTCCAAGCCCAAAGCTGAGCCACCAGGAAGAAACCTGTACCATCAGCGCCTCCTCTCGAGGAAAGGGTAAACTGCAGGAAAAAGCCTTAGATCATCACGCCTCCTCCTTCAAAGACCAGGACCAAGCTGCTGGGACAAGTCAGATATCACCAGCATCACCGCACATTTGGCCTGATGGCGAAGGTCAGCGGCACCATGCGGTCCTGGACTATCTTGGACCACTGTAAATAAAATACATAACCAGAGTTCACCCTACTGCATGTGTCGGCGTGGGCACTGCCAAACCTGGCATTGTCTGTTTCGGCAATGAAGGAACAGCAACATATTTCCAAGTCAGGATGGTGGGGTTGGAGGCAACTCCCAGGAAGTGGTGTTCCCATGCGTTTCTTTTCCTTGTCCTTCTAGCTGTTTTGGGGGGGTTGCAAGGTGCTATCTAAGGAGTCTTGGTGAGATGCAGTAGCTGGTCTGAACTGCTCTGACTGTGGAGTGCGTGAATGGTTGTAGATGGGATGTCTATGTCTTCTCTGGACTAGACTATAGACCACTGTGACCATGGTGGAAGGCAATTGGCAATTGGAGGTGGCCCTGAAGACAGTAAGCCATGACAGTCAGAGGGTAAACGTTGAAGCAGCCGCACTTCAGCAGAGAAGGAGTGGACGTCATCTGATGAGCAGAGGAGGTCAAGCAGGGCGAGCGGTGCAATTAAGGATGGTGGAAAAGGTGAAGAATCCCGAGAGAAAAGGTGAAGATGCTCAGAGTGAAGGAGGTATGATAGTCATAGAGTCATATAGCATGGAAACAGGCCAACCTGCCCACGCCAACCAACATGTCCCATCTACACTAGTCCCACCTGCCTGTGTTTGGGCTATGGCCCACTAAACCTATCCTATCCATGAACCTATCCAACTTTTTTTTAATGTTGTGACAGTATTTGCCTCAACTACCTCCTCTGGCAGCTCATTCCGTGTACCTATCATCCTTTATGTGGAAAAGTTGCCCTCAGTTTCCTATAAAAATCTTTCCCCCTCATTTGAAACCTGTGTCCTCTGGTACTTGGTTCCCTCACTCTGGGTAAAATACTTTGTGCATTTAGCCTATCTATTCCTCTCATGATCTTATGCACCTCTATAAGATTGCCTCTCATCCTCCTGCGCTCCAAGGAATAGAGTCCTAGCCTGCTCACTCTCTCCTTATAGCCCTCGAGTCCAGGCAACATCCTCGTAAATCTTCTCTGCACTCTTTCCAGCTCAACAACATTTTTTCTATAACACGGCGACCAAAACTGAGCACAATACTCTAAATGTGGCCTCACCAATGTCTTGTACAACTATAACATGACCTCTGAAATTCTACACTCAATGCATTGACTGATGAAGGCCAATGTGCCGGAAGCCTTCTTCACAGTCTTCTACCTGTGGCACCATTTTCAAGGAACTTTGTACCTGCAATCCTAGATCCCTCTGCTCTACAACACTCCCCATTCACTGCGTCGGTCATGCCCTGGTTAGACTTCCCAAAATGCAACACCTCACAGTTCACTGTATTAATTACATCAACCATTCCTCATTCTGACAACAGAGGAGGCCAAGGACACAAAGGTCAGTGTGGGAATGGGAGGGGAGTCACATTGTTTAGCATTCGGGAGATCGAGTTGGTTTAGGCGGACTGAGCGAAGGTGTTCAGCGAAATGATCGCCGAGCCTGCGCTTGGTCTCGCCGATATGCAGGAGTCCGCAGCTGGAACAGCGGATACAGTAGATGAGGTTGGAGGAGGTGCAAGTGAACCTCTGCCTCACCTGAAAAGACTGTCGGGGCCCTTGGACGGAGTCGAGGGGGGAGGTGTTGGGACAGGTGTTGCATCTCCTGCGGCTGCAAGGGAAAGTACCTGGGCAGGGGGTGGTTTGGGTGGGAAGGGATGAGTTGACCAGGGAGTTGCGGAGGAACATGAGGGGAGTGAACCTCCAGCGGGAGTGAGGAGAGGAGGAGAGGAGTTAGGAGAGGGGTGTAGGGGGAGGGGAGGGGGGGGGACGGGGGGGGAGGGGGGGGGGGGGGAGGGGGGGGGGGGGGGGGGGGGGGGGGGGGGGGGGGGGGGGGGGGGGGGGGGGGGGGGGGGGGGGGGGAGGGGGGGGGGGAGGGGGGTGGGGGGGGGGGGGGGGTGGGGGGGGGGTGGGGGGGGGGGGGGGGGCGGGACAGGGGGGGGGGAGGGGGGGGGGGGGAGGGGACGGGGGGGGGGGGGGGGGGGGGAGAACCCTGCCGCCTGCTGTTTGTGGGCCGCCCGCTGGAGGGTCGCTGCCCCCGCGGGTTTGAACGCTGTCGCCGAGCGACTCGCCATCGCCACCTGGCGGTGCCCGCGGCGCCTGCAGGCCGGAGCCTGAGAGCTGGGGAGGGGAGAGCGGGGACGGAGCCACCGGGCTGACCCTGGGCAGTGACAGTCCGCCGGAGCCCCGCAGCCCCGCAGCCCGACCTCGCCAGCTGTGGCCTCTCGCTACAGCTCCCCGGGAGGAGCGGGGGCGCGGGCGGGCGGGGACCATCCACAGTCGGCCCGAGCCCACGCAGGCCCGCAGCCCGCAGCCAGCTGGGGGAGAGGGGAGGGGGGGGGCCGGGGCAGGGGAGAGGGGTGGGGCGGGGGCGTGTGCTCAGTGGACCGTGAGAAAACCTCCGGGAACCGCACGGAGTGAGTGTGTGGCCCGTCCTCTCCCCCCTATCTCCTCTCCTCCTCTCCCCCCTATCTCCTCCTCCTCTCTCCCCCCCCCTCTCCCCTCTCCTCCTCCTCCTATCTCCTCCTCCTCCTCCCCCCCTCCCCTATCTCCTCTCCTCCCCCCTATCTCTCTCCTCCCTCCCCCCACCCCCTCCTCTCCCCCCCTATCTCCTCTCCCCCCATCTCCTCCCTCCCCTCCTCTCCCCCCCCTATCTCTCTCTCCCTCCTATCCCCTATCTCTCTCCTCCTCTCCCCACCCCTCCTCTCCTCCTCTCCTCCCCTATCTCCTCTCCTCCCCTATCTCCTCTCCTCCCCTATCTCCTCTCCTCCTCTCCTCCTCTCCTTTCTCCACTCCTCTCCCCTCCCCTTTTCTCTCTCCCCTTTCCCCTCCTCTCCTCCCCTCCCCCCTTTCCTCCCCTCCCCCCCCCTCTCTCCCCCCCTATCTCCTCCTCCTCTCTCCCCCTCCTCTCCTCCTCTCCCCCCCTATCTCCTCTCACCATCTCCTCGCATCTTATCTCAGCTACAACCTGCATTCTATCCCTGACCCGAACTGGATCCCTAATCCTTATCTCTCTGTCCCAGCCCCAACCCCTCCCATAACAACCCCACTTCCATCCTTCAATTCCAATTCCAACCCATCCGCTTCCTTTCCCATCACATTTTTATTCTCATCCCCAATGCTAATCCCGGTTGTAATACTATTCCCAACCACCTTGGGTCCACATTCTGGTCCTTAACCCATCACCGGCCATCGTTGCTGAGATCCTTTTGCCCCCATGGGTACAAACATCGTGCTGGAGTGGCTGAAGAGCCTGAAGTTGAGCCAGTACGGCGAGTCCTTCTTGGACAACGGCTACGATGACCTGGAGGTCTGCAAGCAGATCGGGGAGCCAGACCTGGACGCGATTGGAGTTGTGAGCCCCGGGCACCGCCGTCTCATCAAAGCGGCCGTGGCCCGGCTCCGGGAGGAGGAAGAGACGGGAGCGGTGGTCTACTTCACGTTGGAGCCGTGGGCAGGTGCCCTTTGCCAACCCTACATCTACGCCAAGCTGAAGGAATGCCAGCCCCGGCTCAGGACCCTGTTGTGGAGGAGAACGCGAGGCGCCAACAAGGACCCGCAGAGCGCCACGGGGTCAAAGAGGAGAGCGGGCCACAAGAAGAGGGTGATCTATTCCAAACTCATGCTGAAGATCAAAGAGAAGCGACGGCGAAGCGGCAGCTATTCGCGGAAACCCTCTTATAGCAAGGTGGGTAATGAGCAATGGGCAAAGGAGTCTTAAATGACCATGGTCTGAAGTATCACACCATGAATGCAAAGGAGTTTAATGGTAGTTATTCCAAAAGGTGGACTGGTCAGTTCCAAGATGCTGAGGATTTTCCTCGTGTTCATGGGTTTTAGGGTGGGGATGGGAGTGGGAGTGGTGTAGCATGATGGAATATGTAGGGCTGGAATTTGTAGAACAGCCAGCTAAGGATAGGTTGAAATCTACTCTGCCTGTGTTTTATTGCACGTATATGAGTTACAGCTGTGAGGGAATTTGCCTGTAATTCAGAAGATACAGGAATCTGTAAGGTAGGTTTACACAATAAAACACGCATTTGACAAGTACTTGAAGTTTGCAGATCTTTGCTGGAAGTGTAGAAGATTGTTCTCAGATTGGCTTTGGTACGTACAGAAGGGATATATGAGTAGTTTAAGCCAGGTATAAATATCAAATTCTAAATGCACACAGAATGTAAGAAAGTAATGGTTGACTGAGTTCTATGTAACAATTATTGAATTTGGAGAGGAGCTAGTACATCTGGCCCTTCAACTTGTTCTATCTGTTATTAAAAGACATAAGAAATGGTGCTACCACCTCAACTCATGTCTCATGTCTCTTGAGTCTCTTAATGTCCTAAAATTTGTTGTGAATGAACACAATTACCTAACCTCCACAGCACCCCAGTCCAGAGAATTCCAAGGGTCCACTACCCTACAAATGAAGGCGTTTTCCTCCTATATGGTGTTCTCCATAATTCCCTGACTATCCCCCGGGGTGCGAGGCATCTCAGTTATCTTGCCTGCCAAGTCCTTTATGAGCTTTGTAGATTTGAACTGATAAATGGAAGTATTCAGGTATTTAATTATTACGGGTTTACCAAGGAGTCAACTATAGTTCCAGATGGGTATATCACACACCTTCTAATATGAAGATCTTGGGGTGTTTTAGGCACTTGGTAAAGTGTTCAGTATAGATATGCCAGGATTATGCCAGCAGAGACTTGAGACGGTGGGATTTTTTTAACTGAGATATCACTTCGAGGAACTTTAATATAAGTTTTATGATAAAGGATGTGGGAAAAGTAGTTGAGATGCCTATGATGGGTCCTGAATTAAAATGAGCACAAATAGCAGAAATAGATAAGGGAAACATTATACTCTGAGGACTGAATGGTTTGCTGCAAGGAGTAACTACTGTATAGAAACATAGAAATATAGAAAATAGGTGCAGGAGGAGGCCATTCGACCCTTCGAGCCAGCACCATTCGCCATTCAATATGATCATGGCTGATCGTCCCCAATCAATAACCCATGCCTGCCTTCTCCCCATAACCCTTGATTCCACCAGCCCCTAGAGCTCTATCTAACTCTCTCTTAAATCCATCCAGTGACTTGGCCTCCACTGCCCTCTGTGACAGGGAATTCCATAAATTCACAACTATCTGGGTGAAAAAGTTTTTTCTCACCTCAGTCCTAAATGGCCTCCCCTTTATTCTAAGACTGTGGCCCCTGGTTCTGGACTCGCCCAACATTGGGAACATTTTTCCTGCATCTAGTCTGTCCAGTCCTTTTATAATTTTATATGTTTCTATAAGATTCCCCCTCATCCTTCTAAACTCCAGTAAATACAAGCCTAGTCTTTTCAATCTTTCCTCATACGACAGTCCCGCCATTCCAGGGATCAATCTCGTGAACCTACGCTGCACTACCTCAATCACAAGGATGTCATTCCTCAAATTAGGAGACCAAAACTGTACACAATACTCCAGAGTATGGATTAATATTTGAAATTGGGGTGTTGATTGGGTGAGTATAGTGGTTTTCGGTTGTTCAAGCAAATGTCTGGCATGGACACTCTAACATCCATTCCACAAATTTCTACAATTCCACTGGGGTACACTATAACATCAGCCACATGTTTGTATTTTGTTAAATACTTAATTCCCATCGGGATATCTTGCCAGGCATCTTTTTTTATTCTGCAGTGTTGACATGTTTTTGGGCTATGTATTTTAATTCCTGAATATCATATTAATTTAGATTGACTGCAGTTTAGTGTGGTTGGTCATTGCTCTGAGCCTGAAGGGAAAAACATAATCATGCTCTCGATTGATTTACACTTGATAGAATCTAGACAGACGTCGCAAGGGGAAAGCTAGGAGCCATTGCAGAATCTGTCCCTAAATGTCAATGATTTTCAAAACGTTTTAATGTTTTTTTAACAGCCGAAGTACTGACAAATTCTAGGGTGTTAAATAAACTTCAAGCGAAAGAAAGAAATGTCATCGACAATGTTCCAGGGTTGGTATATTCCTCACGCAGTTTGTCACAGGGAACTCGATTCCTCCTATTCGGGTTTTCCAGCAATGCGTTAATAAAATTATTCCACCAGCCCCATTCTGCGTGACATGTGATGTGCTTGTTGTTGTTATGATGTTCTACCCAGGCCAGCTTTGTAAAGGTGCAGGATGTGGAGGTGCTTTGCAGAGAATTGAACACGAAAGATGGCTGAAGCTTAGAATTCCCAGCAATTTAAAAATAGTCAAAACTTGTGCCCGGCTCAATGCCACTGCACCTGACTGGCGTGGTTTTTATTTCTGCAAACGGCTCATCTTTCAAACACGCTCAATATTCTGGTGATCGCAATCCTGTGTCAATCATGGAAATTGGCAATTTTTGTTCAGCTGGCCCTGTTACCTAGGTAACTCTTCCCTAGCAGCGTATTATGTGCGCCTGACAACCAGTTTGACACTGAATTGGAAATTGAAAGTGACCCCTTGTTACGCCGAATCCAGTGAAAGTTGGCAGAGAGCTAAATGATTGGCATTTGAAGGAACACTGTGCATTGTGTTAAAGAAAATGCTTTCAATCATTTCTTTTTATTGTGGGCCAGCATAATGGTCTTAATTCTTTTTGCAAATAAATTTAAAACAAAAATCACTTGAACGAACATGGCAGGCATTTCAAAGACACTCACCACTGATGCTCTGTAGATGCTAAGATCAAAAGAGCACAATAGATTGCAAAAACATGATTAAAATGAAATGATCTTATATAACAGAATACTCTATGGGAGACAATGTGTCCATGTGAAGATGTCTTCTGGACAGTATTCTGGTACATTTTAAAAACAACCCCATGAGGGAGGTGATGCTCAGGTTTGACAAGCACGTTTCTGGAAGTCGCAGTTATCAGATGAAAAACAGTAATACTGACATAAAAGTGAAATGCAGCAGATAACGGGGATCTAACAATGCATAAAATGCTCAGCAAGTTGAGCAGCATCTGTAGAGAGAGAGAAACAAAGTTAATGCTTCAGGTTTAAGATCTTTCATCAGAATTGAAACAGTGGAAATGTGATCACATTTCCTCAGTACCATTTTCCTCAGTGTTACTGTATCTTCGGTAAGTGTAGACAATTGGCAGTATCTGCTGGAAAAATAGCGTGAACATATTTCGCAGTTTCTCCTGAGTGACTGGATGGAACTTTTCCACCATCTGCCCTGAGCTGTGGAGAGGCATCATGTCCAGCACAAACGTTGTGCGCTGAAGGGGCCGTTCCTGTGCTATTCTATGTTCTAGGATAACAAAGCATTCCTTGAGAGAGGTGATGTGGCGATGTGATGTGATTTATTATTAAATAACGTGAAGATGTTGCCTTATTTTCTAAGAGTTATAATGATTGAGAATATATACTATATTATTGTCTACAATAATAATATACTGCATACATGTGTCAAATTCCCCCACTGTGATGCAGAAATAATATACTATCTCTTGAGAAAGTTTGAGTATAAATGTGACAGATTCAGTGAAGGATCAAGTAGAAATTATGCATTGGCTCCTGAGAGGTAGCTTTGAAATATTACAGTATTTAATTTGTTGAAGTGAAAGTTATGAAGTAGTCCCTGTGAGGGATTATGGAAATCACAGTTTCTCTTGAGACAGAGTGAGATAGCCCAAAAATATGAAAGAGACCATGTGTAAATGTGACAAATGTGCCTGTCATATAGTCTGGAGATATGGTAATGCTTCCTGCAGGCTAATAAGGGAGTGCAGCAGTATCCCCTGACAGATCTCATGTTGTAAAGGATACAGTATCTGCCAAAAGATAATGTAGAATTGTTACGGTATCTCCTGAGAAGTAATTTGGAAATTCCACAGTACCCCCTGAAAAAGATAATGTGCGACGCTACATTTGGGAATCAATGTAGAAATATTGTGATATCACGGAGGGAGATAGTGGAAACGTTCAGTATCTCTGGAGGGGGACAGTGTCTCCCGAGAGAGCGAATGCTACGCAACTCCTTTCAGAATGAGAAGATGTGGAATGAATGAATGATACTTTATTATCACATGTGACAAGTCACAGTGACCTTCTTTGTTTTGTATACCATACACAAAGTATGCAAAGAGTCGCCACGCGTAGGGCACTGACAAAGTTGCAAAGTTTGCAATGTAGTCCCAATAGTCCCTCTTTGTTCTCGCGCCCCCCCACCCCACCCCACCATGCCAGGCCCCCCTTTGTTCTCGGCCCCCCCCCCCCCCCCCCCCCCCCCCCCCCCCCCAGTGATAGTGTAAGGGAGATAATGTGGAAATAATGGAATATGTCCCAAAAATACCCTCATGTACATGTAACAATACACACACACGTGAGAGATATTGCTTAGTTTAGTTTATTGTCATGTGTACCGAGGTACAGTTCAAAGCTTTTTGTTGCGGGCTTCACGGTCAGCGGAAAGACTATATGTGATGACAATCGAGTCGTCCACAGCGTACAAATACATGATAAAGGGAAAAACGTGTTGTGCAAGATAAAGTCCAGTAAAGTCTGATTAAGGATAGACCGAGGGTCTTCAATGAGGTAGATAATAGCTCAGGACTGCTCTCTAGTTGTTTGTCGGATGGTTCAGTTGCCTGATAACAGCTGAGAAGAAACTGATACGGTGGAAGTGATATGGTGTCTCTTGGGAAATTATGTCAAAATTACAGGAGATAATGTAGCAACAATTGCAGCAATTGTACTGGACCTTGAAGAGAAATCATACAGTCTCGTCAGAGAGATGTGAAATTGTTACAGCATTTCCAGTGGGATCATGAGAACAACGTATTCTGAGACCTTCAGTGTCAAATTATGACAGCGAGGACTCGTCACAAAGATGCCCTGATGAGATCCACCCACTTTCTCGCCCTTTTCATTCCAGCACAGTGGCACAGCAGTAGAGTCGCTGCCTTATACTTCCAGGGACCCGGGTTCGATCCTGACTATGGATGCTGACTGTACGGATTTTGTACGTTCTCCCCGTGACCTGCGTGGGTTTCCTCTGGGATCTCCGGTTTCCTCCAAAGACACACAGGTTTGTAGGTTAATTGGCTTGGTATAATTGTAAATTGTCCCTAGTGTTGTGTAGGATAGCGTTAGCATGCGGGGATCGCTGGTCGGTGCGGACTTGATGGGCCGAAGGGCCTGTTTCCACACTGTATTTCTAAACTGAAAGATGCAGTGTGGAACCCGGCCCTTCAGACCAACGATTCCATATCGACCATCAATCACCCTTCACACTACTATATTATCTCACTTTCTCATCCACTTCCTCCATACTTGGGGCCAATTTTACAGTGGCCAATATACCTGCAAACCCACACGCCTTTGTGATGTGGAAGGAAACCAGAGCATCTGGAGCAGGGGTGGGGAACCTTTTCATGTTGGAATGCCGCATTAAGTTAGCTGTAATCTAATAAGGCCGCATCCAAAAAAGTTCAATTAAATATGCTTCAAAATGCTTATTTATTAAAAATCTAACTACAATGTACTAACTTCAAGAAAATGAAAACATTTTGTTAATTCTAAAGTTAACTAATCTTTTAATGACTTTGTTGTGACTGCTTTTTGTGGGAAAGCATTTGAATATTTGGTTGCAACATGGAGGTACGCAGTTTCAGCTGATCTTCTAGATGGGTATCCATCATTTGTGACATTAAGGGCGTCTTGATTTGGGTTAGGTAGGAGAATGTAGATTCGCAACAATACATAGTTGAAAAGCACATATTTTATTGAAACTTCTTTTACTCTTTGGTATTTTAAATACGTTCATTTTAAGATTAAAATTAAAATAATAAAAGATGAACAACAACATTTAAATAAAAGTAAAAGGATTTGTTTTACAAAATTTGGATTCATTCAAAAGGCCGCACTTAATGACCAAGAAGGCTGCATGCGCCCTTAAGGCTGCAGGTTCTCCACTCCTGATCTGGAGGAAACGCGCGTGGGTCACATGGAGAACGTGCAAACTCAACACAGACAGCACCCAGGGTCAGGATTAAACCTGGGTCTCTGGTGCTGTGAGACAGCAGCTCTACTACCACTGTGCCACGCTATCAACTATAACTTAGATATGCAAAAAGGAAATTCAATTTAGTGTGTGCTGAAAGTTTTCTGCCCCATGCAAGTGTTGCAATATTTCTCGTTGATACCTTTGTTCTTGATGATGCTTGGCCATATGGCTCCAGGGTCTCAAGCTTATTGTATTATTTTGAGCTCTTCCACGTAGCCAGAGGACTCGAGGGAACGGGAATGTAGGCCATGTATATACAATTAGCAAAACACAAACTGCTGTAGTAACTCAGCAGGTCAGGCAGCATCTCTGCCGGGATTGGATGGGCAACATTTTGGGTTGGAATCCTTCTTCAGAATGAAACGACTGGGGGGAGAATGATGGGAATGGGTTAGTGATTGGTGGATACAGATGAAGGGAGGGGGTTGATTGGCAGAAGGATGGAGTAGGTGACAAAGACTAGAAATGGAAAGGATGTCAGACAAGGAGAGAAGTGGAGTGAAATGTAAAGCCAGATGGGTGGAAGGGGATGGTGGGGGCAGAAGTGGCAGGATAGTGGGTGAAATGGGAGAGGGAGAATAAGAGGTGTTCCTTAAAATTGGTACAGTACAGATTCAACGAATTCGTACCGTTGTAAGTTACCCAAGAGAAATATGAGGTGCTCTTCCTTCAGTTTACATGTGGCTTCACTCTGGCAATGGAGGAGGCCCAGGACAGAAAGGAAAGGGAAGTTAAAATGGTTAGCAACCGGTAAATCAAGTGGGCCTCAGTGGACCAAGTGCACATGTTCGGTGAAATGGTCGCCTCGGCTACACTTGGTGTCACTGGTGTAAGGGAGGCTTCACTGGGATCACCGAATGTAGTAAACAAGGTTTGAAGAGGTGCATGTGAACCTCTATCTCACCTGGAAGTGCTGCTGCGGTCTCTGGATGGGAGTGAGGAAGAAAGTAGAGGGACAGGTGTCGCACCGCCTGTGGTTACAGGGGGAAGTACCTGGGGAGGGAGTGGATTGAGTGGGAAGGGATGCAAAGGAATGAGTGAACCAAGGAGTTGCGGAGTCTGTAGAAAGCAGAAAGGGGTTTGGATGTGGAGATGTGACTGGTGGCGGGATCATGTTGAAGGTGGCAGGAATAGCTGGATGTGGACGCTGGAGGAGTGAAAGATGAGGACCGAGGAGATTCTATCTCTGTTCTGAGCGAGAGCAAATCTACGGGACACAGAAGAGGCATGGATGAGGGATCCATCCACAACAGAAATGGGAAAGCCACGTTTACTAAAGAAAGAGGACATCTTGGATATCCTAGCGTGGTGAGCCTCGTTTAGGGTTAGAGTATATGTGGTGGGGATGGGGTAATTGAGAGTAAGCGATGGTGCCCTTGCAAGAGGCATGGTGGGAGGACGTATAGTCGATGTAGCCGTGAGAGTTAATGGGCTTTGTAGTGGACAACAGTCGATGATGGAGACGGAAAGGAGGGAGAGAAAGGGGAGTGAAGTGGCAGAGATAGTCCAAATGAATTTGAATACAGGGTGGAGGTGAGGAGTAATGTTTATGAAATCAACGAGTTCTGCGTGGTTGCAGGAAGTAGCCTTGATGCATTTGTTGATGTAGCAGAGAATGAGTTGGGGACTGGTGGCAGCGTATGTTTGGAAGAAGGGCTGTTCAATGTAACCAACAAAAAGGCAGGTATAGCTGGCGCCCATGTATGTGCCCCTGGTCACACCTTTGACGCAGAGAATCAGAGGAATCAAAAGAGAAATTATGTCAGATTCTGCCAACTGGAGGAGAGTGTTAGAAGGGGGGGAACTGATTGGGTCTCAGTTCAAGGAAGAACTAGTGGGCCCTGAGTCCTTCCTGGTGGGGAATGGTGTAGCAGACTAGACATCCATGGTAAAGAAAAGGCGATGGGGGCCTCTTTGGTGGAATAGTAGACAGAAACGATGGGTCTACCAAGGCAATTCTGGGAACGGGAAAGAGATAGAAATGTGCTATATGGGGTTGGGGATCTATAAGGGTGGAGGCTGTGGAGGGGACATCGCCAGAGGCAATGAGATTGGTAACAGTCTGGGAGACGGACACCTGGTGTTCACCGATAGAGTCCTGGTCAAGGGGTAGGTATGAGGACGTGTCTGAAAGATGATACCTGTCCTCAGATCCGCACAACCCCTACCCTGGTGTGCACCCATTTTTCCCCACGATCATACACTCCATCTCCCTTCCACCATCCCCCCACCACCCCCCTCCCCCCACCTCCTCCTCCACCCCCCTCCCCCCCCCCACCTCCTCCTCCACCCCCCTTCCCCTCCTCCTCCTCCTCCACCTGTGTCTCTCTCATTTCACTCTTATCCTTTCCATATCTGACCTCAGTTTGTCTCCTTTTTCATCTCCAGCCTATGTAACCTACTCCACCCACCTGCCAATCAACCCTTCCTCACCTGTATCCACCTTTCACTTGCAAGGCTTTGTCCCGCAACACCACCTCTTTTCCTGCTTTCTCCCCAGTACTGCAACCAGTCTGAAGAAGGGTCCTGACCTGAAGCATTGCTTATCCATTCCTTCCAGAAATGCTGTTTCATCTGCTCGAGCTATTCCAGCACGTTCTGTTTTGCAAAGATTCCAGCATCTGCAGTTCCTTGTATCTCCTACGTACAAAAACAGTCTGTTTCTGTAAAAATCCTTTGTGGCTTCTACAGGCCTTGCTATTACGCAGATACTTCATATTTCTTGCTGACATATTTGTTTTCCAAAGCATACTTTGTTCATTATATACACAGTTGATACCACTGGGATGTGTCATTATCCATGTTCATTACACCAGCGGTTCAACACATTCTCTTACAATGTGTCAACGCCACAAATGTTTCCTGCTGAACCACTGCATCAGCGGAGCATGTGAGAGGCTGTTACACGGGGCACAGCCTCTCAGTATCCAGTGTCAGTAGGACTCTGGACATTGTTCACATGAAATGCTTCAGTGGATTCACTTGATTAGTTTGATTTATTATTTTGCTGTTACTTTTGTTCCTTCTCAGGACCCATCTCCTCCACCCCTTCGTTCCCTGGTGACAGGTTCAGCTGAGTTTATTGTCACGTGTACCGAGGTACAGGGAAAAGCTTTTTGCTGTGTGTTAGCCAGTCAGCAGAAAGACAATGCATGATTACAATCGATCCATTTACAGTGGATTGAAACATGATAAGGGAATAACGTTTAGTGCAAGGTAAAGCCAGCAACTCCGATCAAGGATAGTCCAAGGGTCATCAACGCGGTAGATACTGATGCAACACTGCTCTCTGGTTGTGGTGGGATGTTTAGTTACCTGATTTGGAGGATTAAGTAACGGTGCTTTGTGCAGTTCAGACCTTCTCCTGCAGTTGTCAAACCCAGGCCAACGCTGCCCCCTTTGCCTTACAACTGTGATGTCTTCAAGCTGGCTCGGCAGTCATTCAAACTTGGGAATTCTCGAAAGAGGCAAACCAGGAAGCAATCAGCTTTGTAAATATTATGCAGAGTTCCAAATAAACTCTTGAACATATGTTTGTAGTCAAAAGAGAAGCTCATTTTTTTTTAAATGTAAGAAGTTTATTTATGGTACATTAATATCCCTTGTACTTTGCAATATTTGTGGAAGGAAGGGTGACACTGTGGTGTCACAGTTTGGTGCAAAACGCCACTACACCAGGAAGCCAGGTTCAATCCTGACCGCAGGTGCTGTCTGCATGGAATTTGCATGTTTGCTCTCTAACCGCCTGGATTTCCCCCTGGGTGTCAAATGCTGGAGTCACTCAGTGGAGCAGGTAGCATTTCTGTAGAGAAGGAATGGGTGACATATCGGATCGAGACCCTTCTTCGGGCTGGTAGATTAATCAGCAATTATAGAGTCCCTAATGTCGATGGGTGTAGTAGAATTGGGGGAATTTGTGGGAAAGTGAGAGAGAATGGACTGATTGAGTACCTCTGAGAGTCAGCATAGACCTGAATGGCTGAATGGGCTGAATGGCTAATATCACAAGAAAACATTGGGAAATTACAGCGTACCAAAAACACTTTTCTTTTGGCCAAATGCTTTGCGAACTGATAATTATAATTTAGTAACCATGGAAATTTCAAGTCATTGGTTTTCAAAGATGTTTGTCACAAAGTTTATGCTTAAATGCCAGAAATTCCTTGTTAGTTCAAGTGTTTTTAGCCAAAGAGTGCAGCCTGCAAGATTGCCACGGTTGATTGACTGCACATGGAATTTCTGCACTAGGTCTCACTTGACTGGTAATCGAGAACTTGATCCTTTTCATGGAGTGCTGATAAAGAACACAGGAGTTGCTGTACTCCACCGAATCTTACCTCCACCACCTTCCCCTTCTCCATCACTCTGTCCACTCAGCCTCTCCCCTCCTCCACTGCCACTGGCCCTCCTCCCCTGGAGACTCTGACATAGTCCACCCTGGAAGATGTTGCCGACTGTCGGGGAGGAAGAGGAGGAGGTGGCGGTGGAGCAGACAAAGCGACGGGTGAGAGGGGCAGGAGCTCCACGTGGACCGAACGTGTCCTGTCGGTAGCGGCAGTCTGAAGAAAACACGTCTTGTCAGGGCCTACAACAGCCGTGGCTGCTGGTGAAGAAGGTCTTGCTGGTGCGGACCAGCAGCATCGACACCTAGCGTTAAGGTGAAATGACACAAGGTGCTGGAATAACTCAGCAGACTGAAAGAATCTGAAGAAGGGTCCTGGCATCACCTATACATGTTTGTCTGGAGATGCTGCCTGACCCGCTGAGTTCCTCCAACACTTTGTGTCCTTTTGTATATTAACCACCATCTACTTTATTTCAACTACGTCCAATGATAATAGCTCACTCAGTTATAGTGGACATTCGGAAATAACGGAGACCATTCCCCTCACCCCCCCTCCCCTGTGGTCAATTATAACGAGGGTTTATTATATATAAAATTATAAGAAGCATATATATGGTAGATGCAATCTGAAGAAGGGTTCGACCCTAAACGCCACCCATTCCTTCTCTCCAGAGATGCTTCCTGTCCTGTTGTTACTTCAGCATGTTGTGTCTATCTTCGGTGTAAACCAGCATCTGCAGTTCCTTCCTACACAGATAGAGTAGACGATCAGAATCTTTTTCCCCAGGATAGAAAAATCAAATACTAGAGGGGCATAGCATTATGGTGTAAGGGGCAAAGTTTAAAGGAGATGCATAGTGCTAGTTATTTACATAGAGGGTGATATGTGCCTGGAACACACTGTCGGGGTGGTGGTAGAACTGGTGGTGCAACGGACTGTTTCAGCTGCTACGGTCAGACAAACGCCTCCGTTGCCATGCTGTGAGAATGGAGAGGTTGAGAAGGAGTTTCTTCCCAGAGGCCATTAGGACTGTAAACTCCAATCTCACCAGGGACTAACTTTACTGTACCACTCTACTGCTTTTTTTTTTAAAGAATTGCTGTTTTTTTTCCCTTTTTCCTTCCACCCACAATATTTAATATGAAAAAGAATATATGATTCTGTTACATTCTGTTTGTAGTTGTTTGAATGTTTGTTTGTTTGTCTTTTTGCACAAAGTCCGCGAGCATTGCCACTTTCCATTTCACTGCACATCTCGTATGTGTATGTGACGAATAAACTTGACTTGACTTGAAGTGGATAAGTTAGTGGCATTTAAAAATTATTTTGTATAGGCAGATTGATATGCAGGGAATGGAGGGATATGGGTTATGTAGCAATTAGGTGATGGTCTTGGTGTCATGTTTGGCCTAGACATTGTGAGCCGAAGGGACTGTTCTTGTGCTATACTGTTTTACCTTCTACTTAAAACGGAATCATCAGCTAAAGATAAGTGCAAATATGGGCAGCAGGAGATGAAATAGTGTCTGCTGGGAGGAGTTCCAGAAATAATGACCGATGTTACCTGAAGCCATTACAGCAATTAAAATATTTCCTCAGAGTCAGTTTGCAAATCATTGGAAGTTACACATGGTAAACGCCACGGTAGCCCTTTTGAGGCATAACCTGCAAATTGATTCCTGGGGGAAATAATATAATGAAGTAACGATGGATCCTGGGAATATCGTGCAGGAAAAAGTTACATGAATTAATATGTTTTACCTTGCCCCCAGATTTTTTTGCATGTTTCACTGTCACAGTTAATAGTTTGCACACGTTAGCAAAAATACGCTGCAATTCACTCGGTGGCACACTTCCACAGAGAAGTTGGAGAGAAGCAACACGCCTCCCAGTGTTAAACTACATGGAGGAGATAGCAATGGCTGATGTGAGGAGGACCATCAACAAAGCTTTAGCCCCTGAAAGGAATTAGTGATGACAATACCCCTCATCACCCTCTTCCTGTGTCCCCCTCCCTGACTCTCACTCTGATGAAGGGTCTCGACCCGAAACTTCACCTATTCGTTTTCTCAAGAGATGCTGCCTGACACACTGAGTTACTTCAACGTTTTGTGTCTATCTGCCGTGTAAACCAGCATCTGCAGTTCCTTCTTACGCAGTCATGAGGGTGTATGTATCCTTAATCCCCCTCTCTTTGTGGTTATTCCTGATCTGCTATCTTTTCCAACTTGCATGTCAATACTTTTGAATTTTCCTCTTCCACTAGTGCAAACTAATCCTTGACCCTTTGCATGCTCAATATCCCAAGCACTAAAGGAAGAGGCAATATGGAGGTTCTCTCCAACTGCTTCTGTCCAACTGCTCTGTGGAAGCGTGTTACAGAGTGACCTGCAATACTTTTGCTGAGGAAACAATTTGGTCTACAGTGTGGAGAATGCAGGATTGCATCTCCCGTAGTGGGCATGTGGTATACATGTGATATCAGAGCAGAGTCACGAATGGGTAATGCATGCTGCATGATAGCCATCTCTTGGATCAGCATAGATCAGCTGAGATTATATTTGTTATGTATTGCCGAGAACAATAACAACAACAGAGTAAGTAATTTAACAGTAAATTACAAGCTACCTTCGTACTTGGTACATGGGAGATAGGGGGTCTGAATATGTGGCTGAGGGGCTGGTGCAGGGAGCAAGGATTTAGCTTTATAGACCACTGGGATCTCTTCTGGGGTAGGGGTGACCTGTACAAAAGGGACGGGTTATACCTTAACTGGAGGGGGACCGACATTCTGGCAGACAGGTTTGCTACGGCTACACGTGTGGGTTTAAACTAAATAGTGGGAGGAATTGACAAATTGAGAGTATAAAGATGGAGTTGAAAGGGAAGTGAGTACAGGAAAAGTTACAAAAGATTCTCAAATTAATGGGAAGGAAAGTTCGAGAAGGGATAAAAGAGTAAGGTCAGGGCCAATTGCGAGCGGTGTGAGGGGGGAAGTGAATACAGAGGTCAAAGTGTTGTATATGAATGCGCGAAGTATAAGAAATAAAGTGGACGAGCTTGAGGCTCAGTTAGCAAGTATAATGTTGTGGGAATTACAGCAACATGGCTGCAAGAGGACCAGGGCTGGGAACTGAATATCCAAGGGTATATACGTCCTATCGAAAAGACAGACAGGTGGGCAGAGGGGGTGGGGTAGCTCTGTTGGTGAGGAATGAAATTCAGTCCCTTGCAAGGGGTGACATTGAAACAGGAGATGTGAAGTCAGTATGGATAAAACTAAGGAATTGTAAGGGTAAAAAGACCCTAATGGGACTTATCTACAGTCCCCCAAGCAGTTAGGGGGCAAATTGAATTAGGAGTTAAAATTGCCATGTAGCAAAGGTAATGCTGTGGTTGTTATGGGAGATTTCAACTTGCAGGTAGACTGGGAAAATCAGGTTGGTACTGGACCCCAAGAAAGGGACTTTGTAGAGTGCCTTCGTGATGGATTCTTAGAGCAGCTTGCATTAGAGCCGACCAGGGAGAAGGCAATTCTGGATTTAGTGTTATGTAATGAACCGGATTTGATAAAGGAACTTGAGGTTAATGAGCCATTAGGAGATGGCCAGGTTTAATCTAAAATTGGATAGGGAGAAGGGTAGATCGGAGGTGTCAGTGTTACAGTTGAATAAAGGGGACTATGGGGCCATGAGGGAGGAGCTGGCCAAAGTTGACTGGAAAGATACCCTAGCAGGGATGACTGTGGAACAACAATGGCAGGCATTTCTAGGAATAATACAGAAGGTGCAGGATCATTTCATTCCTAGGAGGAAGAAAGATTCCAAGGGGAGTA
The DNA here is from genome assembly GCF_028641065.1 of Leucoraja erinaceus. Taxonomy (NCBI): domain Eukaryota; kingdom Metazoa; phylum Chordata; class Chondrichthyes; order Rajiformes; family Rajidae; genus Leucoraja; species Leucoraja erinaceus. Next base: position 15,382,155 of record NC_073384.1, on the reverse strand, counting down.
AGGGGCAACAGTGGCTGACAAGGGACGTCAGGGACAGGATAAAAATAATAGAGACAATACGGGGAGAAAAGATGAGGTTCAAGGGTAAGCTAGTCAAGAATATAAAGGAGGATAGTAAAAGCTTCTTTAGGTGTGTGAAGAGGAAAAAATTAGTTAAGACCAAAGTTAGTCCCTTCAAGACCGAAAAAGGTGAATTTATTATGGGGAACAAGGAAATGGCAGATAAGTTGAACAGGTACTTTGGATCCATCTTCACTGAGGAGGACACAAACAATCTTCCTGATATAGTAGTGGCCAGAGGATCTGGGGTGATGGAGGAACTGAAGGAAATCCACATTAGGCAGGAAATGGTGTTGGGTAGACTGATGGGACTGAAGGCTGATAAATCCACGGGGCCTGATGGTCTGCATCTCAGGGTACTGACAAAAGTGGCTCTAGAGATCATGGATGCATTGATGATAATTTTCCAATGTTCTATAGACTCGGGATCATTTCCTGTGGATTGGAGGGTAGCTAATGTTATCCCACTTTTTAAGAAAGGCGGGAGAGAGAAAACAGGGAATTATAGACCAGTTAGCCTGACATCGGGGGTGGGGAAGATGCTGGAGTAAATTATAAAAGATGAAATAGCCGCACATTTGGATAGCAGTAGGTCCGAGTCAGCATGGATTTACGAAGGGGAAATCATGCTTGACTTATCTTCTGGAATTGTTTGAGCATGTAACTAGGAAAATGAACAAGGGAGAGCCAATGGATGTAGTGTAGCTGGACTTTCAGAAAGCATTTGATAAGGTCCGACATAGGAGATTAGTGGGCAGAATTAGGGCACATGGTATTGGGGGTAGAGTGCTGACATGGATAGAAAATTGGTTGGCAGACAGGAAACAAAGAGTAGGGATTAATGGGTCCCTTTCAGAATGGCGGGCAGTGATTAGTGTGGTAGCGCAAGGCTCGGTGATGGGACCGCAGCTATTTACAATATGCATCAATGATATGGATGAAGGGATTCAAAGTAACATTAGCAAATTTCCAGATGACACAAAGCAGTTTGACACAAGATGACACAAAACAGTGTGAACTGTGAGGAGGATGCTATGAGAATGCAGGGTGAGTTGGACAGGTTGGGGAAGTGGGCAGATGCATGGCAGATGAAGTTTAATGTGGATAAATGTGAGGTTATCCAATTTGGTATAAAAAAACAGGAAGGCAGATTACTATCTAAATGGCGTCAAGTTGGGAAAAGGGGAAGTACAACGGGATCTGGGAGTCCTTGTTCATCAGTCTCTGAAAGTAAGCATGCAGGTACAGCAGGCAGAAGAAAGCGAATGGCATGTCGGCCTTTATAACAAGAGCAGTCGAGTATAGGAGCAAAGAGGTCCTTCTGCAATTGTACAGAGCCCTAGTGAGACCACACCTGGAGTGTTGTGTGCAGTTTTGGTCCCTAATTTGAGGAAGGACATTCTTGTTATTGAGGGAGTGCAGCATAGGTGGGATAGAAACATAGAAAATAAGTGCAGGAGGCCATTTGGCCCTTCAAGCCAGCACCGCCATTCATTGTGATCATGGCTGATCGTCCCCTATCGATAACCCATGCCTGCCTTCTCCCCATATCCCTTGACTCCACTAGCCCCTAGAGCTCTATATAACTCTCTCTTAAATCCATCCAGTGACTTGGCCTCCACCGAACTCTGTGGCAGGGAATTCCACAAACTCACAACTCTCTGGGTGAAAAAGTTTTTTCTCACCTCAGTCTTAAATGACCTCCCCTTTATTCTAAGACTGTGGCCCCGGGTTCTGGACTTGCCCAACATTGGGAACATTCCTCCTGCATCTAGCTTGTCCAGTCCTTTTATAATTTTATATGTTTCTACAAGATCCCCCTCATCCTTCTAAACTCCAGTGAATAGATGCCTAGTCTTTTCAATCTTTCCTCATATGACAGTCCCGCCATCCCAGGGATCTATCTTGTGAACCTACGCTGCACTCCCTCAATCACAAGGATGTCCTTCCTCAAATTAGGAGACCAAAACTGTACACAATACTCCAGATGCGGTCTCACCAGAGCCCTATACAACTGCAGAAGAACCTCTTTACTCCTATACTGAAATCCTCTTCTTATGAAGGCCAACATTCCATTAGCTTTCTTCACTGCCTGCTGTACCTGTAAGCCAACTTTCAGTGATCGGTGTACAAGGACACTCGGGTCTTACTGCACCTCCCCCTTACCTAACCTAACCCCATTGAGATAATAATCTGCCCCCTTGTTTTTGCCGCCAAAGTGGATAACCTCACATTTATCTATATTATACTGCATCTGCCACGCATCTGCCCACTCACTCAATCTGTCCAGGTCACCCTGCAACCTCATAACATCCTCTTCACAGTTCACACTGCCACCCAGCTTTGTGTCATCCGCAAACTTGCTAGTGTTGCTCCTAGTTCCCTCTTCGAAATCATTAATATATATGGTAAACAGTTGCGGCCCCAACACCGAGCCTTGCGGCACTCCACTCGCCACTGCCTGTCATTCTAAAAAGGACCCATTCACTCCTCCTACTCTTTGCTTCCTGTCTGCCAACCAATTTTCTATCTATGTCAACACCCTATCCCCAATACCATGTGCTCTAATTTTAGTCACCAATCTCCCGTGCGGGACCTTATCAAAGGCTTTCTGAAAGTCTAGACACACTACATCCACTGGCACCACTTCATTCATTTTACTTGTCACATCCTCAAAAAATTCCAGAAGATTAGTCGAGCATGATTTCCCTTTCATAAATCCATGTTGACTTGGACTAATCCTTTTTACTGCTCCAAATGCCCCATTATTACCTCTTTAATAATTGACTCCAGCATCTTTCCCACCACCGAAGTCAGGCAAACCGGTCTGTAATTCCCGTTTTCTCTCTCGCTCCTTTCTTGAAAAGTGGGATAACATTAGCTAATCTCCAATCCATAGGAACTGATCCTGAATCTATTGAACATTGGAAAATGATCACCAATGCGTCCACCTTTTCTAGAGCCACCTCCCTGAGGACCCTGGGATGCAGACCATCAGGTCCAGGGGATTTATCATCCTTCAGTCCCATTAGCCTACCCAATGCTATTTCTTGCCTAATGAAAATTTATTTGAGTTCCTCTACCCCCTTAGATCCTCTGTCCTCCAGTACATCTAGTGAAGACAGATCCGAAGTAACTATTCAACTCTTCTGCCATTTTCTTGTTGCCCATAATAATTTCACCCGTGTCTGCCTTCAAGGGACCCACATTTGACTTTGCTACTATTTTTCCCTTAACATATCTAAAGAAACTTTTACTGTCCTTCTTTACATTCCTGGCCAGCTTCCCTTCGTACTTCATCTTTTCAGCCCGTATTGCCCGTTTTGTTTCCTTCTGTTGTTCTATGAAAGTTTCCCATTCCTCTGGCTTCCGGCTACTCTTTGCTGCGTTATACATCTTTTCTTTTAGTTTTATTCTATCCCTAACATCTCTTGTCAGCCATGGTTGCCTCCTACTCCCCTTAGAATCTTTCTTCCTTTTTAGAATGAAATGATCCTGCGTCTTCCGGATTATGCCCAGAAATTCCTGCCATTGCTGTTCCACCATCATTCCTGCTAGGATCCCTTTCCAGTCTACCTTGGCCAGCTCCCCTCTCATGCCTTCATAGTCCCCTTTGTTCAACTACGGATCTTATTGAACCATATAAGATTGTCAAGGGTTTGGACACGCTAGATGTTCCCAATGTTGGGGGAGTCCAGACCCAGGGGCCACAGTTTAAGAATAAGGGGCAAGCCATTTAGAACGGAGACGAGGAAACACTTTTTCTCACAGAGAGTTGTGAGTCTGTGGAATTCTCTGCCTCAGAGGGCGGTGGAGGCCGGTTCTCTGGATACTTTCAAGAGAGAGCTAGATAGGGCTCTTAAAGATAGCGGAGTCAGGGGATATGGGGAGAAGGCAGGAACGGGGTACTGATTGGGGATGATCAGCCATGATCACATTGAATGGCGGTGCTGGCTCGAAGGGCCGAATGGCCTACTCCTGCACCTATTGTCTATTGTCAATTGACTATTGTCAACTGAACATAAAATGGCTGCAGTATTTCAACCAGTGTGCCGGCTGGATCCCGTGCAAGTTGGATCCCGTGATCCAGTGTTGCCCACTAAATAATATTGCAAATTCCCCGTGGGTTTATTTTCAAATGTTGCTGTACTTCCTCCGAAATAAAACATGGAAATATTATAGTACCTGCTGTGATTTCATGGATGTGCTAAGGTATTTCCAGACATAACGTATAAAGAGTATCACAGATTAGAGAGTAATAGATAACATGTTTATTTTGCCAAGAAGATTCTGTGTATAATTGTGAATGCACTTCCTCACGAAGATAATGTGCGAATATGACAGTGTAATCCAAAAGAGAGAGAGAGCAAGTGTAACAGTATCTCCGGGATGAGATTACTACAACTGTAAAGATGGCCTGTGTGTGTGACCGTCATTCCAGTGACTGATAATGTGCAAATGTGACAGTAACTCCTGAGAGGGATTTCTGAAGGTGAGACTCGTTACTGCGAGGAGAATGCTGAAATCTGACAGTGTCTCCTTGGAGAGGTCATGTATTAATGTGACTACCTATCCCAGGAGAAAGGATGCAAATCTGGCAGTGCCTTGTGTGAGAGATAAGGTGTAAATGTGACAGTAAATGCAAGGAGAAATAATGGGCAATATGACCAGATTTCTCAATGGAATTAATGCAAAAATGTATCATTATCCTACGGGGGGGGGATGGCTAAATGTGATTATTTCTACCAGAAACAACAGTGCAAATGTGATAGTCTCATGGGGGAGAGAATGTGTAATTCGGTCAAAGAAGCAACTGTGCAAATGTGATAGTGTCGAGTGAGAGAGGATATTATACACAGTCATGGGTCATATAGCACTTAAGCAGACCCTTTGCCCATTAATATGTATCTTCAACAATGCATGTACTTTAACCCCATTCTCCAGCACTGGGGCCAAAGCCTTCTATGCCTTGGCAATCTAGATTGTTCTTAAATTTTCTGAGAGCATTTGTTACTGTCACCTTCTCAAGCAGTATGCTCCTGCCAATAGCCACCCTCTGGATGAAAATATTCTTCCTGAGATCCCCTCCAATTCTCTAACCACTTAACCTATAGCCCCTAGGTTTTGGCACTTTGATATGTGGAAAAAAAATCCTATTATCTAGCAACACTGTCCCTCAATACCATCTAGGACCTTAACATTAATTGTGCATGTTATATATTTATTAGTTCTCCTAATGCTTTTTGTGTTTCAGGATTATATTTCAGCTTCTATGATTATCCATTTTGCCAACTGGTCAATATTTGGTTGGCCTTCATTGCGAGAGGATTTGAGTTTGGGAGCAAGGAGGCCCTACTGCAATTGTACAGGGCCCTGGTGAGACCACACCTGGAGTATTGTGTGCAGTTTTGGTCTCCTAATTTGAGGAAGGACATTCTTGCTATTGAGGGAGTGCATCGTAGGTTCACCGGGTTAATTCCCGGGATGGCGGGACTGACATATGATGAAAGAATGGGTCAACTGGGCTTGTGTTCACTGGAATTTAGAAGCATGAGAGAGGATCTTATTGAAACATTTAAAATTCTTAAGGGATTGGACAGGCTAGATGCAGGAAAAAATGTTCCCCATGTTGGGAAAGTCCAGAACCAGGGGTCACAGTTTAAGAATAAGGGATAGGCCCTTTAGGATTGAGATGGGGAAAAAACTTGTTCACCCAGAGAGTTGTGAATCTGTGGAATTATATGCCACAGATGGCAGTGGCGGCCAATTCACTGGATATTTTCAAGAGAGTTAAATTTAGGTCTTAGGGCTAACGGAATCAAGGGATATGGGGGAAAAAGCAGGAACGGGGTACTGATTTTGGATGATCAGCCATGATCATTTGAATGGTGGTGCTGACTCGAAGGGCTGAATGGCCTACTACTGCACCTGGTTTCTATGTTTCTATGTAATATCATGTAATGAGAGACCATTTTACTCACTTTCAACAACATTTTCATGTCATCTGAAAACTTACTAATTATATCTCGGCGATGCTTCTGAAGAAAGGTCCTGACCCGAAACGTCACCTATCCATGTTCGCCAGAGATGCTGCCTGACGCGCTGAGTTACTACAGTTGTATCCTCTTTTGTAAACCAGCATCTGCAGTTCCTTGTTTCTATACAATATAGTCAGTCAATATAGCTGTGGCTGTTCACATTCTCTGCACAGTCAGTTGACAGGGACACAGTATATGTACCTGACTTCCCACATAAGACAGGTGGAACATACTACAGAGTCAAATTCTCCTGCCATTGAATTGCCGTTGAATTACCATTGAATTACCATTGAAAGGCTTGGATAGAGTGGATGTGGGGAGTCTAGGATTAGAGCTCATAACCTCAGAATTAAAGGACGTTCCTTTAGGAAAGAGATGAGGGGGGATTTCTTTAGTCAGAGGGTGGTGAGTCTATGGAATCATTTGCCACAGAAGGCTGTGGAGGCCAAGCCAATGGATATTTTTAAGGCAGAGATAGATAGATTCTTAATTGGTACAGGTGTCAAGGGGAGAAGGCAGGAGAATGGGGTTAGGAGGGACAGATAGATCTGCCATGATTGAATGGCAGATTAGACCTGATGGGCTGAATGGCCTAATTCTGGACCTATCACTTATGACCTTCATGCTTTAAATTAAAGGGAATAAATAATGTTTGGAGTTTTATTCCGCTTTATGCATAACTGTATACAATCTGAAGTTCCTATCTTTACTTTTCTCCGAGAATTAAAGCAGTTAAGAAAAATAGAAACACCCACAAATCCCAGTTGTAACTCGCCAATCACTCTCCTTGCTGAAGAACAAAGAGCGCAAACAAAGATTTTTGTGAGGAATAAAAACGATGTTGTGTGGAATCTCAACAAAAATTGCACTTTGAGTCCGTTGCACTGTGACAGCTTCTTTTTAATTGATAAGCAGGATGAGCCTTCTTTTACAGCCTCTTGTGCCATCCTACTACGACGGAAAAGTCAGCCAGTCTCATTTGAAGAGGTTAGAATCTGTAAAAGTGACAGTGCCTCATGGGAGAGGGAAATGTGTCAATGTGAAAGTGACTCTGGTAAATGTGAATGTGTAAAAGTGACAGTGTCTGTGGCGGTGTGACTGTGTCAGTAGTCTGCCCGAAGTGTGACTGAAACAGTGTCTGCAGGAAGTGTGAATGTGACAGTCTTGTTACAAGTGTGAATGTGTAAAAGTGATAGGACCTCGTGGGAGCATGAATAAGTGAATGTGATGATACATCCTTGAGACAGAATGTCTAATTGTGGAGGTATTTCCCGTGACAAATGCAGTGTATACAGCATTAGCCTGAGTTTGAGTTCAAGTTTATTGATTGTCACGTGTACCAGGGTAGTCTGAAGAAGGGTTTGGGCCCGAAACGTTGCCTATCTCCTTCGCTCCATAGATACTGTTGCACCCGCTGAGTTTCTCCAGCATTTTTGTGTACCTTCGATTCTCCAACATCTGCAGTTCCTTCTTAAATACAGTTAAAAGCCTTTGTTGCATGCTAACTGGTAAGCGGAAAGACAATATGTGATTACATTTGAGCCATGCACAGTGTACAGATACATGATAAAGTGAATACCATGAATAACGTTTAGTGCAAGATAAAGTCCAGTAAATTCCAATCAAAGATAGTTTGAGGGTCTCCAATTAGGTAGATAGCAGCTCAAGACTATTCTCGACTGGTTGGTAGGAAAGTTCAGTCGCCTGATAACAGCTGCTCCTGAATCTGGAGGTGTGCAGTTCATTCTTTTATTCATTTTGCACAATGGGAAAGGGGAGAAGAGGGAGTTGCACTTCCACAGCACCTCCATAGGATTCCACTACTGAGACCCTCTTCGTGTTTTGGGAGGGGGAGGAGTGCATCCTGACACCTCAAATACTAACTTCTTGAGCAAAATACAAAGTGCTGGATGAATTTGGCATGTCAGGTAGTATCTATTTATTGGAGATTTTTATTATTAAAATTGTTCTTATGGTAAACTAATGAAACAAATATGTTTCAAATCTGAACAGAATCTAACAATTCGACTGGGAGTATTCATAGTTTACTAGTAAAATGACGTGCCAATTTAAAGGAATTGATGTTTGAGTTTTCATGATGCCCTCCCCCCTCCCTCCCCTAGAAACTGAAGAGGGTCTCAGTAGTGGAATTCTGTAACCTAAGCCACGCACCAACAGCCTGCCCTCTTGAATCAATGCCTCCTTGTCTTAGGCCTTATGTGTCACAGGGTCTTATTACTGTTGAATGATAATAATTAGCCAGACCTATTGGGAGAATGTCCTGCTCTTCTTTGTCATGTCATGGAATCCCTCTGAAAGGGCAGACGGGAATTCACTTTAATGCCTCATCCACAGGACAGTGCTGCCAGCAGTGCAGTACTCCAGAATTCACTCAGTGTGTCGGCCAGGAATAGTTGCTCTGGAGCGTGACTCGAACCTGCGTGCTATCAGTGAACCATGTGTAAGCTTTGTGCCAGGCAATGTTTTAACATGCAGCGAACCCCTGGCCCAGTTTGACTCCGACTAGTCCAATAAAGGTCCACATAGGATACCTGGAAGGGGACCTACCTTCAGACGAGAAGCATCAATTTCAATAGAGAGCAAGATCAAGAAATCAAGAATGTTTTATCGTCATATGTCCCTAACAGAACAATGAAATTCTTACTTGCAGCAGCTCAACAGAAAATGTAAATGTAGTACTTTAAAAACAATATAATAAACAATAAAAAGTTCATATATATATATATCTCTGTATGTACATAAGTACACATTTCACCATGATAACTAAACAGGCCTCAACTCAGCTAACAGCAAGTCAGTCAATAGGCATCTTATGAAGCCTAGAGAGATAAATCTTCTGCAGTGTTGGTTAAGATCTGTACATAACTTGGCTAGCCACTTAAGGATTAGGGGATCATTTTCCCATATTAGGTCATTGCCTTCACTTTCCTCCTTCTGTGGTGGAGCGATAAAGGGAATAGTCTTCCACCCAGTTGTCATACAGCATGGAAACAGGCCCTTCGGCCCATGCCGCCCAACATGCCCCATCTACACTAGTCCCACCTGCCTGTGGTATGCCCATAAACTTCTAAATCTATTATATCCAAGTATCTGTCCAAATGTTTCTTAAATGTAGATTATAATCTTCTGCGGAAGTAACATCCCATCTCCGCATAAACATTTGGACATAATATTAAGGAGTAAGCACCTTCTCCCCTGAACAAACATCAATGGAGGATCTTGATAAGCTTATGATTCTCAAGGCATAAATGGCTGTGGACCACATGTGGTTAAATGGGATTAGTGTAGATAAGTACGTGGTTCCTGCTTTCTATTCCTATAGCAGGGTGTCCAAAACTGAACACAATACTCCAAATGTGACCTCACCAACGTCTTGTACAACTGTTTCATCACATCCCAACTTCTAAACTTGATACCCTGACTGATGAAAGCCTTCTTGACCACCCTATCTACCAATTATACAATTTTCAGGGAATTATTATGTACCTACACTCCTATATCTCCCTGCTCTACCACACTCCCCAGGGCCCTGCCATTCATTATGAAGGCCCTGCCCTGCTTTGACTTCCCAAAATGCAACACCTTGCACTTGTATGTAATACATTCCATTAACCAATCCTCAGCACACTTGTCTAATTGATCAAGTTCCTGCTGTACTTTTTGATAACCATTTTTTGCAAACTTACTATTCATGCCTTCTACATTTTCATCCAAATCGTTGATGTAAACCACTAACAGCAATGGGCCCAGTGCTGGCCATTGAGGCTCACTCAGCCATGATCATATTGAATGGTGGTACAGGCTCGAAGGGCCGAATGGCCTACTCCTGCACCTATTTTCTATGTCTCTATGTTTACCACAAGTCTCAGGCATCCAGTCTGAAAAACAACCTTCCAAAATCACCCTCTGCTACCTTTCACAAAGCCAATTCGGTATCCAGTCGGCTAGCTCTCTCCGGAGATCATGCAATCTCACCTTATAGACTAGCCGACCATGTGGAACCCTATTAAATACCTTGAGAAAGTCCATATAGACAATGTCTATGGCATTGCTCTCATCAACCTTTTTGGTTACTTCTTCAAAAAACGTAATGAGATTTGTAAGACACAATCTCCCACGCACGTTTGTTCCTGTTAGAGTGAAGATCCAGAAAGGTGGGAGTAATTAAGCTTGGATGGTGGGAGAAATTGTGGCTCTGGTCAGGAAATAGTAGGAGGCATGGGGCAGGTACAGGATTGGGATATTTATCAAGTGATTCTTAGATTTGGGGGCAGTGGAGATCTTAAAGGGACATGCATAGTAGGGGATAAATTAAGAACAACCTGCAATTAAATAGTATATTTCACGACCACAGGACAGCTTAGAACACTGGACAATCAATGAATTGGTGTAGTGGCCACTGTAATATAGGTTTTGCAGACAATTGCATAATGCTATAGGTGACAATGTACAGACAAAATGATTAATCGAGAGATGAATATGGCACAAGACGCCACCAAGAACTCACTAGATCTTGATGTAGATAATGCCACGGCACCCTTTGCATCTGCCTGGTAGGACTAGCAGAGGCTAGATTCAATAACTCATTTGAAAGGAGAGCTTATCAAACTGTGCAGCACTGATTCAGTTAACAGAGTGGTATAGAGTCGTAGAGTGATACAGCATGGAAACTTGCCCACACCGGCCAACATGACCCAGCTACACTAGTTCCACCTGGTCGTGTTGATCGTGACTGTGTTCAAAGAAGTTCCTGCCGCTGATCTTGAACCTACAACCTTTTAACTCGGAGGCAAGAGAGCTGCCACTGAGGCACAGCTGACTCCTTAATAAGTTTGCAGTGGCAGCTGATCATACAGGGCAGAGCCAGAGAAAGGCACATTGTATGGAAAAAAATATCTAAAGGAGCGTTTGATTGACAATCGGGTGAATGGCTGATTAAGGGCAATGAGTTTTTTTAAAACTCTCTACTTTATCCCGGCTATATTACACTGCATTGCAGACTGAGTGTACAGAATTTTAATATTAAAAAATCATTTTGCACCAACCAGAAATATTACTTTCAGTACATCTTACAGAAAAATACTTGGTGGTCAACATGTGAAATAGGTTGATAAATGAAATGGTTAATTTGATATGTCTTTGCTGAAGATATATCAGGAAACTAGTTAAGTATGAGGGAGGTAAATGTGCTATTTCTGACCTCTTTATTGTCCCTGATTTTAATCGGCCCTCCATTGACAGCTGTATCTTCAGCTGCCAAAATCCTGAGGGGTAGAATTTCCTCCCAAACTATTCCGCCTCTCCAACTCTTTTGTGGTGTTGCTTCATTTAACAATACAAACTGCGCTAACGTGTCTATGTGTGCGCTTCAAGATGTTTGTTACCTCTGCCGTGAAGTGCCTTGAGATGTTTTGCTATGTTAAAGATGCAACATAAATAGTTGTTGATAGAAGGCGATAAAGAAAGGCAGGAAGGGCCCTTAGGTGGCACAAACACCATTGGGCTGAATGGTGTGTTTCTGAGCTGAGAGCGTTATCTAATCCTACAAAGTCAAATAATGGAGCTGTTTATAGGTTTCTAGCGACTGAGTGTAATTGTAAGGAGAGGGAGAGACTGAAAGAAGTTATGGGCTGGCCTAGAATTTCTTTTGTCACGAAGGCGTGGAGCTTTTCTTTGCTGCGGGGTTGGGAGGTGAGCCTTTTGCAGTCACAGTCTCAGCTTTCAGCAACAGGTTGTTGATAGCGACGGCTCCTGCTGGCGTTGTGAGGGAATGGGGTGGAAGTGAGATTGGCTCCTGCGAAAAGGAAGGGTGACCTGGAAAAGGAAGGGCGAGACAGCCAAACGTACGCGTGCAGGCAGAGGTACACTTTGTCGGGCGAGAGGAAACACCGATCAGGAAATAAGGAGCAACAGGGATTATTTTGAGAGCGAGCGATTTGGATTGAGGAACATTCTGTACTTGTTTCTACAGTTGAGAATTAATTCCCCCCTCGGTGCTATGCCTGGATTCGCATGAAATGGACTTCTAACCAAGGCCCAGAGGGAGTGCAGGTGCACACACTACATGCTGCCACTCAGAGGAACAGTAACACCAACTTCAGCAGTGTCTTTCCATTTCCTATATCACATGGTAGGTCTGTTTGGGTAAGCGTTAAGCATCAGTCTGAAGAAGAGTCTCGACCTGAAACATCACCCATTCCTTCTCTCCAGAGATGCTGCCTGTCCCGCTGAGTTACTCCAGCATTTTGTGTCTACCTTCTGCTTGGGTAAGGGTGGCTTGAAGGATGGTTAAGGTAAGGGAAAAGGCTGCCAGTTTGGCTGGCTGTAAATCTTCAGAGCCCCGCTCAGTAAACAAGTTTGCTTTTCAGACATGTTTCATTTCCATGCTCCACTTTATCCCTGCCGTATGTTCTTCAAACGTGCTTTGCATTTGTTTGGTTTTTGTGGGTTAATTTCAGGTGCGGTTGAACTTTAATATTGAAGTGGCCCTGCCTGTTTATTCAGTTCGAGAGTGAAACAATGAGAGCGAGCTTCACCGCACACTCAGGTGCAGCATTATGTGGTCATGTCTTTTCAAAAAATTGATTTTTGATATTTCAAGTGTGCTGAGTTAAAAAAATAACCATGGCATGTGTGTATTAAAAAATGCCACAGTCAGCCTGGTCTTGTTCGGTGTTTGTTCTTTTAAATCTAGTCACAGTACAGAAGAAATGTACTGTAGGAAGGAACTGCTGATGCTGGTTTACACAAAAGATAGACACAAAACGCTGCAGTGACTCGGCGGGACAGGCAGCATCTCTGGAGAGAAAGAATGGGTGGAGTTTCTGGTCGAGACCCTTCTTCAGACTGAGAGTCAGGGGAGAGTGAGACTTGAGATATGGAAGGATAAGGTGGGACAATGAGAGATCAAAGCATTCTACATTTCAAGTTCATTGTTAGTGAAGGAGAAGTTGACAATGAGGCATTCAATCAGTAAAAAATGTTGTTTTTAATGGCCACTGTTCAAGGATCAAGTTAGGATAGTCAGGAGTGTTTGATTGTCATATGTACTGGCAACGGAATAAGTAAATTCTTACTTGCTAAAACATAAACAGGCCCATTAATGCAATAAAACGCAAATAACTAAACAATAATCGATTATAGATTTATAATCAGTAATACCATGTAACCAGACCATATTGGTGCAAAATTACAATCCACGTGCAACCAAAAAACAAAGTGCAAAGCACATCACAGTTGCCGATATAGTGGTTAGTGTTGTGCAGTGTTCAAGAGCCAATTACTGGGAAGGAGCTGTTCTTGAACCTGGAGATCATGCTATCAGGCTCCTGCACCTTTTTCCCAATGATTCGATTATATTTTATTGTCACATATACCTAGGTTTAGTGAAATTCTTTATTAACATACAGTTCAGTAAAACTCTTACTATACATAGGTACAATCATAATCAAGTACAAGAGTGTAGGAATAGTAGCTTGCACCGTGACAGTACAACACAGGGCACAGCGTTGCTGCCTTACAGCACCAGAGACCTGGGCTCGATCCTGACTATGGGTGCTGTCTTTACAGAGTTTGTATGTTCTGCTTGTGATGTGGGTTTTGGGTGCTCCGGTTTCCTCTCACATCCCAAAGATGTGCAGGTTTGTAGGTTAATTGGCTTCTTCCTAGGGTGTTGGTCGTTGCGGACTTAGTGGGCCGAAGGGCCTGTTATCCTTGCTGTATCTTTAATACTAAAATTAAATCTAAGTACACAAGCACCGCCATGTTTCATCACCATTTTGTATGATTCATGTTGTTAAAATTGTAGAGTCCTAACTTTTGCACACAGAGGGTTGTGAATCTGTAGAATTCTCTACCTCAGAAGGCAGTGGAGACCAATTCTCTGGAGGCTTTCAAGAGAGGGTTAGATAGATCTCTTAAAGATAGAGGAGTGAAGGGATATGGGGAGAAGGCAGGAACGAGGTATTGATTGCAGATGATCAGCCATGATCACAGTGAATGGTGGTGCTGGCTCGAAGGGCCGAATGGCCTACTCCTACACCTATTGTCTATTGTCTATTGGTCATAAAGGTCTGTTGTCCTGACGAAGGTACTGGGTCAGAGTTGCATGGGTCGACCTGGCCAGGCAAGTTGTCAATGTCCTCCAGCTTTGCTCTACTGCTCCGTGCCACTGCAGGTCACATCTGATCCAAGCGCTTGGCCTCTTGGAGTGTCGCCCGGTCCACTCCAGCCCCAGGCTGCTGCAAGGCCTCCAGCAGCTCACTCCACTGGTGCCTCAATCTGAACATGTTGACCTGCGAACAATCTACCCCCTCACCTCATCTCTGTGCCCCGGGGTACCTCCCACAGCTGACCTCAGAACACCCTGAGCCCCAACGTATGATCCCAGCCCACTCACCAGCGTCTTCTCTCCCTCAGTCCACTGCACCAATTAGAAGGATGAGAGAGCATCTTATAGAAACACATAAAATTCTTAAAGGATTGAACAGGCTACATGCAGGAAAAATGTTCCCGATTTGTTGGGGGAATCCAGAACCAGGGCTCACAGCTTAAGAATAAAGGGTAGGCCGTTTGAGACTGAGATGAGGGAAAACATTTTCACCCAGAGAGTTGTGAATCTGTGGAATTCCCGCCAATTCACAGAGAAAGTTAGATGTAACTCTTAGGGCTAATGGAATCAAGGAATATGGGGAGAGGCAAGGAACCAGGTACTCATTTGGATGATCTGCCATGATCATATTGAATGGTGGTGCTGGCTCGAAGGGCTGAATGGCCTACTCCCACACTTGTTTTCTATGTTTCTATCTTCGCCCAAAAGTGATGGCGAGATGTGTGTGTGGCAAGTGGTTCTTTGTGGTTCTCTGATGATATTAACCACATTTTTGGTGCAGTGCCTCCTACAGATCCCTTCAATATTGGCGAGGTCAATACCTGTGATACACTGGGCAATGTCCACCGCAGTCTGCTACCAAACTTGGCCATGATTGAATAAGTCATTCTGTTCTCTACCATACACCTTTAGAGGTTCAAAAGAGTATTCTACCACCTATAGGAGGGCCAATTTACAATGGCCAATTTACCTACCAACCTGCAAGGTAGACGTTTTAAGCCGACAAAAGTTCAATAAAGTATTTGGTGACATACCAAATCTCCTCACTCTTCAACAGGCCCAGGCTCAGACCCACGCTTTCTTTGTGATTACATCAATGTGCTGGCACAGAATAGATCTTAAGAGGTATGAATGCCTAATAACTGTTTTGAAGCTTTTGACTCCCTTCCCCACTGTCATAGAAACATAGAAACATAGAAAATAGGAGTAGGCCATTCGGCCCTTCGAGCCTGCACCGCCATTCAATTTGATCATGGCTGATTATCCAACTCAGTATCATGTACCTGCCTTCTCTCCATACCCCCTGGTCCCTTTAGCCACAAGGGCCACATCTAACTCCCTCTTAAATATAGCCAATGAACAGGCCTCAACGACATTATGTGGCAGAGAATTCCAGTGATTCACCACTCTCTGTGTGAAAAATGTTTTTCTCATCTCGGTCCTAAAAGATTTCCCTCTTATCCTTAAACTGTGACCCCTTGTTCATTGGTGGCCCCTGTCCAGTGGTGATGACAGGTTCATGGATCCCCTGCGTTCCCTTCCTGAAGTCTTGCTAATGTTGAGAGCGAGGTTGTGGTTCTGGTACCATTCAATCAGATTATTAATCTCTCTCCTGTATCCTGATTCATCATTACCTGTTACTGTCCAACAATGGTAGGTAGCATCATCGGCAAATGTAAGGACGGTGTTGTAGCTGTGCCTGACTGCACAGTTATGGGTATTGGGAGCATAAGCAGTGGACTGAGCAAACAGCCATGAGGTGTTCCTTTGTTGATGGTTATCAGGACGGAAATGTTGTTGCCAATTTGTACTGATCGTTGTCTGCCAATGAGGAAGTCGAGGATTCAATTGCCCAGGGACAAGCAGAGACAATCCAGTTCTTTGAGTTTTATGATAAGTTTGGAGGGAATTATGCTGTTTGAATGCTGAGCTGTAGTTAACAAACAACAACATGGCATGTGCAAAAAGCCAAGTGTTGGAATAACCCAGCAGGGCAGGTTGTATTTGTGGAGAGAATGGATGGGCGATGTTTCAGATAGAACACTTCTTCAGACTGATTGTAGTATTGAGGAGACAACTGGAAAATAGAGGTGGGGTTTCGAGACCCGAAACGTCGCCTATTCCTTCTCTCCATAGATGCTGCCTCACCGGCTGAGTTCCTCTAGCATTTTTGTCTACCTCCCCATGACCTGCGTGGTTTTTCTCAGAGATCTTCGGTTTCCTTCCCCCCAAACCCCCCACCCCCCACTCAATAGACATACAGGTTTGTAGGTTAATTGGCTTGGTATAAATATAAATTGTCCCTAGTGTGTGTAAGATCGCTGGTCGGTGCGTACCCCCAAGTGCCTTTCCTGCCCCTAAGCTAAATTAAACACTCCATGATAGACATACAGGGTTTGGGGGTTAATTGGCTTGGTGAAATATAAATTAAGTCCCTAGTGTGTGTCATCAGCGAATGCTTAATGTGAGTCTGGCAGTACAGCTGGTCAGGACTGAAGGGGACTTGGTGGGGGTGAGCCAGTGCTCACGGCTATCCTGACTGTTTTGCCGCTGCGACAGGAAGTTCAGGACCCAGTTGTGCCAGCATCAACCCCAACAGCTCCAACAAGCTATGAAGAACTGGCATAGGTGTTTTTTTTTCCGATCGAGATTGAAACTAGTGTTGTTGATAGGTGGACGCAGCTCTGTAGGCGAACTGCAGTGGGGGGGGGTAGACTGTTTTGATGGCTGCATAACTAGTCGCTCAAAACACTGCATTACAATGGGTGTTAGGGCCACTGGTCGAAAGGTTATGGCAGGCTGGGTTTGGTTTCTTGTAAGTGACAAAGGCTACAGATAAACTGCCTGGCAGAGTGAATAAAAATGTCTGTGAAGACATCCTTGTTGTACAGTCTCTTGTTATCAGGAATGTTGTCCGGCCCTCCAGAAGGCCTTTTTAACTCTGGCTGCGGACAGCCTGAGCGATGGTCACTGGGAGACATCGTGTCTGGGTGCTGTTTTTAACCTCAAAACCGTGCGTGAACTCGTTCAGTTCATTGGTGGTTTTGCATATCCGCAGCGGGGGGGGCTTGTAGTCAGTGATGGTCTGAAATCCCTGCCACAAGCGGCGTGTGTCTTTTTCATTTTCGAAGTGGCTATTGAGCTTTTGTCCGTACAGCCTCTTCGCTTGCCTGATCCCCCTTAATATGATTAACTCATCATAACCAACTTCTCAAAGCACTTCATTGCAATGGACATTAGCGCTATCGGTTGTTAGTCATTAAGGCATGTCTCCTTACCATTCATGGGGCACGTTCTCCTACCAATTTTATTTTAGTACTAGACTAAGTGGGACCCATTGGGTCCTAGCATTACACTGGAGGGCTGTTTCCCCAATGCAATATTCCACCTCTCCACCAATTCCAATATTGGTGGCCAGTGGGAGGGGGGGGGGGGGGGGGGGGGGGGGGGGGGGGGGAGGCTTTCTGGAGCGCTAGTGTGGGTGTTGTGGGCTGACGGGACTGGTTTCCAGAGGGCTAGTATGGACATTGTGGGCTGAATTCTTGGGCTGGCAGCTCACTCACTCATGGCTGTTGGGCTGGCAGTTGACTCACAGCTATTCCTTGAAATTCCATTTCAAGCAGTTTGCTAGGCCATCAAATTCAAGTGCAGTTTCTTACCACTTCTAGCAGGGTGCAAGGCCACCAAATTCAAGTGCAGTTCCAAACCAAAGACAACACAGCTTTAGCATTTCCAAACAAAATTTGGAAACTACATTAAGGGCACTGACAGGTCAGTAAAACCACTCACAGTTTAGTAGACATGTGTTCAGTGTTATTCACAGCTTAAACTGAGAGACTTGACCCTCTTGCTTCCCTATCTTGCAGAGACTGACTCAGGCACAACACTTCCGGGTTTTATAGTCCCTCCACAAGGGGCGTGGCCTTCAGGAGAGAGAATCTCAACATTTTTTAAACACTAATAACTCTTATTTTTCATCGATAGGAAAAGTCCTAATGAGGGGGACTCTGAGTAAGATGGCCAAAAATCACAGCCGTAGGTGGCAGCGTTTTTTCTAAAATCAATATACAGAACAACAGGAAGTGGTCAAGATCAGACTTTTAGTTATATAGATTAAGTAGGTGGATTGCAGGTGTGGAATCGTATGTTATATTTAAGCAAAATGATGAGATTAGTAAAATCTCACAACTGATGTCAAGATATTCCATTTCAGTGGATGAATATTCAAAGACACAAGAAATGTTTTTTCTGCATTGTAGAAAATGATTTGAAAACTTACAGGAAGATTGTAGTCAGGTGGAGAAATAGCCACCTTCCACCGATAGTTTGGATTCATTAGATGTTATTGTGGTGAAAAGGTTAAGGGAATCAAAGATGATATGTCTTAACGCGAGTTTAGTCCCCAATTACCTTCTACACGAGTGAAGTGCCATTTGCCATTTGTAAATCATTTCACATTATTATTTATTGATCAGTATTTTTAAGGATGAAATAAAATGCCTTAGATGTCATCCGTGGTACGATTCAATGATGCCACTGGCAACTCTGGAGAAAACCATCTATTTTTTTACAACTTTCCTTGCCTTTAATTGTGCAATTTCTGTTTCACGTTCAATTTCTCTGCTGAAAGTAACAATTGAACATAACAATTGAACATTCCACCACCCTCTCGGTACATTCCAGATCACAACTTGTTGCCGAAATTTTTTTAATTCTCTTCATCCCTGTTGTGGTTTCTCCTCGCCAGTTATCTTAAATCAGTGTCCTCTGATTACCGAGACTTCTGCCAGGCGGGGAAACCGCGTCTCCTTATAATTTTATGCATTGATGTGCCCTCCCTATCTCTCCAAATTGCACCGGGGGATTAACCGGCTCAGTTGTGCCCGAGAATGTTTTGTTTTCTCTCTGTGTCCCAATCTCGCAGCTCCGGGCTCCGAACGGCAACATTTATGGCGACCTTGTTGCTGATTAAATGTGTCCCATTAATACTCGGCCAAACAGATGCAACGCTTTGCACACACTGTGATTGTTCTTCGCCAGCGTCTTTGACATCAGAGCTGCTTTTGTAGGCGACTGCTGATGTGGGAGGGGTGGGGAGAGAGGAGAGGAGGGAGGGAGGAGGAAGAGTTCATTTGCTCTTGGGGCTGGGGTGTCGGTGAATGAACAAACACGCCCGGAGGACGCGTCCCAACCGGCGCTGGAGTGAAACACGGTGCTCTGAACAGTAAAGAAGATTGGTGGTGTCTGCACCCTGCAGTTCAGGGAGCAGGTCGGTCCTCTGTCACCCGCTGGCGAGAGGTGATTTCCCCCCCCTGCTTCATGCTCCTGGAGTTGGACTCTCTCAGACATCTGGCTTAGTGCTGAACAAACTTTGGGAGAAGGGTATTGCAGGGGAAGTGACAGGCGCTTGGTGGTGCGCTGCCCGTGCCCGTGCCCAGCAGTGGGTAGAGAGGTGGGAGTGTGGCCGGAGGAAGGCCGGCTTGCTCCGTGAAGACTCTCGCAACCCCCCCAACTCTCCTCCATCCCCCAACCCCGTGGAAACCGGCTGTTTGTTTGGAGAGATTGGAAAAGGCGGTGCGAAGAATGGCAAGGAGCGACGGAGGGGCGTGATCCGGCCAAAGTGCCCCGCTGATTCTTGGTCGCAAGTTACTGGCGATCGGTGGGCCATGGAAGGAGAGCCGGGAGCAGCCTGCAAACCTTGCACCCCCTCGGCTGGCCTGCCCGACCACTTCTGCACACTCTGGAGCGATGTAATGGGGATGCTGGTGAGTTGAGTTAGTTGTGTGTGTGTTTGGGGCGGGGGATGGGGGCTGAGTGCATTTCGGAAGGTTCAATTGTGCAAAGACTTCCTTCAGGGGGAATAAACAAACCAAAGGAAATTCAGGCAGGAAGCCTGGACATCACCAAGGTGATCTGAATCCCCATCAACGCCCTTTCCTATCTCACTTGTCATTTCGCTGTTGTCTCGCTTTCCTCGATAATTAACGAGTTATTGGAGTCAATCTGGGGACTGCAATTTATTCATCAGCTCCGTTTCCAAGGATCGGTTTGAGCACATTCTAGTATGGGGCATAGTTGCTGCCGTCAGTTCAAGTCCCGAGTGAACTGTTAAAAGCGAACTCTAATAACTAGAGTCACACACACACACACACACACACACACACACACACACACACACACACACACACACACACACACACACACACACACACACACACACACACACACACACACACACACACACACACACACACACACACACACACACTGGACACACACACACACACACACACCACACAGCACACTGTGGAGGAACTGGATGGGCCAGGGCATCTGTGGAGGGAATGGGTTTTTTTCGGGTCGGGACCCTTCACATTGATTGGAGTTGAGGTGGGGGAGAGAGAAGTTAACAAAAAGAGATGGGGTTGGGTCAAAGCCTGCAAATTATAGGTGGATACAGGTAAGAATGTGATGGACAGATATGTGGAGCATCTTCAATAGTCTCGCACTGACACCAGTGCGCGTCAGGTATCTAGTCTGTGCATTGTTCGAGTGCGTTCAGGTATTCGTAGAGTTAATGCATAGAGTCCCAGCCCAGCCCGTTCGGTTATTTAACGCGTGGTTATTAATAGACTGAACGTGGTGGTGCATCTGTCACACTGTTGTCACGGTCCATGTTTGCTCAGGTTAATTGAGGGGAAACATTAGGTAGGGATTCAGGGGAAGCAGTTGGACTTGTCTAAAACTATGTTATAGAGTCGTAGTCATACAGTGTGGAAACAGGCCCTTCAGCCCAACTCATCATGCTGACCAAGAGGCCTCAACTAACCATTCACCCATGTTTGGCCCATATTCCTCTAAACCTTTCCTATACATGTACATGTCCAAATGTCTTTTAAACATAGTTATTGTACATACCTCAACTACTTCAACTGGCTCATTCCATATACTAACAACCCTGGGGTGTTTCATGCTGGCTTGAGAGGGCCCACTTGGCACTGGTGTAAAATGTTGTCCAATTTCTGACAATGGAGATAAAGTATTGGGCATTGCATGCATTGTGCTATCCAAGGCCCAGTTCTGAATGAGGCCACTCATCCCATCCTATTTATGCTAATCATGTATTGTCTTTTGTTGCATGCTAATCAGCCAGCAAAAAGCATTTTTCTGAACCTCGGTACATGTGACACTAAATTAAACTGAACAAGGCTGGACTCAATACCATTTTCAGCACGAGGAGGTTAAGATTTTTCAAGTGTTCCTATCACCCTTTTAGGCAAAAGTTGTTTTCAGACAATCAGTTCAAGTGGGCTCAGGTACTCGAGGCACATTTCTTCATTGTCACACCGAGTGTTCATGTATCTCGTGCTTACTAATGGCCTGTTCAGATTTATTCCCATATCCAGCGATCATTTTGGAATTAATTGGCCTTTGTTGCAGTTTGGAGCATCAATATTTTGATACAGTTATCAGTTGAGTTCATGTGTTCAGCTGTTTGATGCACTGTTGCCAATGGTCAATATATATTTGTTCAGTTATTTAACACGCTGTTTCCCATGGTCAGTCGCATGTTCAAGTATTTCTCACACGAACTGACTGTTCAAATAGTTGACCCACATACCAGTGCTCAGTACATGTGTGTTCAGATATTTGTCACATGTTTACCTATAGCCAGTTCACGTTTTCAGCTATTTGACACACCAGTAATCGTTTCATATGTGTTCAGCTATGTGGCACATTGTTACCAATGGTCAGTTCACGTGCTCAGCTATTTGAGTATCTCAGCAGCAGTAAATTCTTGCGTCTTTGATGCACATTTACTTGCAAAAAGTTTGGGAATGTTCCGGTGCAGTAGTTACTATGAGCATTAGTATCTTTCAGTCATCATATTCTATGCGCAGAATCTTTTGCATTCTGAGTAATAGTCAGTCCATGGATGTTTAGGTCTGACAGCTTGTTCAGAGTGAACAGTGGAAGGGAGTTCCTGTGTGGTCCACTGAAGAAAGCTAATGGCATGTTGGCCTTCATGACAAGACGAGTTGAGTATAGGAGCAAAGAGGTCCTTTTGCAATTGTACAGTGCCCTGGTGAGACCATACCTGGTGTATTGTGTGCAGTTTTGGTCTCCAAATTTGAGGAAGGACATTCTTGCTATCCCAGCAATTCCTGGGATGACTGGACCGTCATATATTGAAATAATGGAGCAACTGTATATACTGGAATTTAGAAGGATGAGAGGGAATCTTATTGAAACATATAAGATTATTAAGGGATTGGACACACTAGAGGCAGGAAACATGTTCCCGATGTTGGGGGAGTGCAGAACCAGGGGTCGCAGCTTAAGAATAAGGGGTAGGTCATTTAGAACGGAGATGAAGATAAGCCTTTTCACCCAGAGAGTTGTGAATCTGTGGAATTCTCTGCCTCGGAAGGCAATGGATGCCGATTCTCTGTATGCTTACAAGAGAGAGTTAGATAGAGCCCTTAAAGATAGCGGAGTCGAGGGATATGGGAAGAAGGCAGGAACGGGGCACTGATTCTGCACATATTGTCTACTGCACATATTGACTATTATCTATTACTAAAGATAAAAAAAATTTCTGGGTTCTATCTGCTGTCAAAGTTGCTGCAGTTTATATCCAGT
Source organism: Leucoraja erinaceus (assembly GCF_028641065.1). Lineage (NCBI taxonomy): Eukaryota > Metazoa > Chordata > Chondrichthyes > Rajiformes > Rajidae > Leucoraja > Leucoraja erinaceus. The sequence goes on along the minus strand of NC_073384.1, from coordinate 15,359,283 downwards.
GGGTCTGCGTAAGTCTCCTTCACCATTATTTGAAAGTTATTTATATTCAAAATTCCTTGGTTATCTGATATGGTATTCTTATGATCAGTCAGGCTGCACGTATTTGATGCCTTTACCAGCAGTTTGTAAGGGTATGTTGGGATATTTGATGGATATCTCCACTATCATTTCAGAAATGTGCCAGTATCTGATGCACTTCAAATAGGTTTGGGCACGTTTCGACACCTGACGTACTCTTATTGGCCAGTTTATGAATGTCTGGTATCTGATGTTTAATTTGGCTTGGAGATACAGCGCAGAAACAGGCTCTTCGGCCCACGGGTCCACGCCGTCCAGCGATCCCTGTACATTAACACCATCCTACACACTAGGTACAATTTTTGCATTTCCCAAGCCAATTAACTTACAAACCTTGCGTCTTTGGAATGTGGGAGGCAACCGAAGATCTCGGAGAAACCCCACGCAGGTCACGGATAGAACATACAGACAGCACCCATAGTCTGGACCTAACCCGGGTCTCCAAAGCTGCATTCGCTGTAAGGCAGCAACTCTACACTGCGCCACCATGCCGCCATGGTCAATGTTTGTTTTGAGCTTTTGGGTTCATTAATGTGCGGGTATCTGAGGAACTGTTACTAGCAGTCAGTTAGAGCAGGAACATAGAGATACGATGAACTGCAGATGCTGGTGCCTTGTGCAAAGCACAAAATGCTGGAGTAAATCAGCAGCATCTGTGCAGGGGATGGACAAGCATTGTTTCAGGTCGGGACCATTCTTCAGCTGGTCCCCCTTCCAATGCACTATTACCAATGGTCAATTAGTTTGTGTCTGTTAGAGTCTTTAACAATTTTTACAAGCATTCATAGGGTGCGGCACAGCGGTAGAGCCACTGCGTTACATCTCTAGAGCCCCGAGTTTGATCCTGACTATGGGTCCTGCCTGTACGGAGTTGATAAGTCCTTCCCATGACTGCATGGGTTTTCCCTGGGTGCTTTGGTTTCCTCCCACACTCCAAAGACATACAGTTTTATAGGTTAATTGACTTTGGTAAAGATTGTTAAACTGTTCTTAGTGTGTAGGATAGTGCCAGTGTACAGGGATTGCTGGTCGGCGTGGGCCGAAGGGCCTGTTTCTGCGCTGTATCTCAAAATCTAAAAACAAATGTTATTTTCTGGACACAAGGAATTACAGATGCTGTTTTTCTGTTTCTATTTTCTGAATGGAAGTTAATAGTCATCAATTCAACTCTTTTCAACAAGTCTTTTCAGCTTTATGATCCACTTTCATCAGGTTATAAATACTCAGATAGTTGGTGAACTGTTGGCAACATTCAGTTGAGAATGTTTGGGTGTGTGATGGACTGTTTTTAGTTGTTTTTTTAACATTCCACAGGTGTTCAGGTAACAAATGTGCAGTTATTGGGGGTCATTACTATAGTTGAGCGCCGCTATACTCGGGCACAATGAGCCTGTGTATGCGTGGTACATTCACACCTGGAGACATGGTGTCAAATACCTCAACACCTGACTGACCTGTGGTAGCAATGCAACTAATACCTGGACATGTGTGTCTGAAGATCAGTTTGTCATCACTTATTTTAAACTCATTCTGTTAGTTGGTTTAATGTGTCAATGACTTTAAGGTGAAAGGGGGGAAGTTAAAATGAGATGTGCATAGCATGTTTTTTTACATAGAGAATCACGAAGGCTGAAAGTGATATTCTGGCCACCCCCCTTTTTCTTGCTCCTACCTTTTAGAACTGAAAAGCTTGGTCCAGACTAATAAACAGCGTCTTCCCCATTACTGCCAGACTGCTGAATCTCTTTTACATCCTTTCCCTCAAGTGTTGCCAGGTACTCAACTCTGCATCATTCGGTTATTCCGTCATTGCACCTCAGATTTTTTTGCGCTACTTCAGATTGCACCACAATCTGTGCATGAGTCTGATGAAGGGCCGCGACCTGAAACGTCACCTATCCATGTCCTTCAGAGATGCTGCCTGACCTCCTGAGCTCCTCCTGCACTTTGTCTTTTTTCCATAAACCAGCATCTGCAGATCCTTGTGTCCACACTTTGCACCACTCAGCTGTTTCACACTCATCTTGGTATTTATGGTTGTGCTTTTCATTAGCATGTATATTGTTTACTCTGAGTTTCATGCCAACCAGGAATTTCATTGCATCCTGATGTACATGACAAAACTAATCTAAATCTGAAGGGGTCAGTGGAATGTCCTACCTGGCCTGGTGGTGGAAGCAGAGAAATGTCCACAGACATGTATACATGAGTGGAATGGAGGGAGAGAGACAATGCATTTAGATGGGATTAGTCATGGTCAGTGCAGAAATGTTGGGTCGATGGCCTGTTTTGCTGTTTTTTCTGGTGTTCTTTAACATCTACCAATGGTTAGCTTGGCAGAGAATGCTTCATTTGGCTTTGTTTAGGAGTTCTTAAGTACCAGATACAAAGCTACTAATGGTCAGTTTGAGCATGTCCAGCTATCTGATGGCACCCTTGCTTAAGGAAAGATCATTATCTGAGGTTTAAAATAAACAGTTCGTCCAACATCACTTGCCATTCACAGAAGAACATTCCAATTTTTCACCGTACTCCTTACAAAACCTTTCAATAGCCACTCTGCCAGAGGAGGTAACGGATGGAGGTAAAATTTATCTCTGTACCGCCCACTTCCCTGACATCAATCCATAGAAGGGTCTCTACCCGAAACGTCACACATTTCTTCTCTCCAGAGATGCTGCCTGTCCCACTGAGTTACTCCATCTATTATAAACCCACTGACTCCCATAGCTATCTAGACTACAGTTCTTCCCACCCTGCTTCCTGTAAAGACTACCCCCTTACTTCTAATCCCTCTGTCACCAACACCAGGATGGGGTGTTCCATACCAGGTCATCGGAGATGTCCTCATTCTTTAGGGAAGGGGGAGTTCCCCTCTTCCATTATAGTTGAGGCCCTCACTAAGGTCTCCTCGATATCCCACAGCTCTGCTCTTGCTCCTACTCTTCTCCCCCATTCATAACAAGGACTGAGTCCCCCATGGACTCTTCCAGTCCACCAGCCTTCGCATACTACACATAATCCTCCGACACTTTCTCCACCTCCAACGGGAGCCCACTACTAGCCACATCTTCCCGTCTCCACCCCTTTCCACAGAGAACATTCCCTCTGCAACTCCCTGGTCAACTCGTCCCTTCCCACCCAAACCACCCCCTCTCCAGGTACTTTCCCCAGCAACCACAGGAGATCCAACACCTGTCCCTGTACCTCCTCCCTTGACTCTGTCCAAGGACCCCGACAGTCTTTTCAGGTGAGGCAGAGGTTCAATTGCACCTCCTCCAACCTCATCTACTGTATCCACTGTTCCAGGTATGGACTCCTGTATATCGGCGAGCCCAAGCGCAGGCTCGGCGATCAATTCGGTGAACCCTCTGCTCAGTCCGTCTAAACCTCCCTGACCTCCCGGGTGCTCAGCGCTTCAACTCCTTTAACTTCCACTTCACTTTAACTCCCCCTCCCATTCCCACACTGACCTTACTGTCCTGGGCCTCCTCCATTGGCAGAATGAGGAAATTGGAGGAACAGCACCTCATATGTTGCTTGGGCAGCTTACACCCCTGCGGTATGAACATTGACCTCTCTAACTTCAAGTAGCCCTTGCTTTCCCTCTCTCTCCATCCCCTTCCCAGTTCTCCAACCGGTCTTACTGCCTCCGACTACATTTTATCTCTGTACCGCCCACTCCCCTGACATCAGTCTGAAGAAGGGTCTCGACCCGATATATCACCCATTCCTTCTCTCCAAAGATGCTGCCTGTCCCGCTGAGTTACTCCAACATTTTGTGTCTATCTACCAGAGGAGGTAGTTGAGGCAGTTAAGAAACATTTAGACGGGTACATGGATAGGACTGGTTTAGAGGGATATGGCCCAAATGGAGGCAGTGCGCAATGTTGGTCAGTGTGGGCAAGTTGTTTCCATGCTGTATGGCTCAAATATTCCATGACAGTCCTGAAATACCTGGTTCCATGTATTTAGGCTTTGCCCCCGGATGCTGCATTCCACAACCAGCAGAAATAATTTCTCTCTATTATATCAGTTCCCCTTATTATCAAAGAACGGTTACAACAAAAGAAAAAATGATGGCGTAACTTAGCAGGTCAGGCAGCATCACTGGAGAACATGGATAGATGACATTTCAGGTTGGGCCCTGAGAAGTCTCCTATCCATGTTTTCTAGGGATGGTGCCTGACCGGCTAAGTTGCTCCAGCACAGTATTTGTTTTGTAAATCAGCATCTGCAGTGTCTTGTTTCCACAATGGTTAGAACAAGGAAGGAAGGTATTTAACCTGCTAGATACATTCTTGCTCAATAAAAAATCTATGCAGTGTACAGTGCCCTCCACAATGTTTGGGACAAAGACCCATCATTTATTTATTTGCCTCTACTCCACAATTTGAGATTTGTAATAGAAAAAAAATCACACGTGTTAAAGTTCATATTGTCAGATTTTAATAAAGGCCATTTTTATGCATTTTGGTTTCACCATGTAGAAATTACAGCAGTGTTTATACATAGTCCCTTCCCAGCTCGTGCTGCCAGGGTTGGTGGTGGAAACAGATACGAGAGTGGCATTGAGGAGTGTTTTAGAGAAGCACAAGAATATTCAGGGAATGGGGGGGGGGGGGGGGATAGAGACAACTCCATCGGCCTCTAGTCTACAACGTAACTAAAGTCCCTCACCCCTGGAATCACTTTGATAAAATCTCTTCTGAAAGTTTACTGATGCCTTTATGCCATAACTCTTGCAATATGGGAACGGAACACAACACTACAGTCTGGTTTGGTTTTTTATTTGTTTATTATTGGTTATGGGTGAACCATAAGAGTTTAATTGACTCCTTGCTCTTTTACCCTATGCTCCCATTTAAAAAAAACGCTCTGCTGCTTTTTTTTCCCACTTTCCCGTAACTTTCCATGAGCTGTGCAGATATTAACCCCCCCCCCCCCTCCATCCCTGAATCACTGTTCTGAAACTCCCTTTAAAATTATCCCGTTTAAATTTAGATTGTTTTGCCTTTTCTCATTCTTCATGTCAAAATGTAACTCTTAACATTTCTCCATTTTAAAATGTTATCTGTCCATCCTCCCCCCCCCCCCCCCCCCCCCCCCCCCCCCCCCCCCCCCCCCCCCCCCCCCCCCCCCCCCCCCCCCCCCCCCCCCCCCCCCCCCCCCCCCCCCCCCCCCCCAGCATGGTCTGCATCGCTTTAAGTTACCTAGTGTCCTGGGTACCAATCCCTGAGGGGGATTCCCTTCCAGCCATACACTACTCTCCCTCTTCTTGTTAATTTTCCATCCACAAGTCCCTTTTATTTCATGCCCTTCATTTCATTTGGTAGTGTTATGTAACCTTTTGTCAAATGCCTTTTGGAGTCCGTATATACAAGTTTCTCCTCCAGCCTCTCCATTACTCCCATCAAATAGTACATGGAAAAGCACGATCAAAGCACCTCGACGTGCTAAATTTCAGGAAATATGGCCAGTTTTGCAATTTTTTTACCATAATTTAATCCCTGGAGTGCACGGGTCTGTTACACGTTCTCTTGAGCCAGTAGATTATTTTGAAGGGGTAAACAGAGCTGTGTACAGAACTGCAGGTGTGATCTAACTGGACTTCACCACAATTTCTTTATTCTACCCCCCATCCCCACCCCTGCCTGCCTTCCTCCAAATATGATTTAGTGTTCCATTAGCCTTTTTGGTGGTTGTGGACAGTGATGTTTCATCATTAGCCTCGTCTCCTGGCAAAATTAGTACCAATCTCTCTGGAACTCCATTTTCACAATTTGGGAAGAATTTAGTTTAGGTACAGTGGTGATCTGACAATCTGCCAAATTCAAGTGAACATTTTCTCAGTCAATAAGAGCCCTTTGGCATGCTATTGAAATGGATGTGTGTCATTGGCATATTGGCACATGTGACTTTTCATTGTTGTCTAACATGTTTATAAATTCAATTACTTATTTTGGCCCTAACACTGATTTTTGAAGGACACCTGTACTCACTTCCTGTCCGTTTGTTTCCTGCTTCTTAACTAACTTCCGATCCAAGTCAATTTTCCATCAATTCTGTGAGCTTTTAACTTTGGCATCAAGGGGTTTTATTGTGTTCCTTCTGGAAGTCCCCAAGCACAGTCTTCCGCTGGACACTCCTCCTAGCTGGACACTGGCCTCAGCAAAGGAAAAAGCCCTTTCTGCACGAAACTCATAAGAAAGCCCCCGGAAATACTTTAGCAGCATCCAACATTGTTCCTAAGCTTAGCAACTTATAAAGTTATAAAACCACCAAAAAAAGGTCTTCGCCCTTCATGTCCATGCCAATCGTTGTGTGCCTTGTTGAGTCAAGTCATGATTGTTACAGCGCAAAGATCAAATATTTGTGAATGTTCAAAACTGCCCAAACTAAAAAAATTGAAAATAATATTAGGCATTCATAAAATTAAATCAGGAATGTGGCAAGCAATTATATATAATAATAAAATGCCTTTTAAATCAAGTTAATGAAGTAAAGGAAGTTGGCTTGTGCGTTCAACAGTAGATTTATGACCATTAAGATCAAAGAGTTCACTGGACTTGAGCCAGGTCAACCTTGCTTTCCCAGACTAAGTGTTGTGGAAGCTGTAGAAATCTGCATTCCTGCCCGCTGGCCTTGAGTGCAACATAACGGCATGTGGAGCAGCGGTGAGGTTTCTGTCTTACAGCGCCAGAGACACGGGTTCGTTCCTATCCATGGGTGCTGTCTGTCCGGAGTTTGTATGTGTTCCCGGTGACCAGCGTGGGTTTTCTCGGGTGCTCCGGTTTCCTCCCATACTCCAAAGACGTACAGGTTTGTAGGCTAATTGGCTTGGTAAAATTGTAAATTGTCCCTAGTCCAGATAGGACAATGAAATTCTTGCATTGCTGCAGCACAACAGGATATTGTAGTCATAAATATAGATCAGATCAGTGTGTCCATATACCGAAGAATACTGGATAGTGTGTGTCGGATAGTGGTTTGTGGCGATGCAAAGCTGGGGGAGCGGTATGAGTCTAGAGGAAGGTGCAGAGGTGCCTCAAGGGGATTTGTGTGGTCCAGCAAAAGTATCAAGGATATGGCAGATGGAATATAAATTGGGAAATTGTAAAGTCGTGCGATTTGGAAGGAAAAAAATTATGGAAGCGGACTGATTTACAAATGGTGAGAGATAGAAAGATGTTGGTGTTCAAAGAGCTTGTATGTCGTTGAAAGGTAACAGACAGACGCAATAAGAAATTGGGAAGCCACGTGCTACGTATTTGAGGTTAGGAGTAAAGATGTCTTACTGAAATTACATCAAGCCCTGGTGGGACTTATCTGGAATATTGTGCATAGTTCTGGGCACACTATCATGGGGAGGACATGTCCATGATAAGAATGTTGCAGTGGGATTTCCACAGATTGATTGCTGGGATGGAGGTGATCGAAAAGAAGCCCACCAATTTCTGACCGGTTGTCTGGATACTGCCCAGAGTACTGTTTCCCCTTTAGAAGTCTTCCCTTCCACTCCTGCAAGAGGGTTGTGGCGACTCGGTCACTGAGCACTTTCAAGCCAGAGGTTTTTAGTTGTTAAAGGAACCAAGGAATATAAGGCCAGTGCAAAAACGTGATACTGAGTGAAGCTAGCCCAGGAACCAAATATAGACACAAAGTGCTGGAGTAACTCAGCGGACGAGACAAATATTCTGGAGAAAAAGGATGGGTGACGTTTCTGGTTGGGATGCTTCTTCAGACTGTTTGCCAAATATCTTTCTCCTATTTTTTTTTAACTCTTGCAGACTTCATGAAGAGTCCAATGGCTCCAAATAGTCCAGAGTACACATTTGTTCCTCCAGCACTGATCAGATGAGTGGATGATCAGGACTTTGGTCTTTGCTTGATAGTTCTGAACTTTGTACAGCAAAATTGGTAAAAGCCAGTAGTTGCAGGTGGAACTGCTGTCTTGCACATAGAAAATTTGGAACGATAAATGCTGCCCTTATGTTTGTGATTCACCCCAATGCAATGCTTCCCAGAGAATAACCCAGCATGGAGGCTGCTCTGAATGAAGGGATGCTGTAATATCTTGTCTTCCCAAGAGAAGAGAAAATGAGCCAATGTTTGGAATGCCCTACACTACAACATACAGCAAACTTGCCGGTTAAACCCCAGTTTAGGAAAGGCACGTGTTAAAAAAAATGTTTTAAATGACCCTGCATATCAAAAGATGAGCAGAGAGACTACCCTGCAATATGGTAAGGTCCAACATTTTGACTACCCCTGTGAGAAGGGAAGGCCAGGTATACAGATTGAATCTCTATCTCTTTCCTCTTGCAGATTCAATGGTGCAATGGAAGAGTTGCTGCCTTATAGCATCAGAGACCCGGGTTCGAAATGGACTGCGGGTGTTGTCTGTATAGAGTTTGTACCCTTCCCCCTGTGACCGCGTGGGTTTTCTCCAAGTGCTCCGGTTTCTTCTGACATGTAGGGCATGTCATGCAAGACTTGCAGGTTAATTGGCTTCTGTAAAATTGCCCAGAGTGTGTAGGATGCAATACTGGGATAAACATACAACTCGTGTACGGGTGATTGTTGGTCGGCGCGGACTTGTTGGGCCGAAAGGCCTGTTTCCATGCTGTATCTTTCTAAACTAAACTAAGATTTGGTCAACAAGATTCAACCCTGCCTGAAAACGTTTCCAATTAATTGGTATTATTGAAAGTAAGACTAAACAGTATTACAACTTCCACATCTATCTGAAAGTATATCTAAACTTTTTTCACACAGAGTGGTGAATCTCTGGACTTCTCTCCCGCAGAAGGTAGTTGAGGCCTTTTAAACTAAACTAAGATTTAAGAGGGAGTTAGATCAACCCTGCCTGAAAACGCTAAGGGGATTAAGGTATGGAGAGAAGGCAGGTACAGGATACTGAGTTGGATGATCAGCCATGATCATATTGAATGGCGGTGCAGGCTCGAAGGGCAGAATGGCCTACTCCTGCACCTATTTTCTATGTTCCTAAAAAGGGAAGAATAATAGTCCTTGGCTATATTCGAGCACTGCTGATGTGGCCCACAGCACCAGGAACACTGGGTAATTTCTGACTTTGGCTGCTATCTTTGATGACTCTGCACATTCCCTCTGTGATCAGGTGGGTTTCCTCCAAGCGCTCCAGTTTCTTTCCACATCCCAAATATTTGTGGGTTGCTATGTCGATTGGACACTCTAAATTGCTCCCAGTGTGTCGGTAAGTAGTACAATTTGAGATGAGTTGCTGAGGATGTAGGGAAATTTTAAAAAATGGGGTTAATCTAAGATTAATGCAAATGGGTGGTTAATGGTCATTGCTGACTCAGGAAGCCAAAGAATCTATTTCTGTGCTCCAAGACTGACTCCTTTTTTAAAAATTGTGTTTGTGTGTTCTTTTTTATAATACCGCTGCTGGCAAATTCATTTCATTTGCACTTTATGTGCAAGTGATGACTAAAACTGATATTGATATTGATTGATTGATAGATTTTCTCAACTTAAAACTTTGGACTGCTTCTAATGTATCCTTCATCTGAATAAAATTGTTAATTTAGTATTATCCTGTTGATGGAAAACAGCTTGCAAATGTGTATTAGTTTCTCATTTTCCAAGGGCCTACTGGACTGTTGTGAAACTACCTCTAATCTTCCCAGAAGATTCCCAGCTCAATCTGAAGCAATATTGTAAAAATGAATTTTGCTTTTTAATTTAGGTCAAGATTAACGATTTGCTGCCTGTTTTAATATTTACAACCAAATTTTACTCTAAATTTGCTGCCTGTACCTACTGGCTTTAACCCATTCTTTGTATCAAACTGGGAAACAACATTTCCTTTGTTTCATCTTTGGATGAGTTAGACAGATTGGAATGTTTATGTAGGAAGTACTACTGGTTTGCACCAAAGTTAATCACCAAATGCTGGAGTAACTCAGTGGGTCAGTCAGCATCTCTGGAGAAAAGGTATAGGTGAAGTTTTGGGTCAAAACCATTCTCTTTATATTTGATCAATATTGAATCAAAGATGCACTCATTGCAGATTAAGGGTGGTAATTACAAGAAGTTTAAGCCACTTTGCCTTTTGCACAATGGCACTTCTGAATTTAAATGGAAAGATAGTGTTACCAGCAGAACAAGCTCCATAATGCTGAAGTGCATGGACACGAGTCTTGAGCAAACCAGTACATTTTCTGTAGCAAATGCATGTTTGCCGGCCAGCAACAAGCCTGTTCAATTCAGGCTTGAGTGCCATTAAACAATGGGCTTTAATCTGCATTGGCTAATAACAGTATTCATCATGTACAACTGGCCTGTGGTAATACATCAATACAGTCAAGTCGAACGAAACTTGCATTATTTTAGTACTAATCACATCATGTTCAGGTTGTCCAACAACTTTTAAAATCCGTGAAGTAGTTTGGAAATCTACTCAGAATAATCACGTTAGAATAGCAGCTGCTTATTTGTGCACAGCAAGTGACCACAAACAGCAATCTGTTAATCACCAGATAATCTCTTTAGAGTAATCTTGGCTGAAGAATAAATATTAGTTGGAGCATCAGGGATATCTTCCCTGCTGTCCTTTGCATGATGCTATGGTCAGCACTTCCGAAGAAAACCCGCGCAGGTCACAGCCAGAACGTGCAAAATCCGTAAAGGCAAGCACACATAGTCAGGACCGAACTCTGGTCTCTGGCATTGTAAGGCAGCAACTTTACTGCTATGCAGCGATGCTTGTGTCTCCTGAGAGGGGCTTTAATGTACAATATTTTGATTGGAAAGTGAGGGACCTACCTACTTACCGTAACTCAGCGGGTCAGGCAGCATCTCTGGAGAAAAGGAATAGGTGAAGTTTCAGGTTGAAACCCTTCTTCAGACTGAAGAAGGGTTCTGACCTGAAATGTAACGTATCATTTTTCTGTGCTGTGTTACTCCAGCATTTTGTGTCTATCTTCATATCATAAGATCATCAGTGATAGGAGTAGAATTAGGCCATTCGGACCATCAAGCCTACTCCGCCATTCAATCATGGCTGATCTATCTCTTTTAACCCCTCCATATAAATCAGCATCTGCAGTTCCTTCCTACCTACTTAGTACAATCTGTTACTCAGAGTTTTGATTGAGTTCATCGGACAGATATTGTCTGGATATTTTTTGGAAGCTCTCTGAAAGTAAAAAGAAAAGCATTCTTGTCGAAACTCGTTGGTTATTAAATGAGTAGGTGCACATTAGTTGAGAAGTTCCTTATTTGCAATCTGGAAATTTGCAATTTACAATTTGCAATCTGGAAATCAAAAATATTTTTGATTTGCAATCTATTCCAGAAACTGCTCCAGTTGCCTTTGAAGCCTTCCACAATTTTGACTGCCTTATTAAATCTTGTCCATTAGTGGTGGTTCACCAAAGGCTCAAAACACACCATAATTTCTTGGATGTCTTACTTAAAGTTTGTTATTAACAAACCCCAGACCTTCCAGGTAGCTGAGTGCAGACTCCAACTAGTTGCATCCGTGGCGGCATTGTTATTTGTGCGTGTATTATAGTCATGTTTACCAAGGTGCAGTGAAAAGCTTCTGTTAGTGTGCTACGCAATCATGCTATACATAATCACAACAGATTGTGCAGAAAGAAAAATAACAGAGCGCAGAATATAGTTTTACAGCCCGATAGAGTCACAGTTGTAGAGAAAATGTACAAGTCCACCATGATGAAGGTTGGAAGATCAGACCACAGCTTAGCTTATGGGAGCGCCATTCGACAGTGTGATACAGGGGACAAAGCTGTTCTTGAGTCTGGTGTTATGTGGTTTCAAGTTTTTATGTCTCATTTGAGAGAGGAGAAGAGGAAATGACCGGGATGAAAAACGTCCTTAACTATATTGGTTGTATTCCCGCAGCAGTGTGAAGTGTAGATGAAGGCAATGGTGGTGAGTCTGGTCTGTGATGAACTGGGCTGCGTCACGACTCTGTAATCTCTTGCAGTCTTGGGCCGAGCTGTCCTCAAATCAAGTTGCAATGCAACCTGAGAGAGTGCTTTCTAAGGTGCATCTGTTGAAGTTGGTAGGAGTTGTTGGGAATGTGCTGAACTTCCTCAGTCTCATGAGGAAGCAGAGGCATTGGTGTGTTTTTATTGGCCGTAGCTTCAATGTGGTTGTTCCAGGAAAGATTGTTGGTGATATTTACATCTATGAACTGGTTTCACTTCAGCACCATTGATGCTGATTCGAGAATGTAGACTAAAGTCAATAACAAGCTCCTTCGGTTGTTGTCTTGACATCATGTTACTAAGCTCTCCATCTTCCCCAGTTCCGTTTAGTTCCTAGGTCCAGATGTTGCAAGAGAGTTTGGATGGAATTATGGGGTTGAAGGCAGATCTATAGTCAATAATATAGCCAAGGAGTCTGGCATTGGCATCCTTGCTATCCAGATGATCCAGAGATAATGAGGGCCAGGAAGATGACATTTGCCGTGGACCTCTGGATGTGCGTCTCTGGGAGATGAACCTTTCAGCCAGCAATCATTGGACGAACGCTGATTCTCAGGAGCTTAGAGCCTCAGTCATTTCCATAAATCAGCCAGATGTTGGGTCTAATCTGAAGTAGGATGTTTCCTGTTCTCACTTGAGCTTCCAAAGAGTCTCTGTTCACACATTTTTCCCACCTTCTCTCTTTAGCTGAGGCACAAAGCAAAGCGCGGTGGATTTCTTGCAGGTTTTAAATTCTCCTTGGAGATGCCAGTCTACATTTATCAACCAAACTCCACCATTGGGGATTCATAATTAAATCATCCCCTTTTCAACACCCACATTAACCTTGAAATGCTCTTGCAACATACCACATTTCATGTACGGCAGCATCCCAAGAACAAGCAGATACGAAGGGACTGCAGATACTGGTTTACAAAAAAGACACACAGTGCTGGGTAACTCAGCAGATCAGGCTGCATCCCTGGAGAACATGGATAGGTGACGATTAAGGTTGTGACCCTTCTCTCGTCTGAAAAGGGTCTCGAACAGAAATGCCAACTACAGTGCCCTCCATAATGTTTGGGACAAAGACCTATCATTTATTTGTTTGCCTCTACTCCACAATTTGAGTTTTGTAATAGATAAAATTATGTGTGGATAAAGTGCACATTGTCCGATTTTAATAAAGGCAATTTTTATACATTTTGGTTTCACCATGTAGAAATTACAGCTGTGTTTATACAGTCACCCCACATTTCAGGGCACCATAATGTTTGTGACATAGCAATGTCATGTAAATGAAAATAGTAATGTTTAGTATTTTGTTGCATATCTGTAAAATGACTTGATCCTACACAGAGTCTTTTACTAACTGTTTATTACAATCACTAACACACACTATGCAATAGCTGTCCGTGGTCATCACTGGAGCTAGAGAGCGAGCTGGAGGTGGGGACCCTACAATTATACTAGAGACAATGGGGAGTGGTTAGTAGTGGTGAGGTCACTATGTTAAAGGAACATGCACTGATCTACATCCCTCCTCTTGGAAACAAAAGCATGGCAATACACAGAGCGACCACGGCTCATACGCTAGGATTACAAACCGCACCGGGAACAGTTAAAGGCTACGCGAACTCCCCATAACGGACAGGCGGCTTGACCAACCGGCCAGAGCGGGTGCGCAACCCGCATTCCCCCTCAACCGCAGGAGCAGAAGGGACAGAGGCAGTGACAGCGGTGGGAAAGCCGGGCGGTGAAAGGACAGGAGAAGGAGGAGAACTTTTTTTTTTTTTTTTTTTTCCTTCTTTTGAACCGCTGTGATCTACAATATCCTTTGCATGCAATAACTGCTTGAAGTCTGTGATTCATGGACATCACTAGTCGCTGGGTGTATTCTCTGGTGATGCTTTGCCAGGCCTGTATTGCAGCCATCTTTAGCTTATGCTTGTTTTGGGGGCTAGTCCCTGTCAGTTTTCTCTTCAGTATATAAAAGGCATGCTCAATTAGGTTCAGATCGGGTGATTGACTTGGCCACTCAAGAATTGACCATCTTTTAGCTTTGAAAAACTCCTTTGTTGCTTTAGCAGTATGTTTGGGATCATTGTCTTGCTGCAGAATGAACCGCCGGCCAATGAGTTTTCAGGCATTTGTTTGAACTTGAGCAGATAGGATGTGTCTATACACTTCTGAATTCATTATGCTAGCAACCATCAGCAATTGTATCATCAATGAGCCAGTAACTTCAGCAGCCATACATGCCCAGGCCATAACACCCCCACCACCGTGGTTCACAGATGAGGTGGTATGCTTTGGATCTTGGGCAGTTCCTTCTCTCCTCCATACTTTGCTCTTGCCATGACTCTGATATAAGTTAATCTTCGTCTCATCTGTCAACAAGATCTTTTTTCGGAACTGTGGTTGTTCTTTTAAGTACTTCTTGGCAAACTGTAACCTGGCCATCCTATTTTTGCGGCTAACCAGTGGTTTGCATCTTGCAGTGTAGCCTTTTTATTTCTGTTCATGAAGTCTTTTGTGGACAGTAGTGGTCATTCATAAAACCACACCTGACTCCTGAAGTGTGTTTCTGATCTGTCGGACAGGTGTTTGGGATTGTTCTTTATTATAGAAAAAATTATTCTGTCATCAGCTGTGGACGTCTTCCTTGGCCTGCTAGTCCCTTTGTGATTTGTAAGCTCACCAGTGCTCTCTTTCTTCTTAATGATGTTCCAAACAGTTGATTTTGGTAAGCCTAAGATTTGGCTGATGTCTCCAACAGTTTTATTCTTGTTTCTCAGTCACATAATGGCTTCTTTGACTTTCATTGGCACAACTTTGGTCCTCATGATGATAAACAACAATGAAAGTTTCCAAAGGTGATGAAAATACTGGAGCTTATTTGAAAATTTACTGCTTGCTCCCAGCTTATTTGTAAATCTCTTGTAGGCAGTGATAACTTCATCCACTCAGATCTGGTTATCACCAATTCACTGTTGTCACTTGATATCATCCAGGAAGTGAGATTGACCTAATTTACAGGTGTTAATGATGTTGTTTTAATGTCATAATATCAGATACTGTCTTATCCATTTAAGTTACATATTATTGCTACCTCTATTCAGTTCAGAACTCTGGAAAGATCTTACTGTACAATAAACTAAAAATTGTTCTTCTTAAAATGGACTTTAATAGCTCTACGTCTGAGGCAATTTATGAAAGCAGTTCCTTATTCTGAAACACCTGTCTTTTAAAATGTATCTTATTTGGTTCTAAAACTCCACCACTCCTAATGATGAATATTGATAAAGAGTATTGAGCCTTTGAGGGGGAAAAGCATTCCCTTTTTACTTGGCAATGTATGTTCAGCACCATTTGAGTGAAGTGCATGCAATGTTTATGCTTTTTGCATATATTTTATTCATTTGTTCTATGTACCTTCTATATCCCTTGTTTCCCTCTCCTCGCACCCTCAGTCTGAAGAAGGGCCTCAAACAGAAACGTCACGTATTCCCTTTTCTCCACAGGTGCTGCCTGACTCGCTGAGTTACCCCAGCTTTTTCTGTCTATCTTCGGTGTAAACCAGCATCTGCAGTTCCTTCCAACACGTCTTTATAATGTATATTATGATTATTGGTGGAATTGGAGCCCATATTGGCAGCCTCCACCATGCAGAGGCAGGGCGTGGACTTGAAACGCTGACCGCCCATCCCCTCCATAGATGCTGCCTGCCCCACTGCGTTCCTCCAGCACTTTGTTTGTTGCTCCAGGTCTGCAGTCTTTTGTGTCTCCGCCATGCTTGTGTGTGTTTGGGGAAACATAGAGCAGCAAAGACATGCATTGCACTCTGCATTGTGGGGGGGGGGGAATTGCTGTCCCTGCACTAAATGGGGCCCAATACCATGTATACCATGTCTTCTGACTAAAGGACATTCTTGTTATATGGATCTGGAGCAAGTGCTGAGAGAACTTTTATTTATCATCATCCATCTGTTCTTGGGATGGACATATGTCAAGTCAAGTTTATTTGTCACATACACATACGAGATGTGCAGTGAAATGAAAGTGGCAATGCTCGCGGACTTTTGTGCAAAAGACAAACAACAAAACAACCAAACAAATTATAAACGCAATCATAACACACATATTCTTTTACATAATAAATAATGGAAGGAAAAACGTTCAGTAGAGTTAGTCCCTGGTGAGATAGGCGTTTACAGTCCGAATTGCCTCTGGGAAGAAACTCCTTCTCAACCTCTTGACAACATATGACAACATGGAGTGATCATACCATTGTACTTTTAGATTCCTAATACACATTTTCATGCCAAGTGCAACCTGTGCAATGTGTGTGGGTCCATGGCCTGTCTAGGTCATGGTCATACACATGTGAAATGCACTAGATTCATTTTCACTACATGTGAAATGGACTAGAGTGAGGTCAGGCAACCATGTACGGATGTGGTGATCGGTGTTGGAACTGTTTTCCATTTTAACCTGTGACCTGGTCTCCAAGCATGCCCTGCAGCCTATAAATTCCCTCTGTGCTAGAGAATAACATTGTTTCAGTGATGAGGGCAGAAGACTATCCTTGTGCTTCAAGCATATGTTTAAAAAAAAGTTCTATCCTGATGAAGCTGCATCCCAAAGCTACAAGCACTTGAAAGCTGCATGCCGCAGTTACTTTGAGCAACTAAACAGCCAATGCATCGTTAAAGCCATTATACTGGTAAGGAATGGTGGGCATCCAACAAGTGGCATCTGGTGGTATCTCCATGGATCTGTACATCATCCACAAGGCTGGAGCCAGGCATGTATGCGCAAAATGCACAACCACCTTCAGACCGAGGCGCTGAGCTGAATAACCCAAGTCTGCCTGTTCCTGAGTCCCTTGCCATGACAGAAGGCTGTCTAATGATATCGAGGAGTGGCTGAGTGTACTGTGTACAGAGAAGGCTATGAGCCCTGACAAGATCCTGACTGTGGTGCTGAAGGCCTGCGCTCTGTTAAGAATAGCCACATCTATAGTCAACCTGGTACATCTCTAGCCCAGTACACCTACAGCATCACGATTACCCAGCAGTTGGGAAAATCGTCCCATATGTTCTACCCGCAAAGGCAAACTACCAGTAATTTCATTAGAAGATATAAGGAACTACAGATGTTGGTTTACAAAAAGAGACACAAAGTGCTGGAGTAACTCAACGGGTCAGGCAGCATCTCTGAAGAATATAGATAGGTGATGTTTTGGATTGGGATCTTCTTCATTAGTGTATTGTCATGTGCACCAGGGTGCAATAACGTTTCTGGTTTGCATGAAGCTGCTAGAGTAAACAATATACAGGGCAATGATCAATATAACAATACTGACATCGACGAGTACAAAACATTGGAACGGTGCAAAGAACGGAGTGCAATCTGATGTAGTTCGGTTCGATAATGGAATAACCGAATGAGGTACAGTTCAGAGTACAGGTCAACATCTCTGCGAAGAGAGAGTGATGGAGGTGATTGGTTCAGGAGTCTGATAGCAGTCAGAAGACAAAACTGTTTGTAAGTCTGGATATCTGGGCTTTCAAACTCCTGCATGTTCTGCAAGGCATAGAAGAGGGAAAAGGTAATAACCAAGTGGCAGGCACCGTTGACAATAACTCCAACCTTCCTAATGCAATGCACCATCCCATTAATCTACTCTTAATCTTTAGCAAGGTTTAACAATACTATTAGGCAAAACCAATAATCAATGCTCAATTGGGAATTTGCTAGGTGTTTTGGGGTTTAGCTGCAGGCATCAACAGTCTTACCAATAACTAGAGAGCAGTCCTGAGCTACTATCTACCTCAATAGGGACCCTCGGACTATCCTTGGTTGGACCTTACTGGACTTTATCTTGTACTAAACGTTATTCTCATTATTCCCTTTGTCCTGTACACTGTGGATGGCTCGATTGTAATCGTGTGTTTTTCTGCTGGCTGGTTTGCACGCAACAAAAGCTTTTCACTGTACCTCAGTACATATGACAATAAACTAAACTCAACTCAACTCGGTAATCAGAATCAGAAGCAGATTTTATTCGGCAAGTATGTTTTGCAACATACGAGGAGTTTTACTGGCAGGTCAGTCATACAATTAAAAGCAACAGACTCAAAAACACAATTTAACATGAAGATCCACCACAGTGACTCCTACACATTCCTCACTGTGATGGAAGACAAAATAAAGTTCAAGTCTCTTCCTTTGTTCTTCCTCGGTCAGGGCCTCGAGCCCTCCGTTGATGAGACGGTCTTGACTCCCGTAGCCGGAGGCGTTCAGGCCCTCCGCATCGAGGCGTTCAGCTCCTGCATCGTGGGGGATGTCAGCTCACCCGCGCCGGGGCTGATCAAACCTCGCATCGGGGCTGGACAAACCTTCTGTGGCGTTAGAGCTCCCGACTAGCCTCTCCCGGGACTGCGAGCCCTTGCTGGTAAGTCCACGGTGGTCACGGTGGGAGCGATCCCAGGCAAGGGATCCGCTCCGATGTTAAGTCTGCGCCCCGCGGTGGGGCTGACAACAGTCCGAGGAGGCCTCCAGCTCCAGCGATGGTAGGCTGCAGAGCCCGGATAATGTGATCCGAAAATTGATCACATCTCCGGGAAGGTAAGAACTTGAAAAAAAAATTCCCTTCACCTTCCCCCACATAAAACAAACTGAAGAACATAAAAACAAACTTTAAACAGACGCTAAAAATAACAAAAACGAACAAACTGCCGGAAGGGCTGGCCATCTCCCTGGTGGTCACATGAGATCAAACATGATAAAGAGCAGAATTCTAGAGATGAGCTGACAATGACTGCCCTTTTGACTTGTAACATCAAATTGATCAATCAGCATTAATGAAATTAATGGGATTGTGAGAATGTCTCTTCTGGCTGGAGTGATACTTAGAATAGTCAAATTATTGTGTTTGTTATTAGTCAATTAGCCCAGCCTTTGCAGATTGCTGCAGTATTTCCTCCAGGCATTGTACTTGACTAAACCATCTTCTGCTTCATCAATGACTGCGCTTCCATTAAAATGTCAGAATTGGGGATGTTTCCCAGAGATTGTATAATGTTCAGTCCGCCTTGCAGCTGCAGTGAAAATTCTGTAATCCTGAATCGCATGCAGCAAGACCTGCAAAACATTTACACATGGAATAATAAGAGCAACGGTTATTATACAAGATAATAACCCATGCTATTAAGAATAATACGTTGGTGTAACCAAGAGCGAGAAGGGCTAAATAGGTCAATTGTAGGCTTACAAACCGTGACTAGCTGGGTGTCTCAACCATTTACCTGTATTGAGGTAATAGGACCAGCTGTGCTGTATCAAAGTTTGCTGATGATATTAAGATAGACACAAAAGTTATTTGTGATAAGGGCACAGAATCTGCAAAAGGACAAGATTAGGTTTGACGTGGGAAAAACCATGTCAGAAGGGATATTATGTAGAGAAACGTGCGTTTTATTCACTTTGGAAGCCAGAAAAGAAAAGCAAGTATTTTTAATAGTTTGAGTCAACATTCTACTGTACTGAGAATTATCGGTTTTCATACTTGAAGCGCGAAGTTAGCATGCAAGTGGAGCATGTCAATGGGAAGTTCTTAGTTATGAGAGGGATGGAATATAAAAATTAGGGAGCCAGGTTCAACGATACACATGAAGTGGACAGTACAATTTTGGTTTCTTTATCTAAGGAAGATGTATTCACCATGGAGGCAAAGCAGAGAATCTAAAGTAGTTCGGTACGATAATGGAACAGAGATGTTAATTCCAAGTTTGGAGTTGTGTTATGAGGAAAAAATAAATAGTTTGGTCAATACTCTGGAATTCTGAAGGATAATAGAGGGTCTTAACAAAATATATCAGACCTTGAAGGGGGGTGGTCTGGATAAGGTTAATTTTATGGAGATATTTTTCCCAGGATGAGGGAGTTTGAAGGAATGCTTCAAGAAGGTAACAGTCTCAAGATTCTGTTCTCAAGATGTCTATTTAAGTGAGAGGGAAGAAATTTAGTTAAGTTTAATTTGGAGATGCAATGCAGAAACGGGGCCCACGGCCAACTGAGTCCGCACCAACCAGCGATCCGCATACACTAACGCTATCCTATGCACTAGGGACAATTTTCAATTTTTATCAAAACCAATTAACCAACGAAACTGTACGTCTTTGGCCTGTGGGAGGGGACCGAAGCACCCAGAGCAAATCTGCGTGGTCAAGTGGTCAGAATGTACGATCTCTCTGCAGTCAGCACCCATAGTCAGCATCAAACACTGGTTGCTTGTGCTGTGAGTCAGCAGCTGTATTATGTTTCCCACAGAACTTTGGAAGCCAAGTGTCTTCAAGAGACAAAGGTTATGTGGACCAAGTGGGAAACTGAAGGGCCTGGGTCATATTAGCAATGGTCTTCTTGAATAGCACAGCAAGCCCGAATGGTTTACCACTGTAGTTATAACCGATGAAAGAGGAGGATGCTAATTACTGGCTGGGCAGTAGCTGCTGCCCTTGTTGGCAACATTCATGTACAGTGATGGAATAAAAAGAATATTGTGTAATATCTGCCGAAATAAAGTCTTGACACATAAAAGCAAATATAACACTGACGTGTTGCCTATCTTTGCAACTTGGCTTACAGACGTAAGCGATTGATTACTACTTAGCTTGTCAGGACTTGAAAGACCTTGGAACAGAGGGGGTGGAGAGGTTGGAGATTGGAGTCGAACTCCACAACAACTATTTCCAGTCAAATTTGAAAACGGAAGTTAACTTGAAAAACTAGGCATCATTCCATAGCTGTAACTTTGTAATTTTGGAAAACTATTTGCAAAAAGATCATATTTGGCAATGATACAACACATCCAGTGGATTTGCAAAATCTGTTAAAGAGGTTGTAACATAGTATGAGATATAATCTGTCCGAAGAAAAGTCACTAAAGTCGGCTGAAATACATTTTGGCTTAATTGTGGAAAGGCAGTGCAGAAAAGGGCTGGGAGAGACGCACAATGTGTAGATGGAGGGTGATAAAAGTCAAGATTGACCTTGGATTAGTGGGAGCCATTTCAGTATAAGAAATAAGAACCTATGATGTATCTGGACCCAGTTGATGCAGAATTTGAGATCTTGTGGCAGGGAGAGATTGGGGTGGGGATATAGTAGAATCATAGAAACATAGAAAATAGGTGCAGGAGTAGGCAATTCGGCCCTTCGAGCCTGCACCGCCATTCAATATGATCATGGCTGATCATCCAACTCAGTATCCTGTACCTGCTTTCTCTCCATACCCCCTGATCACTTTAGCCACAAGGGCCACATCTAACTCCCTCTTAAATATAGCCAATGAACTGGCCTCAACTACATTCTGTGGCAGAGAATTCCAGAGATTCACCACTCTCTGTATAAAAAAAAATGTTTTTCTCATCTCAGTCCTAAAAGATTTCCCCTTTATCCTTAAACTCTGACCTATTGTTCTGGACTTCCCCAACATCGGGAACAATCTTCCTGCATCTAGCCTATCCAACCCCTTAAGAATTTTGTAAGTTTCTATAAGATCCCCCCTCAATCTTCTAAATTCTAGCGAGTACAAGCCGAGTCTATCCAGTCTTTCTTCATATGAAAGTCCTAACATCCCAGGAATCAGTCTGGTGAACCTTCTCTGTATTCCCTCTATGGCAAGAATGTCCTTCCTCAGATTAGGAGACCAAAACTGTACGCAATACTCCAGGTGTGGTCTCACCAAGACCCTGTACAACTGCAGTAGAACCTCCCTGCTCCTATACTCAAAGTCAATTAAATCAGAGGCACTATTTAAGGGATCGTAGAGATAGTTTCATGTCAAAAGAAAGAGTTAAATTAGGATTCGGGAAGGGAACCGAGAATAATTCTTCTCTTGGGATAGTTGGTGTTGCATGAGGTGTAGGGAATTGCAAAGTGTTTGCCAATGGTTTCTTTACTGGAGTGAGTTTGAAGAAGGTAAGGTATGAGGCAAAGGGAATGTAGAAGGCACAGATAGGAAGTTAAATAAACATGAAGAACTCACTGAGGCTGAAAGGGAAAACTAGGGCAGTTTAGGTGAGGAAAGTGATGAAGATTTAGAATGAATGCTAAGAGCTTGTTTAAAAAATCAAGACAAAGTGCTTGATGAACACAGCGGGTCAGGCATCATCTGTGAAGAGAATGAAAGACTACATTTTGGGTTGGGACTATTCTTCACACTGAAGAGTCTGTCCGACTGAGTTCCTCTATTACTTTGACTTTGTTTGATATTCAAAGGAAGCTATCGGAAAGGGCTAAGTGAAAATTACAGAATAGGATTGACAATAACTTTACCGGTTCAGTGATGTTCTCATATTTTCCTTTGAGGTCGAAGGAGACTATTTGGTCCATTGGGAGAATGTTGGATTTAAGAGCAATTCCATCGATCCCTGTTTACCATTTATTTCTGAAACGTATTCTCTTTCACTTTCCCATCGACAATTGCCAGTGCATTTTGTTTTCTTTTCTACCATCCCATCTGTTCCTTGTGTTCTACCTTCATGCTTCTCCCGAACCAGCACATCTTTGGGATATGGGTGGAAATCGGAGGAGTGGGGGAAAATCCAAAGATTGTGAATTAAGGTTCGAGTCATTAGGAACAATTGCTCAAAACTCTTTTCCAAGAACAATTACCCAGGCATTGGTTTGGGCCGACATAATCATTCTGTTCTGTTTAATAACTCTGGCATCCGGTCTTGCGGGAATCTGCAAGGATCTTCCTATTGTTCAATTGCTTAACCCCGGCAGGCGTTTACTAGTTTGTGAATTCCAGTTCCTTTATATATCTCTCTGCTTATTGCAGATCATCCACTTCGCATTGCAGAAGTGAACAACTCTTAGTGTGTTCCTTCTGAGGTCTTGGTCAATTTCTTTGTAGGTTGTACTTATTTTCTTTTGCTCACTATAATCCACCTGGATAATTTGAACAGTCAGAAATTGTTACAGTGATCTATTTTCTTTTACACCCTGCAATATTATCCTCTGTGGAAAACAAAAATGAAGATGCTGGAATCTTGAACAAAAATCTGAAGAAATCTATCACCCGATCTGTCCTGATTTATCTCCATCTACCTAGCGCATCACTCCTCATCCCCACACTACTGTCCCATGCTCTGCTTTTAAAAACTGTAAATCCTCCACTCTTTGTCCTATTCTGAGGAAGCATCACTGACCCAAAACCTTAACTGGTTTGTCTATCTGTAGATGCTGCTTGAGTGGCTAAGATGTTCCAGCATTTCTGTTTTTGTTTGGTTTAGTATATTATAGTAGTATATACCAAGGCACAGTGAAAAGTACCTTTACAATCAAGTCGTCCACAGTGTACAGATTCAGGATAAAGGGTGAATCGTTTAGTACAGTATAAAGTCCAATTTAAAGATGGTTCAAAAGTCTCCAATGAGGTAGATGGGAGGTCAGGACCAAGCTCTAGCTGGTGAGAAGATGGTTCAGTTACCTCATAACAAGCTGGGAAGTCCCTGAATCTGGAGGCATGCATTTTCAAACTTCTTGTAGAGTCTTAACTTTATGTTTTGCTAACTGTGCCTCTTTGCATTTGCTCAGCTTCTCACTATAATATAACCACATCAGCTGGATCATTACAGAGCACCAAGAAATTATATTTAGCAAGAGTTTCTAAAGGAGCAGAATCCTTCCAAGGTGCTTTCGCGGAAGTGTCATCAAATGAGAATTAACTCTGAGCCACATTGTCAAGTGTGATGGAAGAGAGGTTCTGAGCATCTTGAAATGAGAAAAAGAGGGATTTGGGGAAGGAGTTGGAACTGGCATTAGCAGCTGAAAGCACAGGGACGAGGGGAGTAATGAGTAATATAGGAGGTTAGCAAGAGGAGTGAATTGGAGTGCTTGGTCATCTCCGGAAACTCTGGGCGGCAGTAGGCTACAGAAAAAACAGCGGCTTCAGAAGAAGACGGCGTTTAAAAATTGAGGCATCGCCTTGCAGGTTGACAAAGTACAGGGTTGATTTGTGAGATTAGAGATCACAGTAATATTGCATGAAGGTAATTTAATGGCATTCATATGTTATTAATTCGGAAGGCAGAGTAGGAATTAGTTAGCCATTTTTGAATGGTTCCGAGCCAAAACGACACCTGTCCATTCTCTCTGTGATGTTGCCTGTCCTGCTGAGTTCCTCCAGCACTTTGTGTTTTGCTCATGATTCCACCATCTGCAGTTTCCTGTGTCTCCCTAAACCTGTAACCTGTTATTACCACGTTCCCATTGACTCCTCCCAGCCTATTTAACCAGGGACTACTTAGAGGAGCCAAATGCCCTACAAATTGACACATCTTTGGGATGTGATTGGAAACTGAAGCACTCGGAGGACACCCACTTGGCCACAGGGAGAACGTGCAAACTATAGACAATGTTGAAGGTCAGGATTGAACTCTGGAGCTCTAATGGCGATGTCAAGGGCCTGTCCCACGAACATGCGATTCCATGCGGCAAGCACGACCTAAAGGGCCTGTCCCACTAGCATGTGACTCCATGCGGCAAGCGCGACCTAACTTGGTCGCTTGAGCCGTACGGCCTCGCGGGGGCCGGTCCCACTTCGATCGCCGGAGCCGTATGGAGTTGTGCGGAGCTGGTCCCGACATCGCATGAGGCTCCGAAAAACTGACTGTTCAAAAATTCTGCGCGGCAACGGCCTGCCAGCCCGCGGTCGCCTCGACACCGTACGCACCGTCTCGACGCCGTATGTCACGTGTAAACTTCCCACGGACTTCGCTCGAACTTCATGTCACTCACTCGACCTCTGCGCGGCCCCCGCTTCTGGTTTGGTCGCGCTTGCCGCATGCAGTCGCATGCTCGTGGGACAGGCCCTTCACTGTGCCACCTGTGACTTTCATCTCAGCTTAAGATTTCTCTCGTGCTTCATGGGTAGAACAGGTTCTAGCAGCCATATGACAGAACTATATCTCATGAGGTCCTGCATCCTCACATGGCCTTTAGGTTTCTGATCAGCATAATATCAGTAGTGCCATCGAGCCAGGAGATCTGGAAACATAACTTCCGACTTGCAAAGTAGAGCAGAAGTGACTGACGGTGGAACACTGCCGATGCAAGATTTGCACGAAAACTTCAGACCATTGATTCTGAACCAGAACAGGAGAGTGTTTGAGGATGTGAATAGTTCAGCGAAAATTCCAATGGAAAGGAATGCAGAATTTTTATTTGCTATGTATCTTGCTGGAAGTAGTTGCGCAGCAAATTATAATTCAACAATACAGGAAGCAAAGGGCTTTGGTCATTTGAAAACTGATACAAAAAGAACACGTCTAGGAAAATACTCAATGCGCAGTAGATCAGGCAACATCTATGGAAAGAGTAATCCTTTATCACAACTGAAACAACTGCAGAGTGGGGTGGGCAGGAGTGGAAATAGACAATCTCTCTGACTTGGTGAGGCCAAGGTTACAGTGCGGATAATTTGTAGAGGTATTACTCTCTAATTGTTCTCAGCATCGAATGGGGCCGATTAGTGAGTGTGAACACATAGGTTGTAAAATGCAAGGCGGAAGGGCAGTTCTTGGAGGTCGGACTATGATGATAAATGGTGAATCTGTAGAATCCATTGCCACAGGAGGCTGTGGAGGCCAAGTGAGTGGATATTTTGAAAGCAGAGATAGATAGATAGATTCTTGAATAGTATGGGTATCAGGGGTTATGGGGAGAAGGCAGGAGAATGGGGCTGAGATAGGTAGATAGATCAGCCACAATTGAATGGGGGAGTAGACTTGATCGGCCAAATGGCCTAATTCTGCTCCTATCACATGAAAAAGAGTAATATCTGAGGGAATTTCACAGGTGGACAACTTACAGTAGAACTGGCCAGTTCTGATACAGACAGATGAGTTACCTAGAGTTGTTGAATTCATTAGTGTCCAGAAGCTTCTTCCAGCTTCGGATGATAGCTAAAATAAAACAATTCCTCCAGTTTGACAACCTGGAAAAGATCATCCACACATTTATCTTCTCCCGCATTGATTACTGCAACTCCCTTTACACTGGCATCAGCCAATCTTCCCTGTCCCGCATGCAACTGGTCCAAAACGCTGCAGCGAGACTCCTGACGGGCACCCGAAAAAGGGACCACATCACCGCGATTCTGGCCTCTCTCCACTGGCTCCCTGTGCGGTTCCGAATAAATTTCAAGATCTTTCTTTATGTTTACAAAGCCCTTTCCGGGCTTGCCCCCACTTACGTAAAAAATCTGCTCACCCACCACACCACCTCCAGGTCCCTCAGATCGGCCGACTTTGGGTTACTGACCATCCTGCTGTCTGGGCATAAGCTCAGGGGCGACAGCGCCTTTGCGGTTGCAGCTCTTAGATTGTGGAACGGCATCCCTCTTCCCATCGGAACTGCCCCCTCCATCGACTCTTTTTAGTCGAGACTTAAAACTCATCTTTACTCTCAAGCCTTTCTTGACGTCATATGTATGTATTTATGTATGTACATAATCTATGAACCACTGTTGTATAACGTTAGTACCTCCAGCAATGTAAAGCACTTTGGTCAACGAGAGTTGTTTTTTTAAATGTGCTATAGAAATAAAAGTGACTTGACTTGAGAATGCTGCTGTGTACCCAGTTAACAGATGAAGTGCTGCTTCTTGAGCTTATGTTGGACTTCGTCATAACAATGCATGAGGCCACAGACAGATCGGAGCAGGATAGCAAATTAATATTTCAAGCTACAGAGCACTCCAAGTTGTATCTGTCATCTTGACACAAAGCAGTCATGCAATCCATGCTTGGTTTCTCCAACATAGAGGAGGTCATATTGCAAGTACTGAATGCAGTCCACTGCAACTTTTTCCCACTGGAAAGTGTGTTTATTGAATAAGCGGGTGAAGGAAGTGGAAGTGGTGGGTGCAATGTAACATTTAGAAGTGATTTGGGCAAGCACAAGGATATAAATTATGTGAAGAGAGATGGGCCAAGTACAGGCAAGTGAGACTAGCTTGGTTAGGCAACCTGAAGGGGAAAGGGTCAGAAAGAGTGGAGTTAAAGAGGAGCAGCTTTAAAAACCATCGTCAGTCTAAGTTTGAATTATGAATTAGTGAACCTAAATTAGGACTTGGTAGAATTTGTGGACCAGACCTGGCTCATGCGATCGCAGTGAGTGCCTTTATGAATAGACCTCTTACACTGTGAAACTGTGTGGGTGCAGCAAAAACATGCTCCACCTGCAAAATTGGCTGGAATGCACACTTTCTTTGGCATGAATTGCTCTTTTGATTTTGAGAGCTCAGTATTCTTAGTCCGCTCTAGGACGTTTTTTTCGCCAATACACAAGCCCTGGACAATGACCATCTTAAGACAGTTTAACCTCAGCTCTGTGACAGCCTTTTGGTTTGACGAGCATCGCATTTTCTTCTATCAGTGCTCTGGCAGTCACTGCTAAATGCATGTCAAACGGTGCAAGCTACCTAACAACTATGGCGTATAAGAGAAACACAGTGAATAACTTGGCTAGTTTCCCTCACTGCCTACGGGGCACAAGTCAAGAATGTGTTGATGTACGGTTCGCTTGCTTGGATGAGTGCAGCTGCAGTCTCTCTCATCGTGGACAAAATAGACTCTGCATGATTGGCATTTCTTTCATCTTTCTCGCTCTCCGCGACCGATGCACCATGACGGTGGTGTGTACAATCCGCGGAGTGTACCGCGGCCACTTTCCAAGACAACTTCCACAGCAACTTCCAGGGGCGGCACAGTGGTGCAGCAGTAGAGTTGCTTCCTTACAGCGCCCGAGACCCTGGTTCGATCCTGTATGGAGTTTGTACGTTCTCCCTGTGATCGCATGGGTTTGTTTCTGGTTTCCTCTCACACTCTAAATACGTGCGTGTTTATAGATTAATTGACTTCTGTAAATTATAAATTGTCTCTAGTGTGTCGGATAGTGCCAGTGTATGGGGGATCACTGGTCGGCGCGGATTTGGTGGGCCAACGGGTCTGTTTCCACACTGTATCTCAAGTCTAAAGCAACCCCCAACCTCCAAAGCCATGCCCCTGCTACCTTGGAATGCCACCCCCTGCATCTTTCACCCAAGAGGAACAATATCACCCATACTGCTGCTGAACTCCCCTGCAGTAGCTCTCATTGTGCCAGGCAATTTGTGATCAGTCACCTAAGACAGCCATCCCTCGAATGATTAGAAGTGTTTGCATTGGACAAGGTATTTGTATGCTTGGCGGGAGGTTACATGGATACAACCTAAAAGTTTCTGAAAACCTAATGTAATGTTATCTTTTAAATGAAGGAAGTTTCAGTGCAATTTAGAGGGATTTGGTTGCAGCTGGACCGCTGTGCAGTGATTACTTTCACTCTCTTGCCCACGGATGCATTCAGTCGACTCAGAATTTAAAAAGATTTTCTGGCCTTATACCGCGGATTAGCGGTTTCCCAGGGGGAATAGATTTGAGTAGGATGAGTCTGTTTCTTTGGATTTAAGAAGCACAAGAGGAGATCTCATTGAAACGCAAATTTACCCGAGGGCTTGACGGGGACAGTACTGGGAAAGCATAATAAAACACTAAAAATAGAAAACGCTCCGGTCCGTTTTCACCCTAAAGGGGGATGAATATTGCACGAGCATATGCCCAATCCATATTTCTTAAGATCTTATCTCAGATTTCTGGTTTC
Organism: Leucoraja erinaceus; assembly: GCF_028641065.1. Classification (NCBI taxonomy): domain Eukaryota; kingdom Metazoa; phylum Chordata; class Chondrichthyes; order Rajiformes; family Rajidae; genus Leucoraja; species Leucoraja erinaceus. Next base: position 15,330,505 of record NC_073384.1, on the reverse strand, counting down.
CACAAAGTGGCACACCAGCCACTTCAAAGAGACCAACTACTATCAATCAGAAACCTTTAAGACCATAAGACATAGAAGTAGAATTAGGCAATTTACTGTCACATTTATTGTGTTTCTGTGTGACACCTTTATAACAAAAAGAAAAGTGTCTTGGGGTATTAATATTAAATAATGCCCAATAAAGAATGAGCTGGTCAATTCAATTCAATTCAATTCAAAGCACTTTATTCGTCCCCGAGGGACAATTTAAAAAGGCGCATTACAGTAGCTTTTTAAAAAGGGACACAATCAACAAACATAAGCAGCACGCATACTGCATAATCAACCAGCACACGCATTTCACAGACACACTGCACAATCACACATCAACATTCAACACATAGCAATAGTTTTAAAATGCTTTCTAAGTGCTTCAATTAAAAAAGTGCATATAGAAGGTTATTTCATTTCATATGTTCATGAGTCAGTGATCAGCATTAAAAAGCTGGACAGTACTGGCATGTACTGAATGGGTCACATTATTGGAGTAGAAATTTACATCAAATATTGATTGGTTGGAGTATCGTGGGATTTGGAAAGTCCCACTGAGTTTTCTCCAAGGCTGATGGATCCGAGGACTCACAAGGTTTTCTCTGCTCCCCCCCCCCCCCCCCCCTCCCACACACCACTTAAGGATGGATCACTGGGACACATTGATGACCTGGCTCAGCAGTGCACCGAATACTACAACGCTTGCCTCAGTGACGGTGCTGAACAGATGGAAGAACTCTACACACGTAGTGCTTCGGAGAATCACGAACTGGTAAGAAACCTCTACCTGTCTTGAGCACAACCTGTATGTTTTCTTGGATAAAGTGAGGCTTGCAGTTATACCCCTCATCTCATGACTTCCAAGTTGTTTCAGAAGGTTCTGAGGCTAAATTCATAAGTGATAGGAGTTGAATCGGGCCATTCATAAAAACATAGAAAATAGGTGCAGGAGTAGGCCATTCGGCCCTTCGAGCCTGCACCACCATTCAATATGATCATGGCTGATCATCCAACTCAGTATCCCATCCCTTTAGCCACAAGGGCAACATCTAACTCCCTCTTAAATATAGCCAATGAACTGGCCTCAACTACCTTCTGTGGCAGAGAATTCCAGAGATTCACCACTCTGTGTAAAAAATTATTTTCTCATCTCGGTCCTAAAAGACTTACCCCTTATCCTTAAACTGTGACCCCTAGTTCTGGACTTCCCCAACATCGGGAATAATCTTCCTGCATCTAGCCTGTTCAACCCCTTAAGAATTTTGTAAGTTTCTATAAGATCCCCCTTCAATCTTCTAAATTCTAGTGTGTACAAGCCGAGTCTATCCAGTCTTTCTTCATATGAAAGTCCTGCCATCCCAGGAATCAGCCTGGTGAACCTTCGCCCCATCAAGTCTACTCCGCCATTCAATCATGGTTGATCTCCCATCTAACTCCATCTAACCTTCTCCCCATAACGTCTGACACCTGTACTAATCAAGAATCTATCTATCTCTGCCTTAAAAAATATCCACTGACTTGGCCTCCACAGATATTCCACAGATTCATAACAAAGTATTATGGAGATTTAGTCACTGGTGCACGTATGCACTGGTTTTGACCAACTTCAGACAAGCAGCGATGAAATAAATAGCCAGATAATCCCTCTATAGAGATGTTGTTTGAGGAACATGTTAACCATAGTACTAAGAGAACAAAGGTATCACAACAAATTAAAGTAAATGTTAAATCTCTGGAATTAAATAATCATGCTGTCTCAAAACAAGCACTTGAATTATCAAGTTTCCTGTTCAAATATGACTCATCTGTGCAATGCATTGTATTCCAAAGTGGAACGGAAGCCTGGAGTGGTTTATACACACCCTTCAATGTCCTTGATGTCACTAAGAAGAGGGTTTTTCTTCACCAAAAATAATCTTTATTTGTAAAATATTGTGAAGAAATAAAAAAACAATACGTGGCTTTCTTTACATTTGTTTGTGTTATAAAGCCTGCAATGTCACCCATTCCTTCTATCCAGAGATGCTGCCTGTCCTGCTGAGGTACTCCAGCATTTTGTGTCCCATCATTTTGTGTTTATCTACATTCATAGTGTTGTCAAGTTAGTGCATCCTGTGTGCAAAACTACAATGTCACTCATAACTTATTTGAACAGTGCCCCTCTAGATCTTTGTGGGACTGTTACAAAGGACCCCACCTTTCAGTGTCCAAAGATGGCCGGATTTTTAGATTGTAGTTCTTCCCCACAAAACCTTGTGCAACTTAGCCGCACTAAGCTTCGGTGTGTCCCTTTTAGCAGGTGAGTTGCTTTCTCAAGGATCATGTAGGCTGCACAACTGCCAGCTACAAGAGATAGTGAGATGTAAAATGAGATACCACCTTGTACACAGTACCATGAGGGCTGTTATATTTACCAGAGGCAAATCCATCTAATACCACACCCAAAACACAACAGAAAACGTTGGCTGGTTCAGTGCATTGGTAAGAAAGTGGTTAATGCCACGTTTATAATAGAACCACACAAGTAAGAAATGTAATTTTATTTCACACCTAGCTCGATGATTCACTGGTCACATTGGCAGTCTTCCGGTGAGAACTGAGTTGGACAGCATCTTGGTTCAATACACAAGGCCCTTATAACTAGCAGCCACATGCAGAGCTAGAAGATTCTGATGCAAATCACTTTGCAGAGCTGATCTTGTGCCAGATTTCAATCTGTGAATGCCACTCTCCAATTCATTCTACCTCTTCTTCCAATTACGGAGCAGATACTGGACATGAGATTTTGAAAGTGAAAAGATTTTGGGACTGAAGATGGGTCCCGATCCAAAATGTCACCTATCCCATTCCCTCCACTGATGCTGCCCGACCCACTGGGTTCTTCCAGCACTTTGTGTTTTGCTCAAGATTACCGCGTCTGCAGTTCCTTGTATCTCCATTCCATATCTTACCCTGGCAACGCTGAACATGATGTTGAATGGATGGAAAGAACCCCACCTCCTTGCCTCACCACGAGCACAGGAATCCCAGAGGGTTGAAGTAGGAGAGGAAGGGAGGATGCAATATAAACAACGTTCTGCCCAGGTTCTCCATGATCTCATAATTAATGACTAGTATCTGTAGCAACATCTCGTCAATTGCAGCTCAGCAGTCATGTAGGATAACACCCGACAATAAATGTGCATTCCTATCAATATATTTGTTAAAGTAAATACATAAGTAAAATAACCACCCTATGCATAACCCGAATGTCATCAAAGTTTGCCTTTTGGCCACTGCCTACCCCAGTTGCCCAATCAGATTGCTTCCTCAAAGCTGTGTCAAAGGTCACTTGATGCTGCTATCCTTCTACTGGAGAGACTCCAGAAGGGCCAATCCATGCAGCTCTGGGCCTAGAAGTCTTAACTTCAGACTTCACCAGTTGTACTTCTGTGGCAACAAGCTTCACTGGCTGATGGATGTGCAGCATGCCTCTACAGCACACAGCATTGTCAGCGGGGCTGATGGCCATGGGTATCAGAGATGATTAAGATCACACCTCTTGATCTTCACTATCTTCTTCCTTTCATCCTATAAACCGGGCAGATGCAGGACTTGAGATTTTGAAATGATTGAGGGCTAATACCAGGATAATAAATAAGAATGTCTGTAGCATCTAAATCAGCAGATGCTGAAGGGTGAGAAAGGCGCAGGATTAGGTAAATGGACATCCTCAACATTTCCTACAGCTGCACTGGACGTCAGGACCCCAAGACTGTTTGTTTCCATCCTGGCCAGCAATGTCTCCCCTATGACGGCTATTAATGCCCTCAGCTGGACGTCCTGCTCCATTTCTTCTCTGTTATTTTATTTTGTTCTCTGTTCTTACCTGGAAGTGCAGTGGAAGTTTATTATTGATGATCATCCTAACTGAACACGTGTTCAAGTGAATGAATCTTCATTCTCGCTAATCCTCGCGCACTGGAGACTGCCAACATTGTATTCGTCTTTCCTGAAATTCCTTCTCTGAATCCCTCGTGTGAGCTTTACCACAGTTTGGAATCGTCTGTTAACAATATTACAAATACAAATCTTATGTAAATGCCGCAAAATAGTCCATTCCCATCTTTTTAACTGTAGGCAAATTTTCAATAGGACTGTCTCTCCATTGGCATCCTCCTGGCAAGGACTTGACTTGTCTGGTTCCATTCTTAGCCATACAATTACAAGCTCTGGTTCTCCTTCTGTTTCTCATCAACAGGCCGACCCTTGATAGCAATGTCCAAAGCACAGTTTCCACTTGTTCACCAATGTACTCTAACTCTATCGCGCTGGCGCCTCTCTGCATCTCAGTTGCTTATCTGGCATATAATGGTCGATGACAGAGATTTCCACCAATGGGTAAAGTTAAACCACCATCCTTAGTGCTGGTCACTAATTGCGTTCCTTAGACACTGGTTCCATCTCAGTATCTAATGAAAACTGAAGCAGAACGTTCAGAAATTTGTCACGGTGTTGAACCCTGAGATGAATTTCCTGTGGCAGACCTCCAGTATTACTGAGGCCACCAATTTTGCCTGTGTAATATCACCGGCTCTGTCTTGTCTGAGCTTCAAGGCTGCTGAACAACTCATCCATATCTATCTGCAGGCTTTTATAGTTCAGTCTACCCTAGCTCTTCTGTAAATTTCAAGTAATCAAAATCATAATATCCTCTCCCAAATATGCTTTACCTATTTAGTTTTGAAATTCTCAGCCATGTTTTCAAGTCCTTCCAAAAGTTGAACCTGTTTCTACGTCTGTATTTTCCTCCAGCCACATGATCCTCTGAGATAGATTCTGTGTTCTAATTCTGGTTCCTGAACCACATCCAAATCCAAGTACTCCTTCATTGGCAGCAATTCCACTCCACCTCTAACTCTCTCTCTTTATTTAAGGTGCTCCTTAAAGTTTTACAATCCTTGATCCGAATATATCTCCTGCCTTGGTTCAATACCAAAGTTTATTTGCTCTTCTGCAACACTTTGGACACTTTTGTACACTGGAGAAGCAAAACAAGTGGATCTTGGGTATAGGACTTGGTTGATTGATGAATGATGGGATGTATAGTCAATTGATCAGTGGCTCAAGTGTAGGTGTAGTGATGTATAGGAAAGAACTACAGATGCTAGTTTAAATCAAAGGTTTAAGACTGCAGAAGGGTCTCGACGCAAAACATCACCCATTCCTTCTCTCCAGAGATGCTGCCTGACCCGCTGAGTTACTCCAGCATTTTAACCATAACCATTTAACATATAACAATTACAGCACGGAAACAGGCCATCTCGACCCTTCTAGTCCGTGCCGAACACTCCCCGTCCCATATACCTGCGCTCAGACCATAACCCTCCATTCCCTTCCCATCCATATACTATCCAATTTATTTTTAAATGATAAAAACGAACCTCCTCCACCACCTTCTCATTCCAGCTACCACTCTCTGAGTGTTCCCCCTCATGTTACCCCCTGATTCTCAAGTCATGTCCCCTTGTTTGAATCTTCCCTACTCTCAGTGGGAAAAGCTTTTCCACGTCACTCTGTTGTCAAGTCCCCCCTAACCTTCTGCGCTCCAAAGAACAAAGCCCTAACTTGTTCAATAACTTGTTCAAATTTTGTGCCTACCTTCAGTGCAGTGATGTAGTTGTTTACTCAAGGATCAGCGTGTTCTACTATTTCTTCTAACCAACGCCTAGAGAAATGTGTCCAACCACCATTACACCACCATTGTGGATTATACTGGTGCTTCACCTTTAGTTTAGTTAAGTGATACAGCATGAAAACAGGCCATTCAGCCCAACGATCACCTGTACACTAGTTCTATCCTAAACACTAGGGACAATTTACAGAAGCCAATTAACGTACAAAATTGCACGTCTGGAGTGTTTGAGGAAACCGAAGCACGCAGAGAAAATCCACGCGGTCATAGGGAGAACGTACAAACTCCATATAGACTGCACACTTATCCAGGATTGAACCTGAGTCAGCACCTCTACCGCTGCACCTCTGTGCCCCCTCTTTCACTATGGTAACTTGGAAAATTTGATGTATGCTCTGTACTTTCGTAGGGTTAGTTCTCAAAGTCTGTTCTAGCCATGATAAACAACAGAAAGGAAAAAGTGCCTCTCATGCTTGATCAATTCCTTAATCACACATCACAATCAGAGGCAAGGTTTATCTAAATCATTCCAAAGTCTCTAACTGGATAGCACTCTGTCATATCAATAGACAATTGGTGCAGGAGTAGGCCATTCGGCCCTTCGAGCCTGCACCGCCATTCAATATGATCATGGCTGATCATCCAACTCAGTATCCCGTACCCGCCTTCTCTCCATACCCTCTGATCCCCTTAGCCACAAGGGCCATATCTAACTCCCTCTTAAATATAGCCAATGAACTGGCCTCAACTACCCTCTGTGGCAGAGAGTTCCAGAGATTCACCACTCTCTGTGTGAAAAAAGTTTTTCTCATCTCAGTTTTAAAGGATTTCCCCCTTATCCTTAAGCTGTGACCCCTTGTCCTGGACTTCCCCAACATCGGGAGCAATCTTCCTGCATCTAGCCTGTCCAACCCCTTAAGAATTTTGTAAGTTTCTATAAGATCCCCTCTCAATCTCCTAAATTATAGAGAGTATAAACCAAGTCTATCCAGTCTTTCTTCATAAGACGGTCCTGACATCCCAGGAATCAGTCTGGTGAACCTTCTCTGCACTCCCTCTATGGCAATAATGTCCTGCCTCAGATTTGGAGACCAAAACTGTACGCAATACTCCAGGTGTGGTCTCACCAAGACCCTGTACAACTGCAGTAGAACCTCCCTGCTCCGATACTCAAATCCATTTGCTATGAAAGCTAACATACCATTCGCTTTCTTCACTGCTTGCTGCACCTGCATGCCTACTTTCAATGACTGGTGTACCATGACACCCAGGTCTCGCTGCATCTCCCTTTTCCTAATCGGCCACCATTTAGATAACAGTCTGCTTTCCTGTTTTTGCCACCAAAATGGACAACCTCACATTTATCCACATTATACTGCATCTGCCAAACATTTGCCCACTCACCCAGCCTATCCAAGCACCTTGCAGTCTCCTAGCATCCTCCTCACAGCTAACACTGCCCCCCAGCTTAGTGTCATCCGCCAACTTGGAGATATTGCCTTCAACTCCCTCATCCAGATCATTAATATATATTGTAAATAGCTGGGGTCCCAGCACTGAGCCTTGCGGTACCCCACTAGTCACTGCCCGCCATTGTGAAAAGGACCCGTTTACTCCTACTCTTTGCTTCTTGTTTGCCAGCCAGTTCTCTATCCACATCAATACTGAACCCCCAATGCCATGTGCTTTAACATAGAAACATAGAAATTAGGTGCAGGAGTAGGCCATTCGGCCCTTCGAGCCTGCACCGCCATTCAATATGATCATGGCTGATCATCCAACTCAGTATCCTGTACCTGCCTTCTCTCCATACCCTCTGATCCCCTTAGCCACAAGGGCCACATCTAACTCCCTCTTAAATATAGCCAATGAACTGGCCTCAACTACCCACTGCAGAGAGATTGCACCACTCTGTCTTCCAGAGATTCGCCCATCTTATGAAAAGGCCCCGTTTACTCCTACTTCTGCATGAAAAAAAGTTCTTCTCATCTCGGTTTTAAAGGATTTCCCTTTATCCTTAAGCTGTGACCCCTTGTCCTGGACTTCCCTAACATCGGGAATAAACTTCCTGCATCAGCCTGTCCAACCCCTTAAGAATTTTGTAAGTTTCTATCCATCTTCATCTAGAGAGTATAAACAAGTCTATCCCCTTCTTCATAAGACATGCCTGACATCCCAGCTTTAAGTTTGTATACTAATCTCTTATTTGGGACCTTGTCGAAAGTCTTCTAGAAGTCTAGATACACCACATCCACTGGTTCTCCCCTATCCACGCTACTAGTTACATCCTCGAAAAATTCTATAAGATTCGTCAGACATGATTTACCTTTCGTAAATCCATGCTGATTTTGTCCAATGATTTCACCACTTTCCAAATGTGGCAGATCATCGTGAATTGATAGCTCGTATCAGTAGATATCTGGCCCAGAAGATGTCTCCAACTGGCCCACCTCGAAGAATAACGGACCGACCATGGTTAGCCCTAATTGTGCTTGCCTGGAGCAAGTTCATGACCAGGGAAGGCAAACATGCCACCCCAGAACATACACCTAGGAGCGGGGAAAAATACATTTTGCACCCCAATTGTGAGCCACAACTTAATACCTGTGGTCAATTATGTCAAATATACCATCTACCTGTGCTATCTTTTGATCTCCTTGCATCAAATATCTAGTACTCTACATGGGATGTAATGAAATACACTGCTTCCACCACCCCTTGACGAAGGGAGTTCCATATACAATTGATCCTCTGAGAGAAAAATATTAATCTTCTGGCTCAAATGGATGACCCTTTATGTTCAAACAATGATGCCTGATTTTACATTCACTCACATCCGCTCCTCGGGATCTTGCGTGTTCCAGATATAGTTGACAGCTGGCTAAGCTATCTTTTCCCAGTTTTATTGGCATGCAAAGAGCAAGAATATTAGTCAATGTGCAAACAACTAAAAGCAATGAAACACATTTGTTCAGAACTAATTAATTAAACTCGGTTAATTGAAATGCATTTGGAGTAACTGTGCAAGGACGCCAGGATGTTCTGGGTATATGTGATTATCACTCAGAAATGTTAGGCCCCTGTCCCACTGTATGAGGTAATTCAAGAGTTCTCCCGAGTTTTCACCTGATCCGAACTGAGAGAATGTCCGTAGCAGGTCCGCAGGAGTTTGTGGATTTCTCGTAGCAGCTCGTAATGCTAACAGTAGGTACTGGGGAAATCGGGTAAACTCGTGACGTTTTTTCATCCCTGCAAAGAATGTCCACGAGTAAAAAAACACTCGTGATGAAAAAAATTGTTACATTTTACTCGTACGAGCCGCTACGAGACATCCACAAACTCCTACGGACCCGCTACGGACATTCTACGAGTTCGAATCAGGGGTAAACTCGGGAGAACTCTTGAATTACTTCGTACAGTGGGACAGGGGCTTTACACTGACCATTCCCCTGAAAGGTTGTTTACCACTGACCCGAGTCTACAAGGACCTGTAAGTTGGTTGTTGTATATGAATGAACTGACTTTAACTCCCCTGGTTGAATTTTGCAAAAGATGCTTCAAACTGCTGTTGAATGGAGCAATACAAACCAATATCTCGGACGGTGACCTCCAGCCCAGTGTGTTACACCATTTGCCTCATTTATCTACTAAACTAAATAGGCATGGTGTTAATCATGAACAAAGTTCATTGTGACCTTTTTATATTTCAGCTGAGGTTGCATACAACTTTGGTTCGTGTTTGGGAAAAAACGCATTTGAAACGATGTATTTGAAAATTCGATGATTCAATTCAATGATACTTTATTGTCACGTGTACCTAGTAAAAAGTTTTGTTTTGCATACAACCTGGTTTGATCATATAGCAGACCTCACCTTGGCAGTCTAAGTGTTACCACGTGTCTGGTGCCAACAAAGTAATAAAAGTTCACAACATTCCCATCTACTTCCTGCAGGTGGCAGCAGCCCCCCCTGCTGGATTCCCCCCCCTTCCTCCCCCCCCCCCCCCCTTCATTTTTGGCGCACCCCCCCCCCCCCCCCCCCCCCCCACCGGGTCCCCCCTCAATCTCGATCGCCCCCCCGACAGGTGCCCCATTGTTCCTGACGCTTCACCTCGCTCTCAACATTCCACCTCACTCTCTGGTCCCTCCTCGCTCTCGACAGCCCGGGTCCCGCCGACACTGGTGGCTCAAGGCCGGGTTTGGAGTCCGCGATGGGTGGACTGGGCCGACCAGCGGGTCCTCCTTCTGCGGTGGGCGATCCCCGGCCCTCTGACTGTGGCAGGCGAGTCCTCGGTCCGTGGCGGGCGGGCGGGTCCTCCGTCGTCAGTCTGTGGCGAGTGTCAGTGTACGTTCAAGCTGTGAATGTCATAAGATGCTCCTTGGCATTATAAGAGATGTTCTCTTTCAGCACAAAGAAAGCAAGAATATCTGTGTATAACAGTGACTACCATGAGATCTGGACATCCATGAAGATATGGAGTCAATTAACCACTTTGGAAATGGAATTACTGTTAAAATGTTGGAAACTAATTGATGCCTACCAAGCTTATACATGTGATGATAAAATTAATGTTTATTGCAGCATTGTTCACTGAAGGTTAAATATCGGCAGCTCCAAATACATTCAATGCACGTGTGTGTGTGTGTGTGTGTGTGTGTGTGTGTGTGTGTGTGTGTACTTGCACACACGTAAAATACATGTTCTAAGCCCATGAGCAGAATCTGATCCTCTCACCAGCAATGCTGCTTGACCTGCTGAGCACTCTCGCATTTTTGTTTTGTTTAACTTTTCCAACACCAGAAGTTTATTTTGATTCAAAACCTTAAGAATGTTTTTACAAATTTAGTGTTTTCTAAAATCGGGTCTGTCCACAGATTGCCGAAAAGAACAGTTCGGACTTCCTGTGCATGCCCCGTTTCTGCCCTGCCACCTATTTGAAGTGCTGACCACACTGCCTTGCTGTGTACAAATAGAGTTAATTACTCACATACAGGTTTGACGCAGTCCCCCTCCATCCACTCCATCCTGGCACAAATATAGACAGCTGCTGCCTCACAGCTCCAATTACCTGGTTTCAAACCTGACCTCTGGTGCTGTCTGCGTGGAGCTTGCATGTTTCCCTCATGACAATGTCCGTTTCCACCAGGGGCTCCAGTTTCCAACATCCTAAAGGCATGGGGGTTGATCAGTATAATAATTGGGAAAAAATTGATATTAAAACTTTGGGAAAAACCCAACAACCCCCACAATCAAGATGTGGATTATGGAGATGTCAGAGACCTTGCATTTGGAAAAAATTAGATTTGTCTTAATTGACAAACCAGAATTATTTATTAGAATATGGTCTTCATTTATAGATTATTTGAAGGGGCAGATTGGACCGGCACGGAGGCCGGACTGAAGCCTGAACCCAGGACTAGATGAATAGTTATGGTCTCTGACCTACGGACCTATCTCCCACGTTGTATTATTAATAGTTTATCCTATTTTTCTAATTTCTTTCTTTCTTTATTTATTTTTCCTATCTATAAATATAAATAAATAATTAGAGGCAATGTTAATAGGTAACCGATAAAGGAGGATCCCAGCTACTTTGGTAACTGGGTCCCTGGAAACCTGGATATTTAATATGTAATCGTTAAACAAAGTCTGTACTGGTTTGGACTATAATATGCAGATGCCTAATAAAAATGTATTAACATTTTTTTTTGAAAAAGACATGGGGGTTGGTAATTTTTTTGACCACTGTACATTGCCCCTAGTGTGAAGGTGAGTGGGAGAATCTAGGGGAGAGAGAATACGAGGAGAATCAAATGTGATTGATTCAGGGTTTGGTGTAGATGATTGGTGCGGTCCCAGTAAGAAATGTTGGCCATGGACATAAAGCCCCACAGATCTCAGCAGCCTGTCTCCACTCCTTCGGCACTGGAGCATCGGATGAAATTTTGTCATCAAGTTACTGAAAGTGTGATTTGAACCCACGAGCTGGTGACTCAGAGGTGAAAGTGCGACCTTCCAAAATGTTTGCCATCTGGTCTCGTGTGGACAGAGTCGATTCAGAATCTAAACATTGCAAGGGTCTGTGATTAGTTGTCCAGGAATCACACCCCCATCCTTTTCCCGTTCCATCTATCCCTGTGGATTTTTGATAGTTGCACACATTTCCTGTTTCCTGTAACTTTGTTTATTGTATTAAATTCCAGCTGCCACTTTCTTCATACCACATCCTCGTGACTAATATCAATCTCTCTGCACTGCTCGAAGTTGTCGTTCACCTGGTACTGAAGATAAACACAATGTGCTGGAGTAACTCAGCGGGACAAGCGGCATCTCTGGGTGACAAGTCAGGTCGAGACCTTTCTTCAGTTTACCTGGTACCTCTCTGTTCTCAACAGAGTGGAAGATACTGATCCACACACATATTCTGTGAATCAAGCTAAATTTCACATCAGGTTTTTCACTTAAGATGAGTAAACGTCGCTCTGAAGGGGTGCGAATGTTCCGATGCATTAATCCATGATCCCATAGGACTGGTGGAGATAACCAGGGAAGTTCCAACTTGTGTATTAGCTAATATTTACACTCTATCAACACCACTAAAAGAGGGTACCTGATGATTACTGTTTGTGGGATTTTGTTTTGCATGAATTGGAGGTAAAGTTTCCTGATTACATCTGCTTTTAAAATTCATTGTCTTTGAAGGCATCTGGGATATCACAGTCGAGAGATGAAAATGAGTTCTATAAACGTCTGAGGTCTTGAAAATGTTGATAGTGTGGTTATGGAAGGAATGTTTCCACATGTGGCAAGAACATAACCAGTGGCCATCAAATATAGTGAAGAATTCAGAAGCTACTTCACCCAAAGACTTACACTTATACGGTTGAAAAAACTATTGCAGATGCATTAGGCGGGAGATTGGACAAGCGTATGAAGGAGATGGGAAAAGAAAGTAAAATTGATGGATTAAGATGAGGCAAGACTGGGAGAGGCTCCAATGGAGCACAAATTGACTGGGCCATGTGGCCTGTTTCCATTCCGTGTAGCGCTGAGTTTCACATTGGATAATGTTGTTTTAGATTGTGGACTCCCTGTCACTTGTGTCTGCTTTAGAGTCGATGTTTTTAAATACCAGTGGTATAACCCTGGCATTGAGGAATTGGAATCAGACCCAGGATTAAGTTTCTACTGTGATTCGAATCCTCTTAAAACCTGTAATGAAAAATCTTTGCTCCCTTATTTTGAGTAATTCCATCTCTATAATTTACTTTTCAGACTTGTTTTGTCTCTTTGATAAACAGGAAGCAGTAGCTCCAGTGATTCTAACCTATTTTTCTCCTTGAATTTGGCTGTGATATTTTTGGATTGAAAACTGCCACGTTCAATGACTTACAAAGACTGCATGTGTTCTGGTTTTAGGAAACTTCGGCTGCCAATCCACCATCCCCACAGCTGCTGTCTGAGACTGGAGTGAGTATGACTTCCCTCCAGATCCTCCTGGACCCTCTCCAGGAATTTGCGAAATTCATCCCTTGATTTCAGAGCAGTTCTTTTTTGAAGTGGTCACTGACTTTAATTTTCTATCACAGGAGTCACGTGCATTGGGCAGTGCAGTATCAACACCAGAGAGTGAAAGGAAGTAAGTAATGTTTACATCACGAAACACTCCATATTTGTTGCTTTCAGATAAACGCACCGGGATCTGGAAGCATTGACAATTGTTGCTTAATTTCCTTTTCATGGGTGTGTTTGGGTCACCATCTCCACCCATATTTGCCTGTGTGATGATTGCCAAGCCATCCTGATTAAACAATGCAATCTCATCCCATAATCAAGTCCATTGTCAAACGCGGTATGGCTAGTGATGGAGAAACAAAGAACTGCAGATGTGTAGAAAGAAACTGCGGATGCTGCTTTAAACCGGAGATAGACACAAAAAAGCTGGAGTAACTCAGCGGGTCAGACAGCATCTCTAGAGAAAAAAAAAATAGGTGATGTTTCGGGTCGAAGCCCTTCTTCAGACTGAGAGTCTAACAATGAATTGCAGATGCTCAAATATACAAAAGAGAGACACAAAATGCTGGAGTAATTCAGCGGATCAGGCAGCAATCTGTGGAGCAAAAGGATAAGTGACATTTCAGTTTGAGACCTTTGTCGGGCAGAAAGTAAAGTTGCTGTGGTGGTGAGGGGGGTGGGGGGGGGGAGGAGAGAGAGGGGAGTGAATAAATGGAAACGAGAAAAGACCAGGACCAATTTGTCATTTGTTGCTGGTCCTGATTGGTCCTGGTCTTTTCTTGCCTCCATTTCTTCACCTCCCCCACACCTACTTTCAGTGTGAAGATGGTAATCCTGGTCAAATTGGGGTGGCCAGGACCCCAACATTGAGTAAAGGCTTCAGGGCTGCTAGGCCATTTAGTCAATTTAAAAGTACTTTCTGTAGAAATTAGACAAGCTGGAGAATGGTGCCAGTTTGTCTAGAGCCTAGATCAGAGCTGCAGGAAGAGAATGCGGACATCTGCAGACCCTGACAATTAAGTGCAAAATGCATAGAATGGATTGGATGAATGCAAACCAGATATACGCTATAATATCTGTAATAATTGTAAATAATGTTGCAAAGTTTTCACTCCCCTGTCTCACTCCAATCTCTCCCCGCCCCCCCCCCCCCCCCTGAACGTACTGCCATCGACTCACTCCGCAACAACCCAAACTGGGTTATCAAACCCACTGACAAGGGAGGTGCCGTGGTAGTCTGGCGCGTCGATCTCTACAAAGCTGAGGCCACGCACCAACTCTCAGACACCTCCTCCTACTTACCCCTGGACCATGACC